>NC_073629.1:117435800-117744371 GCF_029407905.1 Bubalus kerabau | reverse complement strand
CTTTCAGAGTCAGCACGGTGCAGTGGACCGATAACAAGCCTGAAGTCGTTTATTAGCTTCCAGAAAAAACCCTATGTGCAGTCTCGTGAATGGAGATTCTTGGCTGTCACGAAATTCTGCAAAGTAGTGGAAAACTAATTCAAGAGGGCATGAGACGCAGTACGCTCAAGAAGCCTTCACAAAAGCTCGCATCCTCTGAACTGAGTGATTTCACCTCCAGCCACGCCAGAGATGCAGGCAGAGATGGTTAGACATGGCTGTTCGTCTCCATGTTATTTAGAGCAAGGGAACGAGGGGCTTATGTGCACAGACTGCGGTAAATATCGGTAGAGCACTGTGCAGCCAGTGGGTAGAAAAATGTACATTTACAGTGATTATTTTAAAAAATGATACTTGCTCAAAATTCTAGTATTCAAACAAAAAAATTCAAAGAAGGCAGCAAAAACACACTTTCAGATACCAGACCTCACATCTTCAAGGAAGTCCATTCAGCTTTTGAGCAGCATCACTTTCCATTTTGTATAGAATGGAGCCTTCCCAAAATGACCCCCTGATCATCACCAGCAGGCTTCCTGACCCCAAATTAGGCAAAAATACCCACCCGGTACTCATCCTACAGTGCCCAATGCCAAGTCGCTTTAGTCATGTCCAACTCTTTGCGACCCCATGGACTGTAGCCCATCAGACTCCTCTGTCCATGGGATTCTCCAGGCAAGAACACTGGAGTGGGTTGCCATGCCCTCCTCCAGGAGATATTCCTGGCCCAGGGATCACACTCACATCTCCTGCATCTCCTGAACTGGGAGGTGGGTTCTTTCTATTAGTGTGGTGCCATAACCAATTCCCTGATGCCACTCTTCTAGCAGGAGCTTTGTCTTGAGGTTATAACAGTTGGCTACTAATGCACGAAAACTGTCCGCTCTCCTCGGCCTTCAGGAGGTCGGCCCGCCATGCTCACAAAGCCCACAAACTCTCCGCTCTCTGTTCTTAATAAACTCACTCCTTTCTGAGATACTCTGCCTCTGGAAATTCTTTTGCAACCTGTGTTTGGACTGCCGCAATACCCATGCCACAAACCCTACCTCCATCTGCAGTCCTGCCACCGAGGTTCAGTCCACCATGGCCCTTCCTGAAGCCCTAGGCTAGGCCCCCTGACATCCTCTAACTATGCCCCTCTGGGTCTTCCCGAGGCGTGAGATGCTGCCGGGTTCCCCCCTGAGTCTGGGTGGCTCTTCTTTGATCCTGTCTGTCTACCCTCTGCACCCTACTCTCCCCATCTCCTTAGGAGATTTCATGGACCATTCCCAAATGAGATGATTCCCAATTCCAGGTCACCATGGCTGAACATTTGCTAGACCTTTCCATCTGGGCAGCCCTCAGCTACCTCAAACACAACGCTTTCAGATGGGCTCTTAATTCTTCCCTGTGTGCCACCCTGCCCCGCCAGCCTCCTGGCTCCCCAGTCTGGATAAACGGTACCGTGACAGGATACTCTCCTTCCCCACACCTGGAAATCTAGCTGTTCACCTCTTTCCCTCCTTGTCTTACAGAACAGGCACAGTCTTTATCCATCATGTTTTAAGACCGTCGTTATCAGGATGGTCAAGTGGTCTGGGGTGACAGAATCAAACTGAAAAATCGAGTCCTTTTAGTTAAACAGTGCCAGCTGTTAATGGTAACCAGTGCACTTTAACTCAGAGAAAATAGGTTTTGCTATAAATAGCCAGACTGAGAAAGGGAGCATAAAACTGTCCTAGTTATCAGGTATTATTAATGGATTTTACTGCAGAACAAACAGGTATTTCAGGTCAGTTTATCACATATTGTTATACGTGTTCAAGTCCCGAGATAAAGGGAAAAAATACATTCAGTGGCTAGGCCTGGGAGAAAAAAAAGGTTTTCCTGATCTTGTTGAAGGGCTTCAGAGCGCAGGGCACACACCTCACACGTCCACCCTGAGGGACACGAGCACACTCGTGCGCGTGGGAGCACGGTCCCGGGTCGTGCACCATCTTCCAACGATCATGTCCACCCAGAACCTGTGACCGTGACCTCCCTTGGAAACAGGGTCTCTGCAGATGCAGTCAGGCTGAGCTGAGGTCATCCTAGATGAGGATGGACCCTCATCCTTGTAAGGAGAGAGACGCCTGGATGCAGAGACACAGACAGTCAGGGAGAAAGCGGTGGAGACAAAGGCAGAGCTTGGAGGGGGGTGTGTTCATGACAGTTTCAGCAACTCCCAGAAGCTGGAGAGGCAACAGACAGACTCTCCCCTAGACCCCCCAGAAGGGACTGACCGAACGGCCCCTCCAGCCTCCAGAGCCGTGAGAGAAGGAGTTCACACTGTTCTCAGCCCCCTAGTTTGCAGCAGTTTGTGACCGCTGCCTCGGGGCATAACAAAAGCTCGCTGTCGTAGGTTGCCAGATTGTACACCTTGCCCAAAGGAATCCTGGTGACTCCTCTTCTGGGGGCTCACGGGTACCCGGTTGGCACAGCTTCTGCCAGGCAGTCTGGCCACATAACTGCAGGGGGGACGCGGGAGACAGAGCAGCGCTGCCATAGTCTTTCTGGAGCTGTCCCCGCGCAGGGCAAGCGGATGTGCTCGCCATGACTGGCACATGCCCGTCACACACCTCAGCTTCATTTTAAAATCCCACTGACAGAGACAAGGCCATCGGGATCTTCTTTACTCTTTAGCTTCTGCCCGAGATGATCAGCACCGAGGATGAAGCTGGCACCACGCTGAGGACAGGGGCATCCACACAGCCCCGGGCCCCGGGCAGGGACTGCAGGTGGACCAGGGCCCAGAGCAAGGTGGGTGGTGCGGTAAGCGAGAGTGAGTGCCAGCCACGTCCTAGACTCAACTGGGATCCAGAGGCGGGAAGGGTGCTGGGGAGGGCAGCCTGCCAGCGGGAGGGCTCCGAAGAACCAACACTCCTGCTGCCCACTCTCCCGGGAGCGTGGGGGAACCTGCAGTCAGAGGAGAGGGCTCCAGGTGTGGTGCCATCCGGGCCGGCTGGACACATGGTCCACTGTGTCCCCCACAACTAGCAGAGGCTTGGAAAGCAGACTCTCCATCCGACGGGAAACTCCTGGGGGCCCTAGAATGGCAAACAACTTTTTTCTGTTGGTTGACTGTCTTTTGACCTATTTTTAATGTTGGTTTTTGCCATAATGACTTCCCTAGTGGCTCAGATGGTAAAGCGTCTGCCTGCAATGGGGGAGACCCGGGTTCGATCCCCAGATCGGGAAGATCCCTTGGAGAAAGAAATAGCAACCCACTCCAGTACTCCTGCCTAAAAAATCCCATGGACAGAAGAGCCTGGTAGGCTACAGTCCATGGGGTCGCAAAGAGTTGGACACAACTGAGCAACTTCACTTTCACTTTTGATATAATGAATATATTCATGTTTACTTTAAGTCAAATGTAAGCATCTCTTGTAACTTCTATGTTTCATATCTTACTTTGAAAGGCTTTCCAATATTATTTCAAGATTCTCTCATTTCTTCTTATAATTCTATGGCTTCATTTTTTTTCTATTTAAGTCATTGATACTCTTGTTATTTTTGATATAAGTTGTGAAGCATTTACTGACCTAACTTTATTCCATACAATTTGCTATCTGTCCCCAAACAATCACTTAATAATTTATTCAAAGGTTTGAAATGCTCCTTTGACCATCAATAACAGCTCTTTCTTTATTTCTGCATTTCGTACCTTGTACCCAACCTGCCTATTCTGAGATGTGCTTGTATCATACAGCCTTATTTATTACAGATTTATAATGTAGTTAATATTTTAAGGATAATCTGCCTATGAATGTTACTTTTTTGGAATTTCCTGGTTATTATTGCTTGTTAATTTTCCCATATGTATCTTAGAATCAGGCTGTCAATCAGGTATCAAAAGAAATCTTATTGCTATTTTGATTGGAACTGGCATTCTGCAGATGATGTCGGAGGCTTGATATTTTTCTGATATTAAGTCATCCTATTTGAGACTATAGTATGCCTTTCCTACTACTGAAGTCTTTGCATCTCCAAGTGGTGTTTTAAAGGTTACTTTACATAAACTGTGTTGCTGTTAAGCTTATTTCTTGTTTTTATTTTCAATTTTTGCAGTTATTAAATGGGACTCTTTTTTTCCATCATAGCTGCTAACCTGGTCACTGCATGTGTATATGGAGCCTACTGACTTCAGTGGAGCTCTTCACAGCCAGCTGCCCTCCTGGGTTCATGCCTTGTTTGTAACCCTTTTCCCGGGTGGTCCTCTGGGTCACAGCGCTTCTCCACTGGTTTTAACCTTAGTCCTACAGCGGGTAGGCACAAGGCTCACATTCAGGCCTTTCGCGTGGTGGTTTACTCTCTTGGCTGCACTGATTCTCAAACTCGGGATTTTAAAAAATACTGGTCACTCGGTGCAGACAGCAGAGCAACTGACTTAATGAGTGTGGGGTGTGGCCTGGGAAGGGGATTTGTAAAGGACCTCCAGGTGGTTCCGCTGAGCAACATTACACGGAAAACACCATCCCCAGTAGTTTATCCAAGAAGGGGCTACTGGAGTGATATTCCTGAATTCTTGCATTTTCAAAAATCGAATTTTGTTTCCATACACATCTCTTCAGAGAAACTCTATGCACATATCAGTTCAGTTCACTTCAGTTGCTCAGTCATGTCTGACTGTTTGCAACCCCATGAATTGCAGCACGCCAGGCCTCCCTGTCCATCACCAACTCCCGGAGTTCACTCAGACTCACATCCATCGAGTCGGTGATGCCATCCAGCCATCTCATCCTCTGTCGTCCCCTTCTCCTCCTGCCCCCAATCCCTCCCAGCATCAGAGTCTTTTCCAATGAGCCAACTCTTCGCATGAGGTGGCCAAAGTACTGGAGTTTCAGCTTTAGCATCATTCCTTCCAAAGAAATCCCAGGGCTGATCTCCTTCAGAATGGACTGGTTGGATCTCCTTGCAGTCCAAGGGACTCTCAAGAGTCTTCAACACCACAGTTCAAAAGCATCAATTCTTCAGCGCTCAGCCTTCTTCACAGTCCAACTCTCACATCCATACATGACCACCGGAAAAACCATAGCCTTGACTAGACGGACCTTTGTTGGCTAAGTAATTGCATACAATTTTTTTCCTCTTTAAATTTGAATGGCAGTTTGAGGTATACCATCCTGGGTCATCCTGCCTGTCCTTGGCTTTGTGGCCATTGCTCCAACTGTCTTCCTTTGAATGTTGCCATGGGGAAGTCAGGCCAGCGTGAATGTTTTTCCTTTCATGTGTGACTTGATCTTTTTGCTTAGCTTCCCATGGGAATCTTTATTATGGCATCTAGTAACTTTATTAGACTGTGCCTTGGTATTGACTGCACTATGACTGTTTTCTGGGTCACAGTGTAAATTCAAATCTTCTTTTTAAGGTGTTCTATTAATCTGTATTTTGAAATATTTATTGCAAATATTTATTTTGGCTTCTTCTTTGAGGATTCCAATTTTGTATGTGTTGAATCTCCATTGCCTGCTTTATTAAGGACAATAGCATCAACAAATGCTTGAAAACTAAAAGTCTGTTCAGGTATAAGGCAGATTTATCTTTGTCTGGTAGGCCTACTTCTCCAAAGTGAAATGTATGCTCTTCAAATGATCTTTTTTCTCATCTTTTTTTAGTTTCTCCTTGTATTTTTATTCACTGTACTGTACAGGGAATTAACTTTTATTGTGGTGGTTGTTGTTCAGTTGCTAAGTTGTATCTGACTCTTTGGGACACCATGGACTGTAGCACACCAGGCTTCCCTGTCCTTCACAATCTCCTGGAGTTTACTCATGTCCATCGAGTTGGTGATGCCATCCAACCACCTCATCCTCTGTCGTCCCCTTCTCCTCCTGCCCTCAATCTTTCCCAGAATCAGTCTTTTCCAATGAGTTGGCTCTTCGCATCAGGTGGCCAGAGTATTAGAGGTAGTGCACGTATAATTTATGAATAAGTAACCACACGTGTGTTGGATAGAGATTCTACTTGAAATCTGCTGCTGGATTTCAATCACTGTCCTCAAGAGTGACTGATGTGAATACAAGAGTACCAGGCACTGTGACTCTCAGGGCTCTGTGGCCCACAGCCAAGAACCACTGCTTTCCAAATCTAGCAGAAGTCTTGTACATATAGTTGCTCAATAAATATTAGTTGATTTACTGACCGTGAAAGGTATTTAAATAATATAATAAACCATGTACCTCAACTTGGCCAAAAAAGGAGCATATATGTAATTTGAGTAAATCTATTCAAAGATTTGAATAGATTCAAAGATTTAGGGCCTTCCCTTGTAGCTCAGTCAGTAAAGGATCTGCCTGCAGTGCAGGAGACCCGGGTTCGATCCCTGGGTTGGGAAGATCCCCTGGAGAAGGAAATGGCAACCCACTCCAGTATCCTTGCCTAGAAAATCTCATGGACAGAGAAGCCTGCTGGGCTGCAGCCCATGGGGTCGCAAAGAGTCGGACACGACTGAGTGACTAACACACACATTCAAAGATTTAAAAATCCATGCCTCATTCCTGCCTAGTAAGTACCTTTTCTTTAATTACTCTTACTTTAACCCTTAATTGCATAATAAAGAAGGCTTCTATCACAAACAAGCAAAAGGGAAATATATAGGTAACACTGATTTGCTTAAGGGATTTTTGCTTCAATTTATTTAGTTTTTTAATACACAATCGTGCTGTTGCTGTTTCGGAGAAGGCAATGGCACCCCACTCCAGTACTCTTGCCTGGAAAATCCCATGGACGGAGGAGCCTGGTGGGCTACAGTCCATGGGGTCGCTAAGAGTTGGACACGACTGAGCGATTTCACTTTCACTTTTCACTTGCATGCATTGGAGAAGGAAATGGCAACCCACTCCAGTGTTCTTGCCTGGAGAATCCCAGGGACGGGGGAGCCTGGTGGGCTGCCGTCTATGGGGTCGCACAGAGTCGGACGTGACTGAAGCGACTCAGCAGCAGCAGCAGCAGCGCTGTTGCTGTTTAGTCTCTAAGTCGTGTCCGACTCTTTTGCGACCCCATGGACTGTAGCCTGCCAGGCTCTTCTATCTATGGGATTTCCCAGGTAAGCATATTTGAGTGGGTTGCCATTCCCTTCTCCAGAGGATCTTCCCGACCCAGGGATAAAACCTGGGTCTGGGAAGCCCAAATATATAGCACAATTGCCACCAAAAAGTTTGTCTTCTTCTTTTTTTTTTTTTAAAGGCTACATAGTTAAGTCCCTGGTGGCTCACCATGAAGAATCAGCCTGCAATGCAGGAGACCCAGGTTCGATCCCTGGGTCAGGAAGATCCCCTGGAGAAGAAAATGGCAACCTACTTCAGTGTTCTTGTCTGGAGAATCCCGTGGACAGAGGAGCCTGACGGGCAATAGTCCCTGGGGTTGCAAAGAGTTGGGTTGGACACGACTGAGCAACTAACCCTTTCACTTTCAGGTAATTCCTGCCAGGTAGGTCCCCATCCTTCCCATCCTCTCAATCCCTTCACCCAGATTACAGGCCCAGAGAGTCAAGGTCAAAACCAAATGAAATAAAAGAGAAACAACTTCAGTAACAAAACTGACAGTTTACTACATGAATAAATTTGAGACTGGGAACCATTTCAGAAAACAAGATGAGACCAGAAAGGGATGTCTGTCCTGTTGGTGGACTTACGCGTCTTTTTCAATAGCAAAAAAGTAGTTTTTCTCTCGTTTTGTCTTTGATTATTTCAACTGAGGGTCTGGATATTTTTAGATTCAATGGTGAAAATCTGAAAGCATTTCTTCTAAGATCAGGAACAAAAGGATGTCAACTTTTGCCATTATTATTCAACATAGTTTTGGAAGTCCTGGCCACAGCAATCAGAGAGGAAAAAATAAATAAAAGGAATCCCAATTGGAAAACAAGAAGTAAAACTTTAAGTCACTTTTGCAGATGACATGATACTATAAATGGATAATCCTAAAGATGCTACCAGAAAACTATTAGAGCTAATTAATGAATTTGGTGGCTTCCCAGGTGGCTTGGGGCAAAGAATCTCCCTGACAATGCAGGAAACACAGGAGATGCTGGTTTGACCCCTGGGTGGGGAAGATCTCCCAGAGGAGGAAATGGCAACCTGCTCCAGTATTCTTGCCTGGAAAATTCCATGGACAAAGGAGTCTTGTGGGCTATAGTTCATGGGGTCACAAAGAGTCAGACATGACTTAATACTCATGCAATGAATTTGGTAAAGTTGCTGGATACAAAATTAATACTCAGAAATCCCTTGCATTGCTATACTCTATAGAAAGATCAGAAAGAAAAATTAAGGGAACAATCCCATTAACCATCACAACAAAAAGAATAAAATACCAAGAAATAAGCCTGCCTAAGGAGGCAAAGACCTGTACTCAGAAAACTCTAAGATAGTGATGAAAGAAATCAAAGATGAAACAAACAGATGGAGAGATATACCATGTTTTTGGATAGGAAGAATCAATATTGTGAAAATGACTATACTACCTAAAGCAATCTACAGATTCAATGGATATTTTTGGATATAAAAAGACATAAAAATATCTTCAGATACTTTTCCTTTTGTCTACATGATTGGATGTCAGTCAACACTGAGCTGGTATGTTTTCTACAGTGAGTACACAGACTGTTTTGAGTTAAAGCATAAAGCTGTACTATATATACCCAATTACAATGCAAGGGAGCAGATCAGCTTCTGTGAATGCAGGAGGTTTAGACAACCTGCCCTGCGTGCTTTCTGGCTCTGCCAACAGATCTGTATGGGACTTAGAGATCACCAGGAATCCCATTTAGCACCCAGCAGTGGGGGATTTTAGAGACATCTGTGTTGCCACCGTGAATTCAGCTTCCTAGAAAAACAGTAGGCATCCGTCTTCCTTTTAAACACAAAACCCTTCTCCCTTAGAATGTGTGATGCTGAGTTGGCCTGGAAAGTCTTCTAAAATCACTGTGACCTTGCTATGCAATTGTGATTTCAAAAAATTATTTTTGATTGCTGTGCCCTAGAAGAGTAGTTCCTAAGCCAATCTGGGCACAAGAAGAGTCTCTTCAGTCATTGAGATGTCCAACCGGGGCTCGCCCCCAGCTCTGAGTCCCCTTGGCTGAGTGACCCTCCCAGAGGGGCCACCCCTCAAAGCCTCCAACTCCTGCTTTCCAAGCTAGTGACTCACATCATAAAAGAACAGTGAACAGTTTAGAATGCCTTTTAGGTGCCAGACAGCCTTGACATTGAAAAAAATCACTTGTAAACTGACACCAACTAAATACCTAAATAAACTGATAAAACATTACAGTCATGTGGGTGACAGCCTAGTCCACTACTGGGCTGACACAGTTGAGTCTGAAGTCATTTCACTCCAGATTAAGGCTTCACTGCCATCGCGGGTCACAGCCATTTGTCCGTTTCCTGAAACTGTCAGGTTGCTCTAATTACGCACGTGTAAGTCATCTCGTCCCTCAACAGACAGGCCTTGTTGGGTTACGGAAGCATTTAAATATAGTAAGGGGGGCTGGGGGTCATCGGGCCTGAGGGAGTGAAGTCAGCCCAGCCAGGAACGGGGCAGAAAGTCAGTCCTGACCCTGGCTGGCTGTGTATCCTCGGGACAGTCCTAGGCCCTCTGAGTCTCGTTACTCAGATAAGGGCAATGGGATAGAAATGAACAATCTCTAAGGCCCCTTCCAGCTCTCAGTCACTGTGATCGCTTGATTTAGTGCTGGGAAGCTCCCGAGAGCCTTTAGCAACAGTCCCCGCTGAGTCTGAGCAGAGAGCTCGGGTATGCCTTATGCTCCTTTTATAGACTCAGACCCCCGGTGGGAACAGCTGCCCCCCTCCAGTCACCCGGCCCGAATGCCTCCCTGCTAGCAAACACCGCGGGCTCGGCCCTGCCCCCGTGGAGTCTGGAGGGGGCGCAGGGGCTGGTGGCAGCATGGAAAGGAATGAGGTGGTGAACGGCTTGCGGACAGAAAGCTGTGCTCAGAGCTACTGCAGCTACTGCAGGAAAGCCTGGGGCTCCAGCTGGCTCTGCGGACCCAGCTGCTGCCGCCTGGGGAGGTGCCTGGCGTGGCAGCAGGGACAGCAGAGGGCCAGGCCGAGTGACTGGGGTGGGGGCGGGGGTTGTGCGGAGAAGTGGGCGCACCCTCACACCTCCCAAGGGCTCACCACCCCACGACCAAGGAGCGTGGCTGGCACCGGAGAGCTGGCTTCGTCCTGGCGACACCCCCCCACCCCACCCCCGCCCCGTGGTCAAGTCTTCACCACCGGCGCCCGGGAGCGGACTGCTGAGTCGCCGGGCCACCAAGGAGCCGCCCGCGATGAGGTCACACATCCAGATTAGAACCCTTTCCAGGCGTAAAAGCGCGAAGGGTCCCGACAGCTGGACAGCCCACTGCTCGCCACCACCCTCTTTTCCTAGTGAAATGGACAACGGACAGAGCGCCTCTGGCTAAGGGATCAGGCGGTTACAGGGACCCACAACCATTTCTGCCTGTGCGTGTGTTTTAACAGCTTTACTGGCCACAATTTCCACACCGATCATCTCCTTCAAGTGTACAATTCAAGGATTTTCAGCACACTTACAGGGCAATGCAAACATTACTGCAATCTAATTTTAGAACTTTTCCATCACCCCAAAGATATCTGTTTGATATAATCTATTTGGTATGATCTGTTTTTGAGGACACACTCCCTGGAAGCACATTTAGCCTGGCCTGAAAATTATATCAAGAGTTTACTGGATTTTGCTTTTTTTTTTTTATTTACTGCCTCCAAGGTCACCATAGAGAAGTGGCCCAAAGTGGCTACTTCCTCTCCTTAACTTTGAAGCATTCTTAATGTATTGCCTTTGAAAGTCTATACAGCTAAACTCCTGGGCAGAAGACCGCCCAGTTTTTCTGAATTCCATCCTCATCTCCACCTGCCATCTGACACTGCTACTCCACACCTCACCCCTACAGTGTAGACCCCACCTCAACTTCCCCCTCAGCGCACCCCCTTTTCTTTCATGGTAAAATATACATAACATAAAATTTACCATTTTAACCATGTTTAAGTGTGTACTTTATAGACATTAAGTACAACACGTTGCTGTACAACCACCACCACCATCCCACTCCAGAACTCTTTTCATCTTCCCAAACTCTATTAAAAATCCCCCACCCCTCTCTCCCAGCCCCAGGCCCCCACCACCTGCTTCCTGTCCGTAGATCTCCCCCCATATAAGTGGAATCGCGTGGTTCTCCTCCTTTTGTGATTGCCTCAGTTCCTTAGCATCGTGTCGTCAAGGTTCATCTGTGTCATAGCCTGGGACAGAAATCTCTTCCTTGTTTTCAAACTTAAGACTATTTTCATCATTTGAAAAGACCCTGATGCTGGGAAAGATTGAAGGCAGGAGGAGAAGGGGACGACAGAGGATGAGATGGTTGGATGGCATCACCGACTCAATGGATATGAGTTTGGGTGAACTCCGGGAGTTGGTGACGGACAGGGAGGCCTGGCATGCTGCAGTCCATGGGGTTGCAGAGTCGGACACGACTGAGTGACTGAACTGAACTGAAGACTATATTCCCCACACTGTACATTTTGTCCCCATAACTCATTTATGGTGTAACTGGAAGTTTCTACTGCTTAATCTCCCTTCCCTGCTTCACTTGCCCCTCCGTGCTCCTCCTCTCTGGAGAGCACCTGTCTGTTCTCTGAATCTATGACTATGTTTCTATTTTGCTATGTTTGCTCATTTGCTTTTTAGATTCCACATTCAAGTGAAATCACACAGGACTTGTCTTCCTCTGACTGACTTAGTGTAATACCCTCTATGTCCATCCATCATCCATGTTATCCACCCACAGACACTTAGGTTATTTCTGTATCTTGGCTATTGTAAACAATGCTGCAAAGAGCACTGGTGTGCACACATCTTCTTCAACTAGTTTTCTTTGGAAAAATACCCAGAAGTGGAATTGCTGGATTGTATGGTAGTTCTATTTTTAATTTTTTTAAAAGAAACTCCATATGGTGTTCCATAGTAGTTGTACTAGTTTGTACAATGGTTCCTTTTTCTCCACATCTTTACCAGCCCTTGTTATTTGTGGTCTTTTTGGTAGTAGCCATCCTGACAGGTGTGAGATGATATATCATTGTGGTTTTGATTTGCATTTCCCTGATGATTAGCAATGTTGAGCATTTTTTCACGTATCTGGGACCATCTTATATAGTCTTTGGGAAAAATATCTACTCAGGCCACCTGCCCATTGTTGAATGAGGTTGTTTGCTTTTGTATATGGAGTGGCATGAGTTCTTTATGCACCTTGGGTATTAACCCTCACTGGGCATTTGCTGTTGTTCAGTTGCTCAGTCATGTACAACTCTTTGCAACCCCAAGGGCTGCAGCACGCCAGGCTTCCCTTTCCTTCACCATCTCCTGGAGCTTGCTCAAACTAGTATCCATTTTGTTGGTGATGCCATTCGACCATCTCATTCTCTGTCGTCTCCTCCTCCTGCCATCAATCTTCCCCAGCATCCAGTCTTTTGCAAGTCAGCTGTTCACAATATGCAGCCAAAGTATTGAAGCTTCCACACCAATCTTTCCAATGAGTATCAGGACTGATCTCCTTTAGGATGGACTGGTTGGATCTCCTTGGAGTCCAAGGGGCTCTCAAGAGTCTCCTCCAACACTGCAGTTCAAAAACATCAATTCTTTGGCGCTCAGCTTTCTTTATGGTTCAACTCTCATATCCATACATGACTATGGGAAAAACCATAGCTTTGACTAGATGGACCTTTGTTGGCAAAGTGTTATCTCTGCTTTTTAATATGCCATCTAGGTTTGTTGTAGCGTTTCTTCCAAGGAGCAAGCATCTTTTAATTTTGTGGTTGCAGTCACCCTCTACAGTGATTTTGGAGCTCAAGAAAATAAAGTCTGTCACTGTTTCCATTGTTTCTCCATTAATTTGCCATGAAGTGATGGGAACAGATGCCATGATCTTCATTTTTTGAATGCTAAGTTGTAAGCCAGCTTTTTCACTCTCCTTCTTCACCTCCATCAAGAGGATGTTTAGCTCCTCTTTGCTTTCTGCCATAAGGGTGGTGTCATCTGCATATCTGAGGTTATTGATATTTCTCCCAGTAATCTTGATTCCAGCTTGTGCTTCCTCCAGCCCAGCGTTTCTCATGATGTACTCTGCATATAAGTTAAATAAGCAAGGTGACAATATACAGGCTTGACATAGTCCTTTCCCAATTTGGAACCAGTCCATTGTTCCATGTCTGGTTCTGACTATTGTTTCCTGACCTGCATACAGATTTCTCAGGAGGCAGGTCAGGTGGTCTGGTATTCCCATCTCTTGAAGAATTTTCACAGTTTGTTGTGATCCACACCATCAAAGGCTTTAGCATCAATGAAGCAGAAGTAGATGTTTTTCTGGAATTCTCTTGCTTTTTCTATGATCCAACAGATGTTGGCAATTTGATCTCTGGTTGCCCTGCCTTTTCTAAGTCCAGCTTGAACACCTGGAAGTTCTCGGTTCATGTACTGTTGAAACCTGGCTTGGAGAATTTTGGGCATTACTTTGCTAGCATGTGAGATGAGTGCAATTGTGTGGTAGTTTGAACATTCTTTGACATTGCCCTTCTTTGGGACTGGAATGAAAACTGACCTTTTCCAGTCCTGTGGCCACTGCTGAGTTTTCCATATTTGCTGGCATATTGAGTGCAGCACTTTCACAGCATCATTTTTAAGGATTTGAAATAGCTCCACTGAAATTCCATCACCTCCACTAGCTTTGTTCATAGGTATTTCAAAAGCAACTTTAACGGGGGCACAGAATGAGGGTGATGTTGGGATCCAAACAAAGAAAGTGAAACAGAGCATAAAGACCATCGTCCTCAGACGCTGCCTCGCATTGCGGTTCAGATGTGGCTATTGTCAGGAGCAGGCCTCAGGACTTGAGGATGCCAAGGAAAAGAGTAAGTGCATCCCCAGATTCTGGAACCTTCAATAAACAGACACAGCTTCTACATCAATAACAGTCTGAATGGCATACTTAGGAGCAGCCCCGACTGCTCCTGACAATTCCCACGGAGGCTGAAAAGATGCCAAACCACAACTGCCCTGGTGGTCCAGTAGTTAAGAATGTGCCTGCCCATGCAGGGGACATGGGTTCAATCCCTGGTCCAGGAAGATCCATGTGCTGCGGGGCAGCTAAGCCCGTGCGCCACAGCAAGAGAAGCCCCCTAGAGAAAGCCCAGCTGCAGCAACAGAGACCCAGCCCAGCCAAAAATTACTAACCAAATAGACGAAATTATTTTTTTAAAAAAAGAGGCAAAACCTCATTCCATCTCAGCTGAGACACAGCCAAGGGCCAGGACCTGGGGTGGGGGGCCTCCCACTAACTAAACACTGGCTGAAGAGACAAAACATGCTCAGAACCTGCCCCCACCCCTGGCAGCCACACACCCCGGGGGCTGCCCACCTAAGGGGTACCAGTGGGGTGGGTCTCCTCCCTTTGCCCCTTTGCACAGAGGGTCTCCCATCAGCCAGGGGCCCAGTCAGCATGCTCCCTGCCACCTGTGTCCAAAACACGTGCCATTTCAGGGCAGAGGCGTCAGAGCCAGTGAACAAGTCTCTGTGGCCTCTGCTCACTGCTGCTGAGAGCAGAAGTCACATAAACGACTTAAACAGCAGTTTAAATGACAGTCATGGAGGCTGGAAGTCCAAGATCAAGATGCCAGTAGGCGCGGGTATTGGCGAAGGTGCTCCTCCTGCTTTGGACGGCCACCCTCTCCTGTGTGCTCACGGGGGGCGAGAGCTCTTCATGTAAGAACACCAGTCCCGTTGGGTCAGGGTCTCATCTTGAAGCCCTCATTTATCCTTAACTCCTTCCTTCTAGGCCCCACCTCCAAACACAGCTACACTGGGGGGGTACAGCTTCAGCCGTATGAGTGGTGTGGGGAGGACGGTCATTCAGGCCATACACTGCCTTATAGTGTCACCCGGAAGATTTAGTGAGTTAATCAAAGGGTATTAACCACTCAGTAAAAGCCGATACAACTCCCTCTGTTGTTATCCTGATCTTATTACCAAGAGCGCCCACAGTGGATAATCAATCTCAGGAAAAGAAGAAAAGAACCGTATCACAGGATGAAGAGCTAGCCCAGAGATTACGGAGAACTGCAATTCTGAGAGCTCCCTAGAATCTGATGAGTGCTACTTTGTGTGGATTTCAGGTTGGCATTTCTAGGGAAAGGTTTATGCTGCTGCTGCTGCTGCTAAGTCACTTCAGTCATGTCCGTGCAGCCCACCAGGCTCGTCCGTCCATGGGATTGTCCAGGCAAGAGTACTGCAGTGGGTTGCCATTGAAAGGTTTATAATTCTCTGCAATTTAGACATTTTGTCTTCTAATAGTCTGGTCTGCATTTTTCCCCCCTGATTTTTCTCACATTCTATGGCTCACTGTTATTTAGGATAATTTCTAAAAGGCAGGTGCTGTATTTGCCCTTCTTTCCACTAGACTTTTCCCCTTAAGTCTTCACTCACTTTATTGGTAAAAAAGCAGGGAACAAAATTAGCAAAAAGTATGTGCACTGAACAGCAGCTACTGATATTTAGGTTTAATTGCAAAGCGAGCTTCAGGTGACTAAAGGTGATTGTTTTCTGCCAAAGGACTTCTGTACAAGGTGACACGTTCAAGAGCTTCTCTACGGCAGACCTGTGCTTTTAAAAACTGAGATCTCATCTCAAACTGAGGCAATAAACATCTCGACTATGAAAAGTGACAATGAGTAAAGATGAAAAAAGTCATTATTCTATCACACATGCTTAGTGCGTGTGCTCAGTCGTGTCCGACTCTCTGTGACCCCCTGGACTGTAGCCCGCTGGGCTCCTCTGTCCGTGGGATTTCCCGGGCAAGAATACTGGGCTGGGTTGCCATTCCCTACTCCAGGGATGCATTATATAACCTTCATTCAGTGATGATCCACTGTTTAGTCTCCTTGGAATGCCCTCCAAAAAAGAGAGAATTATCTTCCCAAGCAAGTCTCATCCCCCCTGGGAAGGGAGCGTGGCCTCTCTTGGCTACACCACAAGGAAACTGGGGAATGGAGCTGTTGCTCAGAGCACGTACCTGCTGATGGAAGCTGGGAGAAAGGGGACCAAGTGCAGGGCAGGGAGGTGTTGGAGCATCCAGTCCACAGCAGTGGGTGAGCAGAACGCTCAAAGGGGTTGGTGGGACCCAGAGGAACCCCCCCCGAACCCCCCTGTAGCCGGTGTCTGTACAGCGAGGAAAAGCAGAAAAGGCCACAGGGCCGGGCTGGGAAGAGGCTGGGTCAGGGGCCACAACCCCTGACCAAGCTCTACTCTTGGGTTCAGCGGTTACACCAAATACAGTAAGTCCCCTACACGTGAACCTTCAAAGTCTGTGTGTCTGTCCATGTCCAGTTCTAACTGTTGCTTCCTAACCTGCATACACATTTCTCAAGAGGCAGGTCAGGTAGTCTTTCAGAATTTTACACAGTTTATTGTGATCCACACAGTCAAAAGCTTTGGCATAGTCAATAAAGCAGACAGAGGTTTTTCTGGAACTCTCTTGCTTTTTCGATGATCCAGTGGACGGTGGCAATTCCATCTCTGGTTCCTCTGCCTTTTCAGGTCAGGAAGCAACAGTTAGAACTGGACATGGAACAACAGACTGGTTCCAAATAGGAAAAGGAGTACATCAAGGCTGTATATTGTCACCCTGCTTATTTAACTTCTATGCAGAGTACATCATGAGAAATGCTGGGCTGGAAGAAGCACAAGCTGGAATCAGGATTGCTGGGAGAAATATTAATAACCTCAGATATGCAGATGACACAACCCTTATGGCAGAAAGTGAAGAGGAACTAAAAAGCCTCTTGATGAAAGTGAAAGTGGAGAGTGAAAAAGTTGACTTAAAACTCAACATTCAGAAAACTAAGATCATCGCATTCGGTCCCATCACTTCATGGCAAATAGATAGGGAAACAGTGGAAACAGTGTCAGACTTTATTTTTTTGGGCTCCAAAATCACTGCAGATGGTGATTGCGGCCATGAAATTAAAAGACGCTTACTCCTTGGAAGGAAAGTTATGACCAACCTAGACAGCATATTGAAAAGCAGAGACATTACTTTGCCAACAAAGGTCCATCTAGTCAAGGCTATGGTTTTTCCAGTAGTCATGTATGGATGTGAGAGTTGGACTATAAAGAAAGCTGAGCACTGAAGAATTGATGCTTTTGAACTGTGGTGTTGGAGGAGACTCTTGAGAGTCCCTTGGACTGCAAGGAGATCCAACCAGTCCATTCTAAAGGAGATCAGTCCTGGGTGTTCATTGGAAGGACTGATGCTGAAGCTGAAACTCCAATACTTTGGCCACCTGACTCATTTTTGAAAAGACCCTGATGCTGGGAAAGATTGAAGGTAGGAGGAGAAGGGGACGACAGAGGATGAGATGGTTGGATGGCATCACCGACTCGATGGACATGGGTTTGAGTAAACTCCGGGAGCTGGTTATGGACAGGGAGGCCTAGTGTGCTGCAGTCCATGGGGTTGCAAAGAGTCGGATACGACTGAGTGACTGGACTGAACTGAACTCGCATGTCCAATCATGTAAGTTATTCATGTGTCTGGCGTACATTGTCATGTGTGTGGATCCTCTGCAGGTGGCTGTGCTTTTGTGTACTTTACCGTGGAGTACTGCCCAGGGGACGCAGCAGTAGAGCATCTTATTTCAAGCCCAGGTTGTCAGGGAGCACGTGTGAAAGCAGCGATGATGTAGCTGCAACTGCTGTACTTTTCAAGGTAACGCAGCATAAGAGTAGAAACGTTTTCTTTATTTTCTTGTGTTTGTTTTTTAATGTTATGTATTATTTGTGTGAAAAGTGCTATAAACCTATTAGAGTACAGTGCTATATAGCTGATTGTGTTAGTTGGGTAGGCTAAATTTGTTGGACTTTTTGCTGTTGTTTAGTCGTTAGTGAAAGAAAGAAAGTGAAGTTGCTCACTCGTGTCCGACTCTTTGCGACCCCACGGACTGTAGCCCACCAGGCTCCTCCATCCATGTGATTCTCCAGGCAAAAATACTGGAGTGGGTTGACATTTCCTTTTCCAGGGGATCTTCCTGACCCAGGTCCTTCCAAACCCAGGTCTCCCGCATGGCAGGCAAACGCTTTACCCTCTGAGCCACCAAGGAAGTCGCTAAGTCATGTCCAACTCGTTGAGAACCCATAGACTGCAGGACGCCAGGCTTCCCTGTCCTTCACCATCTCCTGGAGTTCACTCTAACTCATGTCCATCGAGTTGGTGATACCATCCAGGACGTAAGAACATGTTTTCAGGATGGAACTCGTTTCTATTGTAGGGGAATTACTAACTCGATTTCGATACTCATAGTTAAGAAAGAATGCCTTATCCACTGAAAAACTTCAGGGTAGCACGGGATATCTGCATAGCCTGAAAACACCTCTCCACAAATTTGCTAATTACAGTGATGGTTTCAACCTAGGACCACACATTCTTTGATACTCCTCCTCTAAGATGTGGAATAGATGTCCCCTCCGTGGAGATGGACTGGGTTTAGGGATGCCCCTCTTGAGGAAAAAGCAGGGAAATGGAAAACCGGTAACATTGCCATGGAGGAACCTGGCAGACCCCTTTTTAGCCCAGGGGTCAGGGGGGACGTTGTCAAGAATGTCATGCTGACGTCAGGTGGCCCTGATGTGATTCGAGCAAAAGGGCACTGCACCTCTGAATTCTCCCCCAAGTCCACAGCTCAGTCTAATCAGGCAGATCCAAGCTGAGGAACATTCTACTGCACACATAGCTGACACTCTTCACAAGTCCCTGGAAACCATCACAGGCTGGAAGAGACAAGGGCAACACAATGACAAAATGCAGTGTGGGATCCCGAAACAGAAACAGACTTTATTAAAACAAACAAGAAACCCAACGCACAAAAAACAAAGCTGGGAAATCTGTCCAAAGTCTGTAGTTTAGCAAACAAAAATCACTTAGAACAGGTTAGACCTTCTTTTAATGATCAGTCTAGCTAAGTTTTTGGTTTTACAAGGCATATCTCCAACATTTAATCATTTCAATTCCATCTGTGTGCCCAACATGCTTCTGACGTGTTACGCTAGCATCAGTCTGCTCCTAAAGCGTTCAGTTCCTCCTGGTGTGCACAGGGCTTTTTAGAACTTACGTGGGGGGTAAGGTCAGGCAAAGACAGCTATTTATTGCACCTGGCAGGATACAGGAATACACCTAAATTCCTCCAGTCCAAACCCTGCTCCCCAGTAGGGAAACCAGAGGAGAATGTTCTATAAACCCGGTCCAAGTTACTTCAGCCCCTGGTAGGGTGCCACCAGCCTTAGCAGTCTCCCTGGACACAATGAATGCCTTTTTAGCGACTGTGAGCTCAGGGCACTGGCGACATGCTGTGGAACCTGATCGCCCGTGCCCTGTCCAAATGGCCATCACTAGGATAATTCAAAGATTTTTTTCCAAGTGCCAACATCACAAAACAACACAATGGAAAAACACGAGGGGCAAAGTCTGAAAAGGAGGAGTTGGGAGGAGGGAACAATTGTACACATCACCGGAAAGAATGGAGAGTTTCCTGCTTTATTTCTCCTTCCATCTCCTATTGCACACAAGGCGGACGAGGTCACTGACCAAACTGCCTAAGGTGGGGCTGTGGCGGGGAAACAGAACGGACATTTCAGTAGTCAAGAGCTTGCCAAGTGAGATCCTGCAAGCAACAGCTTTCATTCAGTAAATGAAAATCTTAATTTATACCCAAGTAACCATCAAAAACCTTTAAAAATCTTGTTCTAGTTTCAAAAGAAACTGTATTTTCAAATGTTACTTTGAAGGTGGGCTAATTCCATCCATCCATCCATTCATCCAATCATCCATCCACTCAAGCATCCATCCATCCATCCACCATCCATCCAATCATTCATTCAGCCATTCACTTGTTCATTCACTCACCATTAACCCTACTAACTGAGCACCTGTTATGTGCCAGGAGGCTGACCATCAGGGCTGGCAGCCACACCAGGATCTCATGGAGAGGGGAGACGGGGTGGGGAAAACCTATGAGAAGGGTCAGCTCCTCAACAAGCAGGTTTACCCAGCCTGATTGACTCCTCAGGCATTTGAGCAGGAAAAGGTCCTACTATTCAATTGCACTCATCTCACACGTTAGTAAAGTAATGCTCAAAATTCTTCAAGCCAGCCTTCAGCAATATGTGAACCGTGAACTTCCAGATGTTCAAGCTGGTTTTAGAAAAGACAGAGGAACCAGAGATCAAATTGCCAACATCCGCTGGATCATGGAAAAAGCAAGAGCGTTCCAAAAAACATCTATTTTTGCTTTATTGACTATGCCAAAGCCTTTGACTGTGTGGATCACAATAAACTGGAAAATTCTTCAAGAGATGGGAATACCAGACCACCTGACCTGCCTCTTGAGAAACCTATATGCAGGTCAGGAAGCAACAGTTAGAACTGGACATGGAACAACAGACTAGTTCCAAATAGGAAAAGGAGTACGTCAAGGCTGTATATTGTCACCCTGCTTATTTAACTTATATGCAGAGTACATCATGAGAAACACTGGGCTGGAAGAAGCACTAGCTGGAATAAAGATTGCCGGGAGAAATATCAATAACCTCAGATATGCAGATGACACCACTTTTATGGCAGAAAGTGAAGAGGAACTAAAAAGCCTCTTGATGAGAGTGAAAGAGGAGAGTGAAAAAGTTGGCTTAAAACTCAACAGTCAGAAAACTAAGATCATGGCATCTGGTCCCATCACTTCATGGGAAATAGATGGGGAAACAGTGGAAACAGTGTCAGACTTTATTTTTTTGGGCTCCAAAATCACTGCAGATGGTGACTGCAGCCATGAAATTAAGATGCTTACTCCTTGGAAGGAAAGTTATGACCAACCTAGATGTCATATTGAAAAGCAGAGACATTACTTTGCCAACAAAGGTCTGTCTAGTCAAGGCTATGGTTTTTCCACTGGTCACGTATGGATGTGAGAGTTGGACTGTGAAGAAAGTTGAGCGCCGAAAAATTGATGCTTTTGAACTGTGGTGTTGGAGAAGACTCTTGAGAGTCCCCTGGACTGCAAGGAGATCCAACCAGTCCATTCTAAAGGAGATCAGTCCTGGGTGTTCATTGGAAAGACTGATGCTAAAGCTGAAACTCCAATACTTTGGCCATCTCATGTGAAGAGTTGACTCATTGGAAAAGACTCTGATGCTGGGAAGGATTGGGGGCAGGAGGAGAAGGGGGTGGCAGAATGAGATGGCTGGATGGCATCACCGACTCGATGGACATGAGTTTGAGTGAACTCCAGAAGTTGGTGATGGACAGGGAGGCCTGGCGTGCTGCAATTCATGGGGTTGCAAAGAGTCAGACACAACTGAGGGACTGGACTGAACTGAACTGAACTGATTCTAATCAGGAGTATTAGTATAAAGGTTATTCTGCATTTTTATGGGACTCCCTGGTAGCTCAGATGGTAAAGAATCTGCCTGCAATGCAGGAGACTTGGGTTCAATCCCTGGGTCGGGAAGATCCCCAGGAGAAGGAAATGGCAACCCATAGCAGTATTATTGCTTAGAGAATTCCAAGGATAGATCATGGTGTCGCAAAGAGTTGGACATGACTGAGTCACTTGCACTCACTCCCTCACTTCGTCTTTATAATCAGAGTCACCAATAGCATCGTTTAATCTAAAGCAGAGCTTCTCAAACTTCAGAGTGTATCCGAACCACCGGGATGGCTTTCAGGACAGATGGCTGGGCCCCACCCCAAGGCTCTGATTCAGTTGGGTGGGTGGACTGAAATCCAGGATTGCTAAAGAGTTCAAGGGGTGTGGATACTGTGTTTGGAGGCCACATTTTGAGAACCACTGATCTAAGATGCTACCCACCACCTTCAATTCCAGCCCAGTATGCTTTGTATACTCAGAGTCAGTTTGAGTAACTTAACAGCTACTGTTTCATAGAAGCTCTGTGAACATCTCTCTCCGAGGGACCAGAACCCATTGGGGTGACAGGCTGACTCAACTCCACCCCATGAGGACTGGTGGTTTTTGCTGGTTTGCTGTACAGCTGATCCGCAAAATGCAAAAGAGGTCACAAAGCCAAAAGGATGTCATTTACTGCAAAGTCCAAACAAAGGTCTAAGAGTCCAGTGCCCTCCTTTGTCCCTGAGACAAGGCTTGATTCAGTAACAGTGGGTAGGTGACAGGACGCATGTGTGCTGAGAACAGAGGCTGCTTCCTTGTATGAGATCGGATCTTCTATCACTTACTTCCCTCCTGTTCTATGCAGAGGGCACGCAGGGCCAGACTGCAGGGAATTAAGGCAGAAAGAGATTTCAAGAGAGACTAGAAAAGGTTAGGAGTGCGCCCTCGCCGGCCCCTCTGACACCCCTCCCTGAGCCAGGGCTGGGGGGATCTGTGGTTGTCATGGTGATGGCGACTCTGGTCCATTTCCTCCTCCCCTTCCCACGGACCTGAAAGGAGCAGAGGCCTCCAAGGCCAGACCAGGGTTGCGTGTGGACCGCTTCTGGGCCACCGCTCCTGCACCTCCCACCCTACCTCCACCCGCTTCTTTCCTGATGGACACGCCAGGCATGCAGAGCTTCCTCCTCCAGTCTTAGAAGAAGAAAGCAATATCAGCACCACAAAAGACAGAGTCACACAACACTGTAAATCAACTACAGTCCAGTAATATTTAAGAAATAAAAAAGAGACAGGGCCCCATGTGAAGAAAAACACACCACTCTTGCCAGTGAGCACTCCGCTCCCAGCCCCAGGAGCAGCTACAAGACAGCCTGAGACGCCCAGGTGTTAAGAATTTATTTTGAACTTTTCCGACAGTAATACCACCATCTTACGTGTGCAGAGCCCTTGAGGGCTTGTGAGCACGCTCTCACGTGTTTTCCCACCTGGGCCTCACATGAACCCTGTGAGGCTGGCAGGTGGGGGTCATCCCTCCTTATAGTAGTTAAGGAGGCCGAAGCCGAGGAGGACTCATCCCAGGCACAGCCCCTACCATGCACGTGCCACACCCCGTACCCTCCACCCATGCCTCCCACTTTCCCAGCAGGCAGCCTGGAGCAGCGCCTGGAGCTGGGGACAGAAGCCAGGCTTGTCTCCGTCCACATCTCATCTAACGTGGGTGGCAGGGGCCCCGTGACCCCCGACCCGGTTTCAGAGCGTCTGTGCATGGGGAGACCTGGATGCCCGATGGAGGGCAGGCGCACTCTGTCCAGAGGCCCTCACCTGGTGCTCACCCCACGGTTATCACCTCACCTTACAGGTGGGCACAGCTGGGCTCGGACAGGCTGGGTGGCATGTCCAAAGTGGCGAAGCCAGGAGATGGTGCCCTGGGGACTCAGACCCAGGTCTCCTGACCCTGACCTCCTGTGCGCACCTTCTCTGCAGGGCTCCTAAAGATGATCTCATGTCTCTAACCACGGGAATTAGGAGGACAGTGCATTTCCCACAATGCTGTCTGCCACACTAACGGTGGACAAGGAGAGCTGGAAAGGAGCTAACATGGACCTGGCCTCAGCAGCAGAGCTGAGTGTGGTTCTGAGGGTGCCGGTCCCTCACCGATGAACGCTGATGACGCTGCCAGTATACAGACAGAGCGACTCCGGCTCCTGACCTGTGCTGGCGCCTGCAGAGGCTGTCAGGACGCAGAATGAGTGGCCAAGAAACCCACTGCGTGTAGTAAAGGCAGATGAAACTCCTTGGAAGAAAAACGCCACATGCAAAGGCTTTCCTTTTAATTGGAGGACACTAGTCCCCAGCCACCTGAAGAGGAACGCTGGCTTATGCTTTGAGCTGTGTTCAGTCACCAGGTGGGCTGAGAGGGCCTCCCGTGTGCCCGGTGCACGGGTCTCAGGGGCACTGGACGTGGCACAGCCCCCAGAAAGGAGAGCATACAGGCTGCTGGGTGTGGGGGGTGCAGAGAGGGCGGAGACAAGGAGGCAGCAGCCAGCCCACAGCTGCGGGGACAGAGGAGCTGCGGGCACCGGGAAGGACGCTCGTCTCAGGCCTGGGGGTGGGAGACGCGCAGCCCGGGGCCTCCCAGAGGAAGTGACCTCCGGGAGGGTGAGGTCGGAGGGAAGCCCAGACCCCGGCCACCAACAGGCGTCTTCTCCTGAGTCCTCCCAACACCACGTCCTCACCCTACTGCCCAGGACCTGGTGCTGTAAGAAGAGTGAAGGACCCGCATCCCAGATCCAGGGGGCAGCAGGGCTGGGCCAGCTTATACTTCTCCGGAAGAAATGGACCATCTACCACGGAATGCGGCCAGGGCCCGAGACAGGGGGCATGACGATCCTCTAAAGGATGCCCGTGAAACCCACCGACAGGCCGGGCGCAGCCTCACCCGACAGAATTCAACATTTGAAAAGCCGTATATGGAGCAGCACAGACAGAGCGAGCTGAACCACGCAGTATACGATGCACGTTACATACGTTGTGCTTTTCACCTGCTGTGTTTTTCTACATTTAATCATATTTAAAAAGCAGACGATTGGCTAGTGTTGGACACAATGCCAAACTGCAAGGCAACCCGCCCACGGCATCCGGTATTCAGGGTAATTTATCATCTGCCTCATCACGTTTAGGGAAAGTTGGAAAAGATGTTTAGGAAAGATAAAAAAAAAAAAGAAGAAAATTGTGGCACTGTTCACCAAGCA
Source organism: Bubalus kerabau (assembly GCF_029407905.1). Taxonomy (NCBI): domain Eukaryota; kingdom Metazoa; phylum Chordata; class Mammalia; order Artiodactyla; family Bovidae; genus Bubalus; species Bubalus kerabau. The sequence continues at coordinate 117,719,593 of NC_073629.1, read as the reverse complement.
AAAATCTAAGTGAAAGGAATCTTAAAGTTGAATTTTCCAAGCATGAGAGGGATGCGGTATGTCTGTGTTTTTCTTTGAAAACTGTACATTAAAACAGAAGCCAGAGCTCTAAACCTCGGAGGGCAATATGACAGAACAGAGAGCATCCCCACGGCTAACGGTCACTTCCTGCCTCGTCTCTGCAGCGTCCGGGGTGACTCACAGGCCTTTGGGCCCCAGGGAATCCAGAGGGAAGCGAGGCCCTGGATGGGCGGGGGAGGTGAGCCCTTGGGATGGCTGATTCTCCTGGTTCTCACTCTGGAAGTATGGGGAGACGGGGCTGCACAGAACTTCCTAAAGAACAAGATGAGCAAAGACCCCAGCACACAGAGGGGTCCTCACAGGGCCCAGGACTGGTCATCTGTTTTAAGAAGTTCAGCTACAAATGTCAAAAGCAACTGTGCCTCTTGGGAGGCACGGGGACGATTTTAGCCCTGTGAAAGTGTGCTGGTCACCAGTCTTCATGTCGTCCGACACCCAGCCTCCTTCTGATGGGGGGGCGGGCCTCCCTGGGGATCTGCAGTATTAATGGGCTGCCAGCACCACCCCTACTGGTGACGTGGAAGTTGGGGGGGTCCTCCCTGCCCACAACACACCTGGGATTTCGAATGAGCAGTGATGCTGGCAGGCGCTAGGGTCATACCCAGCCATGGAGGCCTCCTGGTTCTAAAAGGACAAGGCAGCAGCCTGGGCTCCCTTGGCCAGATACACTGCCCCGTCCCTGCCCTTTTGGGGACATCAAGTCAGCCAGCAGTGTCTTCCCAGGCCCGGCCACTTACTGGGCCGATGCTTGTCCCAGGCTGCTTCCCTTGTCCGGGGGGGTGGGTGCTGTAAGGAGATGCCCCCCTCAGGGTTACAGGATGGGGGGGTTGCAGGTGGCTACACTTAGCTGTGTCCGGGCAGTGTCCAGCAGCACCTCTATGTCTTCATCTCTTGCTGAATCCCCAGCGTGGAGCTGGAGGGTGCTGGGCAGAGCCTGTGGGCTGGGGGGACAGGACCCAGCTGGCTGGGAAGGTCAACCCTGCAGTGTCCCCGCTCCCAGGGCAGAGCTGACTCTCCGCAGTGCTCACCGTGGTGACCGCGTGGACGACGCCACCTCATCTCTGCTGTCCCCAGAGCCGTGGGCCTGGGGCTTTTCCCAGAGAGAAAGACAGGCAGACACGGCCTGGTGGCAGACAGCTCTGCTCTGCAGTCCTGGCCGAATTGGGCCTGATGTTGGCCTGATGGCCCTCAAGCACATCCAGAGGGCAAAGGGCGTCTCCAGTGGGCACAAAGGAGCCACTCTCTCTAATAGGATGTAACACAAAAGACCACCTCTCACCAGCCCCCACCTTCGTGCCAGCCCACCTTCCATGGAGGCAGCCGGAGTTACTGCTGTACCTGCCTCTCAGGGTCCATTCCAGCCCCCCTTAGCCTCTCCCCACGCCCCTCGCACCCCACCGTCAACTCAAGGGCCCCCTGGTACTCAGCAAAGGCTCATCGAATTTGCTGTGAACATCCCAACTTCCTGAGTCTGCACGGCTACTCCTAGAACAGGTCCACCACAGCTTTCCAGAGTAGGCGGGCCCTCAGAGTAACTTCTGGGAGGTTTAATTGGGAAAACTCCCAGGACCATGTGGTTTGGTCAGCTGGTGCTTTCTGCCCTCCTGGGGAGCAGCTGCAGCCACCGATCAGAGGTGAGAGCAAAGGAACCAGGTTTCTGGAGGCGAGGTGTGTGGTCCAGAGCTAAGGTACACTCCCAGTGGGAACAGGAAACACGATGGTTCTCCACAGGCTGCTCTGCCCTCTGGGGCCCTTGCGGTCGTCACTCCTGGGTGGAAGCCAGGGATGCTGCTAAACATTCTGCTATGTCCAGAAACCCTCCCCCCACCCCCGCATCCGGCCCAATGTCAGTAATCCCGAGGCTGGCAAACCCCGACACAAAAGAGGAAAAGCCCGAGAAAGTGGAGTGAAGATTTGGAAGGCTGTGTGGTCACCACCTCATCGTGGCTCATGTGGCCACTTCATTCTGGAGCTGGCTCCAGACACAGGTTAAAAATAGGCAGGTAGCTTAGTAGCTTCTGAGAGGTCAGATAAACCCAAAGATAAATGGCGCGGGACATGGCCTGGGTGAAGTGGGCCGTCATCTCCGGGACATTAACCAGAGGCCCGACACCAGGGCTTGGCTGCCTGACAGTAAAGGGGCTTGAAAAATCTGACAGCATCTTATTACTGGTTCTTCAGTTCAAGGCCAAGAAGCAAAAAACGATCGAAAGCGGAGGGTCCCTTCCATCTCAAGGCCAAAGAATTGAACACAAGCTCTAAAGTATAAGAAAGCACACAGGGTTCTGATACTAAACAAAGTTTATGGGGTTAGCGTATTTAAAGGGGTAGCAGTGAGAGCTTTTCCTCTGAGTTCATTGACCCAGAGCCAAGGGCTGTCTGTTTCCCCCGGCCCAACACACAGGAGATCGTCTCTCCTGTATTTTTCTGACACTTTTCCTATAGGCCACTCTCTTTCCTTATCTTGATCCTGGTCTCTCGTTACAGTCCTCATCTTATGAGGGAGGGTGGCTCAGTGGTAAAGAATCCACCTGCCAATCACCCCTGTCTCTGCATCAGTGATGCCCGGGGCACATCCTGGCCAGTCCAGCAGTACTGCTGTCCCTTGGTAGAGAGGAACACAGCCAGCAGGAGGGAGAAAATAACCACTATCCAGTTAGCGCCCACCAGGTACCCAGGCACCCACCAGAACCATCGTGTATTTCCTGTCCCCAGCAGATGCTCTCCATTTCCTGGCACAACTCATTACCACATGCATGCTCAGTTGCTCAGTCGTGTCCACCTCTTTTTGACCCCATGGACTGTAGCCCGCCAGGCTCGTCTGTCCATGGGATTCTCCAGGCAAGAATACTGCAGCGGGTTGCCATTTCCTCCTCCAGCGGATCTTCTTGGTCCAGGCATCGAACCTGAGTCTGCTGCTTCCTGCACTGGCAGGTGGATCCTTCACCACGGGGACACCAGGGAAGCTCCACTCATCACCACAACCGCATGGAAAACGTTATTCCTCTGTCATAGACAAAGGGAAGGAGACTCGGACTCACTAACTTGCCTACGGACACACGACTTCAAAAGCCTGACTGTGCTCCTCCCGCTGCCCGGTGCGTTCTCCCTGGGCTGGACTCACTTCCAGCCTGCGGGACGCCAGGCCTGTCCACCTGTCACCCCTCTCCTGATGAGAATCAACAGCTTCTGCAATAGAGAGCACACCTCCAGGACAGCAGATTTCAACAAAGAATAAATCATTGCTCAAGAGCTGTGCTGTCCAACACGGTAGCCACCAACCAGGGGTGTCTATTTATATTTAAAGGAAGTAAAACGAAGCATGAATTAAAATGCAGTTCCTTAGCTGTACTAGCTACATTTCAAGTGCTCGATAGCAACACAGCATAGACACAGAGCATCTCCATCATCACAGAAAGTCCTACTGGCCAGCTCTGCTCTGAGGGCTTCAGGGGTGACTTCAAGCTATATTTTAGGGCATCCAGGGTGGGGTTGTGTTAGTTGTTTAATCAATACGGAAATTCCATCTCTCCCAGTGTCAACCTGGAAAACTCCACATCTTCTCATGTGCCTGAAATGGTTAGAGAGAATAACTGACTCAACGGATATGAATTTGAGTAAACTCCGGGAGATAGTGAAGGACAGGGGAGCCTGGCATGCTGCAGTCCATGGGGGCGCAAAGAGTCGGACATGACTTAGTGACCGCACAACAAGTTCAGTTCAGTGGCTCAGCCGTGTCTGACTCTTTGCAACCTCATGGACTGCAGCACGTCAGGCCTCCCTGTCCATCACCAACTCCCAGAGCTTGCTCAAACTCATGTCCATAGTGTTGGTGATGCCATCCAGCCATCTCATCCTCTGTCGTCCCCTTCTCCTCCTGCCTTCAATCTTTCCCAGCATCAGGGTCTTTTCCAAAGAGTTGGCTCTTCGTATAGGGTGGTCAAAGTATTGGAGTTTCAGCTTCAGCATCAGTCCTTCCAATGAATATTCAGGACTGATTTCCTTTAGGATTGACTGGTTTGGTCTCCTTGCAGTCCAAGGGACTCTCAAGAGTCTTCTCCAACACCACAGTGCTGGATAAAGCACAAGCTGGAATCAAGATTACTGGAAGAAATACCAATAACCTCAGATATGCAGATGACATCACCCTTATGGCAGAAAGTGAACTAAAGAGCCTCTTGATGAAAGTGAAAGAGGAGAGTGAAAAAGTTGGCTTAAAATTCAACATTCAAAAAAAAAAAAAAACCAAAAAACTAAGATCATGGCATCTAGTCCCATCACTTCATGGCAAATAGATGGGGAAACAGTGGAAACAGTGAGAGACTTTATTTTCTTGGGCTCCAAAATCACAGCATGCAGCCGTGAAATCAAAAGATGCTTGCTCCTTGGAAGAAAAGCTATGACCAATCTAGAAAGCATATTAAAAGGCACAACAACAAGAGACATCACAAAAGAAGATACGAAGCAAAAAGTAATCAAGGGTAAGGGTGGAAAAATGAATAAACTTATGTGAGGGAGGTTAAAAGCCTAACGAACAACTTTAGATCTCCTGGTTTCTGCTTGCTGAAACAGTACTGTGACCACTGCGGGATTTTTCGTTCACTCCTCTGAGCCAAGGAGTGGGTGGGAACATCGCAACTTAATCCGCCAGGGGAGGCACTGGACGGCTCTGGCTCTGGCTCTTGCTGATCCAGGGGCTCACCCGCTGCCAAGACGGTATCACATTCTGCCTACCTAACCTCTCCAGGTATTTTCTATTTGTTTTATGGAAAATACCTCTCAGATCTTAAGAGAATTTTCCGAACCAACAAATGAATTCTTCTTGATGCCTGAAGCTATGAAAATCTTATTTTTTAAAATAACGCTGTTTGCTCACCTAATTTGACATTTTTCCACTCTGAGTAAAAGCACACAGTTGTGACCAGTTCTCCAGTTTGGGCTGCATGGACTTAACCTCTTCCTTGGTATAAGTCTCAAACTATTTTCCAACTTTCTTCTCAACCTCTTCTACCCCCTTCATCAAAAACAAAACTCCATCTCTAGGTACCAAATTAGAGAGGCTTGGTTTGTTCGCATTAAGCAGCATTTCCTCTGTGGTCAAGGTGCTGGCCTTGAAGACAGGGGGACTCGGGTTCAAATCCTGACTGTGTGCCGGTGCCCTGAGGAGCTACTTAAAGTCTGGGGCCAACACCTCCGCCACCCCACCGCACCCCAGGAGGTGTCCTGGCCGAATCTTGTGGTATTTACCCTCCTATGTACTCAGCTGTGTCTGACTCTTTGCGATCTCATAGACTGTTACCCACCAGCCTCCTCTGTGGCTCTCCTCTGGATTCTCCAGGCAAGAATACTGGGGTGGGTTGCCACTTCCTTCTCCCATGTCTCCTGCATTGGCAGGTGGGTTCTTTACCACTAGTGCCATCTGGGAAGCCCTCCTAGCCTTCCCTCAAATTGTCTCCCAGTTTTTTAGTGCCTCATCCTCATACATGAATGGATCCAAGGATCATCACACCTCTGGGAAGGGCTCCAAGGTTAAAGACAGAGGCCAAATCACACAAAGGACAGAAAGGAATAGACCATCACACAGGGAACAAAAGCAATTTTCAGGAACAATCAGAAAACCAAAATAAATACTCCTCAGAATGACAGAAAAAGGTACTGCATTAGTGACCAAAAAGGATGCTATAAAAATGGACCACAGAACCCAAACAAACAAACGGATACTCTTAGAAATAAAATATAGGACAAATAAGTTTAGTAGAAGGAGGGGAAGATAAAGCTGAGTAATCAGCCATAAAGTATCACCAAAATACAAAAAGCTAGAAAATAAGAGGAAAAAAGAAGCTAATTCTATCAACAGGAGTTTCTTTAAAAGAACAGAGCAAACAGTGGGAAGGGGAAATTTTTCAGAAAATATCCCAGAATTTTAGGATATACATTTCCAGATTGAATGAATGTAAAAATAAAATCCAGAATACTGAGAATCAAGAGAGGATCCTGAAAGCTTGTAGAGTGTAAAAATAGATGTTACACAAGATACTGAGAATATATAAGGCATCAAAATGATCAAAGCAATCCTGAAAGCTAGAATAAAATGGAAAAAAAGTCTTCATAATTATGGTAGGAAACAGTTAATTATACATTTTTGGTATTTATTATTTTATTTTATTAAATAGGTAATACAGAGCTTCCCTGGTGGCTCAGTGGTAAAGAGCCCACCTGGTAATACAGGAGACACGAGTCCCATCCCTGATCGGGAGGATTCCACACGCCGTGGAGCAACGAAGCCCGTGCAGCACAGCTGCTGAAGCCGCGCGCCTAGAGCCCTAGCTCCGCACCGAGAAGGCGCTACAATCAGAAGTCTGCACACTGCAGCTAGAGAGCAGTCCCCGCTTCCACGACTACAGAAGAGGCCGTGCAGCAGGGAAGACCCAGCAGAGCCAAAAATAAAGAGAGAAAATCACATAAAAATCAAATATCAAAGGAGTACAAAGTTACACTTAACAAATCTACGTTTCCACTTACATCTCCACATTGCTTTTATGTACTTTCTGCCAGTTTCCTTATGCAAATGCAGGCAAGTCACAGACCTCCTCACCTGAGCGATGGCATGCTATCTTCATTTTCTGCACATTGCTTTTTTTCCAGTTAACAATACACGCTGGAAATAATTTCAAAGTATACATAGAAATCTCTGTCATTCTTCAGAAAAAAATTATTCTAACCTAGAACTCTATACTCAGCTGAACTATCAAGTGTGAGGGTACAATAAAGACATTTTCAGACATGCAAGCGCTTAGAAAAGGTGCTCTCTCTCAAAAGCTACTGAAGGGTGTGTTCCAACAAAATGAGTTAGTAGCTCAAGAAAGAAGACAGTGCAGAATCCAGCACACACTGATGCATCGACAGCAACAAAGAAGCGGCAAAGGGGAGGGCAGCTGACACAAAGCCCGAGAGCACTCAGCGCAGACTGCACAGAGCTCTCGGGGGGAGATTTCCAGGAGGGCATAAAGTGGAACTGATAGATTCATTTAATCACATAGAAAATAATATTGCGAAGGTTTCTGTTCAAAAGCTCGTGAGAAATTAGGCATGAGAGATACACAAAGAGATGAGCGATTGGGGAAAAAAGGAAATAATGAACTCCAAAAAAAGCAGAAAGTTGTATAAAGAAAAACATAATCGTATACTTGTTGGCTCTGCACTTAGCGCTATCACACTACGTCATCACCACCAGTGTTCACTGAGCATGTTCTGGTCTCCTTCTGAGGTCTTCTCATGAAATACTTCATTTACCCCCATAAAACCCGGGAAGAAGCATACTCTTAAAATGTTCCCATCTTACAGATGAGGGAACAGAGACACAAAGTGGTTAAGGAACTTGCCTGAGGTCACAGAGTAAGTGGAAGGATCGGGGACTGAACCCAGGAAAAAGGAAAACTGACTTGGGCCCCCACACTCTTAACCAGTCTGTTGTTCTGCTAGCGGTCATTTATGAATCTATAAGCGCAATGTCACTATGACGTGAAGAAGAGGGGGGAGAAAGCGGGGAGTGAGCCTGAGCTAGACCCACAGACCCAAGTCCTCCCCTCCAATCAGGAGGCCGGCACGTGGTGCTGACAGTTGAAAATCAATGAATAGTGCACACGCGTATTATTTACAAATGGGGGGCCCATTACCAGGTCATTTAGGGTCTTATAAGGCCGTTAGCCAGTCCATCCTAAAGGAAATCAGCTTTGAATACTCATTGGAAGGACTGTTGCTGAAGCTGAAGCTCCAATACTTTGGCCACCTAATGTGAAGAGCTGAGTCACTGGAAAAAACCCTGATGCTGGGAAAGATTGAAGGTGGGAGGAGAAAGGGATGACAGAGGATGAGATGGTTGGATGGCATCACCGACTCAATGGACATGAATTTGAGCAAACTCTGGGAGACAGTGGAGGACAGAAGAGCCTGGGTGCTACCGTCCATGGGGTTGTTGAATGAACAACAACAAAGCCCATTAAGAGCTTGGCTTTTACTGAGGGATATGGAAAGCCATTATGACACAATCTGACATGTTTTAGAAGGACCATCCAGCTGTTGTGTGGAGAATGGCCTGAGAATATGGGACCAGGGTGAAAACAAACATTACTTTAATGACATAAAATTAATTTTTAAAGATGAAAGTGTGAAAAAAAAAAGAGGAGGAGGAGAAACAGTAAGTACCGCACAATTGCACTCATCTCATGTCACATGCTAGTAAAGTAATGCTCAAAATTCTCCAAGCCAGCCTTCAGCAACACGTGAACTGTGAACTTCCAGATGTTCAAGCTGGTTTTAGAAAAGGCAGAGGAACCAAAGATCAAATTGCCAACATCTGCTGGATCATCGAAAAAGAAGAGAGTTCCAGAAAAACATCTATTTCTGCTTTATTGACTATGCCAAAGCCTTTGACTGTGTGGATCACAATAAACTGTGGAAAATTCTTCAAGAGATGGGAATACCAGACCACCTGACCTGCCTCTTGAGAAATTTGTATGCAGGTCAGGAAGCAACAGTTAGAACTGGACATGGAACAACACACTGGTTTCAAATAGGAAAAGGAGTACGTCAAGGCTGTATATTGTCACCCTGCTTATTTAACTTATATGCAGAGTACATCATGAGAAATGCTGGACTTGAAGAAGCACAAGCTGGAATTAAGATTGCTGGGAGAAATATCAATAACCTCAGATATGCAGATGACACCACCCTTATGGCAGAAAGTGAAGAGGAACTCAAAAGCCTCTTGATGAAAGTGAAAGAGGAGAGTGAAAAAGTTGGCGTAAAACTCAACATTTAGAAAACGAAGATCATGGCATCTGGTCCCATCACTTCATGGGAAATATATGGGGAAACAGTGGAAACAGCATCAGACTTTATTTTTGGGGGCTCCAAAACCACTGCAGATGGTGACTGCAGCCATGAAATGAAAAGACGCTTACTCCTTGGAAGAAAAGTTATGACCAGCATATTGAAAAGCAGAGACATTACTTTGCCAAAAAAGGTCCGTCTACTCAAGGCTATGGTTTTTCCAGTGGTCATGTATGGATGTGAGAGTTGGACTGTTAAGAAAGCTGAGTGCTGAAGAATTGATGCTTTTGAACTGTGGTGTTGGAGAAGACTCTTGAGAGTCCCTTGGACTGCATGGAGATCCAACCAGTCCATTCTGAAGGAGATCAGCCCTGGGATTTCTTTGGAAGGAATGATGCTGAAGCTGAAACTCCAGTGCTTTGGCCACCTGATGTGAAGAGTTGACTCATTGGAAAAGACTCTGATGCTGGGAGGGATTGGGGGCAGGAGGAGAAGAGGACGACAGAAGATGAGATGGCTGATGGCATCACCGACTCAATGGACGTGAGTCTGAGTGAACTCCGGGAGTTGGTGATGGACTGGGGGGCCTGGTGTGCTGTGATTCATGGGGTCGCAGAGAGTCGGACACGACTGAGCGACTGAACTGAACTGAACATGCAATGTTAAGCCTGATGGTTCAGAGGGCAGTTGAGGACAACAGTGCCTGAGATGGGAAGCAAGTCAGCTTAACTGCAGGGCACCGCCTGGAATAGGGCCTTGCGTGGAGCCAAGACTCTGATCCAGGAAACAGCCTGGACGATGACCTGACACCTCTGAGTTACTAGATGACCTCAGACAAGTCACCGAGCATCTTGAAGCGGTTTCTCCACGTCCAACAGAGATGCTCTAAACTCTTCCGATGGGATGGCATACACTTACAGGGGAGAAGCTTCTGGGAGTCCCTGACCCACCTCAGATCTTAAAAGCACCCTCGGTCGCCACCTCTCCCCCATGTCCCTCCTGAACCCTGACAAGGCTCACAGGTGACAGGCTCAGTGAGAACCCAGGTCCCTGATGGTCACTCTATGGAGCAGATGCTTCAGGTCCTCCACACGCATTCACAGCCCCGACTACTAAACCCATGAGTCATCACAGAGTTGCCCAGAAAAGGGACAGGGAGACAGCTGGCCCTCTGACAGAAATAGCCGTGGGGCGGGGCCCACAGATCATGGGAGCCCAGCAGGACTGCCCACCCCCCATCCAGAACCGTCTTGTCGGGAATCAGCCCCAGGTCACAGGCAGGGTGCGGGCCATTCCCCTGACAGCTCAGACCGTGACACACATCCACTCGGAAGGCTCATCTTGTCATATTCCTAATGCCTGTTACTGATGCACCAAGATATGATCGTCTCAGGACGACGAGCCGGGGAGGAGCCCGGGGTCACCCCACAGTGGTTGCATTAGAACTGGGGGGAACTGGGGGCGGGGGTGGAGGTGTCTGAAGGCCCCTCACCTCTTCCCACCCTGGAAGGAGGGGCTCTGACACCACCCCAGTCCCAAACCGCTGGCCACACTGGATAGATTTCACCCTCCGGTCCAAACGGTCTGCATGCACTGGCCAGCTTCAGACAAGCAAACTTGTTGGGGAGAAACAAGTGAAGGTGATGGTTCAAATGGAGGGAAACCAGCTGCAGGAAGCCCATATTGTAGATGCCACCCCCTTGTGACCTCACCCGAGGGCACGGGCCGTGCCACCCCCGTGTGACCTCACCCAAGGGCACGGGCCGTGCCCGCACACCAGCAGCCTGCATCGTGCCGTCAGGGCTCACTTCTGACTCCAGAGGAGTCAGACCTGCCTGCCAAGAGCCGGAAGAAGGGGAAGCGGGGGTCCAACGGAACCAGACTTTGGGGCCGCTCTACACAGAGGCCCACGCCCAAACTGGGCCCTCAAATGGCCTCAAGACTGGACTGGAAAAGCGGTCAGGGTCCTTCAGAACAGGGTGATCTCTCTGGGGCTATTTGGGAAGGATGAGGGGTGGGAGCACAGCAAGTGACCAGGAGCTTTAGGACAGAACATTTTGTATTCGTGGGACCACCCAGAGTGAGGCAAGGAGGCTGTCCTAAGCTAGGTGGCCAGAAGTGGAGCCCGGGGCTGGGGTTTGGAGGTGAGTGTTCTGTCCAGGGAGCACTGTCAGTGGGGGGCGGTGAGGGGCTGGGGGGAAGGGAGGTGGCCTCAGTGGAGCCTGCCCTTGGGCCCTCCCTTGGGGGCCGTGGAGGGTGACCTGCACCCCGTTGTCGGTTCCTTTAGGAGGCAAATGGGTGGGGTGGGGCTTCCTGCATCCTCACTCCCCTGGGTCAGTTGCTGGCCCTGGGGTACGAGGTCTTAACTCCCCTCCCCGGAAAGGTTGACCCTTATGGGGCCATGGGCGCTTCTCTAGTGAAGGGGAGGGGTCATAAACCCAGAACAGCTGCTCTCACAGGTCAGGGGTCAACTTCCGCCAATAGGGGGGAACCTGGGAAGTACCCTGGTGGGGGTACCCCGAGGGCAGCGTCCCAGCGAGACTACCTTGGAGAGGAGGCCACAGTCGTGGGGGGTCGCTGTGCTGTGAGAGAGGAAGGAAACCCCACCAGCGTTCACTGGACGGTGAGCTCACCCAAGGGCCGGTCTCCTGCAGCCTGCAGAGCCGACGTCCTTGTACTGGAAACGCAAATGGCTGGTGTTCTGAGACAACACGCTCGCACTCCCGGCGGAGCATGGGATGAGAGGTGTGGATGCTACCAGAATCCTGAGCAGAACGCTCAAGGCGGTGGGAGAGAAAACTACATCTGCTTTCAGACACGCCTCCCCGGGGGTGAGAGACATGCTGCCCCAGCGTCTCAAGGTAGCTTACTGGACCTTCTTCCTGTAAACATGTTGCCTGAATCCCACCTCAGACAGCGAGAAATAAGCCACTCCTGCAAACGCATCTGCAGCGTTTTCAAGTTACAGCTCCATTTACTATCAACTTGCCTGGAGTGAGACCATAAGGGAACTGCGGAAATATAAAAGCAGAGCTTCCACTGGGTCCCTGCTTCCTGTTCCTCCACATAGAGAGTCCGAAGCCATCGAGGGGGATGCAGCCAGCTCTCCACTGTGGTCCTGCCCCCGTTCCCCGCTGCCCCCCTCACACCCCACCCCCGTCCCCATTGCTCCCTGTCCCTGCCCGACTCCATCATCGCAGCCTGGAATTCACTTATCCTCTGAGTGCACATTCCTGGGGGCCTGCCTGACCCAAGCCTGCCCCACCCCCTGCCACTTTTCTGAGGCCTCTTGATTTTTTCCGTCAGGCCCCCCAAGAGCTTCGGGGGAGGCCACGTCCCCCCATTTCCCATTTCCAGGAGAGGCCTGATTGATCACTGGTAACCTTCCCTGCCCTGCCCCCGTGCCGCGGTCAGAGAGCTTGGCTGTCCTGGTCAGAGAGCTTGGCTCAGGAGTGGCGGGGGAGACTTGCGAGATTTGTCAGGGAAGATGCTTCCAGCTCCCAGGACAGAGCCACCAGAAGAGATGGGGCATGTGGGTTCGGAGGGGTGGGCAGTGTCTGCTAAAGCAAGGCAGCCTGAGGATGAGGCCACCTGCAGAGACGCCCAGCAGAGCCGGCTGCAGAAACGCTGTGGAGACCAGGGGCCACCACCCTGGGGACGGTGCCTGGAGAATCTGCCCTCCAGCCAGAACATTTCCCCTCGTGGAGGCCAGTCCAGGTCAGGGTTTCTTCAAGAATAACGCAAAATGCCACTTCCTCCAGGGAGCCGCCTCTGATTGCTACTCTTAGTCCCATCGATCAATTGTTACTCTCTCATTTCCAAACCTTCAGGGGCCAATATCCTTTTAATCTCAGATCTCTTCCTGTCTTCTATTATTGTCATGCTCTAAGTCAGACCCCAACTCCTCAAGGGCGGATGCTCTTTAAGTCCATCCCTGAATCCCAGTCTCCCTAGGACAGGGCTTCAGAAAGAGCAGCATGTATCTGCTGAGTCAATGAGCAAATGAGAAAGTATTCATATGAAACTTTAAAATAATTTTGTTGATTTTTATAAGAACTCTCTAGAACTCCATGGTGAATAGATATTTGCCATTTGAATAGTGATTCTAATTTTCACAGTTGGGAGACAGAATTCAGTTGGCAGTAAAATGTATTTGCATCGGTTCCTTCCAACATGACAGATAGCTGCCACTCAGCACTCGGAACAGCTACATGGCCGGGGTTATTGGGACGCTGCAAGCCTGTAGTCCTTACATCTAGCCAGTGACTCACTTTACGTCTGCTGCTCACTTCCGTTACTCCTGACAGCCTCAGGGGAGGTCTTTTTCCCATTTTAAAGATGAAAAAACAGAGACCGGGAAGGGGCTGACTAGGATAGCACAGAGGAGTTGTGTGCAGCTCCAGTCCTGGGTCTGACGCCCGTGTCTGAATTTGTCACCGCCAACTGCGTCCCCAGGCTGGGAGGCAGGCCCGTGGGTGCCCGGTTACTCTGCACCTCAAGGCTCTCCCCCCAGGAGCATCCCTTGGCTTTTCCTTTCAGTCTGTTTTAATAAAATCCAGCAGACACGGGGTGGACTTCGGGACCCTCAGTCTCCTTCCTCTGTCTGCAACTACTGCTGGAAAGACAAGGCCCACGGATCGTGTCACCTCAGGCCTCCCGGAGAACACCTGTTTGGTTTTATGTTTAAACACTTACTTACATGACCGTCTTCACAGGGGTGGGGATTATGTTCAAGCTGCTACATTTAGCAAGCGCCTATATTTAGCCACATGTACTGTAAGTGCCTCGTACCCCTTAGGTTTTTTAGGCAATATAACAGAGACTTAGCAGCACTTACTATGTGCCCGGCTCTGTGTTGAACGCTGGGGATGCGAAATGAGTAAGACGGTGCCTGCCTCGTGGCCGCCTTCCACGGGGGTCGGACAGGTGAACAGAAATGGCTGAAGCCACGTGACCACCACGGCAGGTGTAGGGAGCAAAACCTAGAGGAGCCCGAGTGCAGGCGGGGAGACCTCTGCCTGGGCTGATGGGGGAGGTCCCACACAGGACACAAATCTACCATGGGTTTTAAGGGCTGAATAGGAGTTTTCCTGGAAAGCCCAGTTTCTTCCCACATGGAGAAAAATAAACGCATTTATTCATTCAATATTCAACAAATACTGAGCGACAGCCACGAGTCCATAAAAGCCAATCATCTAAGAACTGGTACTAGAGTGGACCTCCATAAATAGCTGAGTGAGGCAACCAGACACCGCAGTCTACACCGCCTGGAGGTTTTTCCACGTGATGATAAAGACATGTAGACAGCCTCTCCATCACACTCCAACACTTGGAAGAGAGTGGATGGGGAGGGGGGCCTGTCTACAGTGAGCACGCTGGCTAGGCAATCCAGAAGGCGTACAAAGGTGTTCTGTGACATGACAAGCCAAGCTCTGTCCCCTGTGGGCCCCAAGAGTCTCACCCCTTCCCAGGGAACCTGCTGTCCCGGGTCTCCCTGGCATCTTTCCCCTGCGGTTTGTTTAGCCCAAAGGTTGAATTCTTGTGGGAAGAAAAGGCGTTTGTACAAGTCACCCTAGCGGGGCTCCTTTAATTTGCACACTTCAAGTTCATCATCGACCGTCATAATAAACTCTGCCCTGGAAACTTTAATGAGAACCTCAGCGTGCCTGGGCCCGCTTTAAGCCTCGGTCCAGAAACGAGATCCAGGGAGACCCCAGTTCGCGCCCCAGCTGGCCCCTGTGTGACAATCGAGACGACAGCGGGTCACACACAGGAGCCGGGTCATTTCGCCAGGGCCATGTGCCCTCCGGGGACTGTCCGCAGGCCTCCGGGGGTCGGGCCTACGTCACCCCCACGATGCGGCGAACAACCCAGTCGGGCGCTCGCCCCCCACCAGGCCGGCCCGAGGCCACCGTGCGCAGGGGGGGCGGCACCCCAGTTCCGCTCGGCGAGGGGGCGGCGGCCGGACGGGGCCGGGGGCCTGGGGGTAGGGCTCGGTGTCGCCTGCCCGTTCCCGCGGCGAAGGACCCGCGCCCGACCCACCGAGGTGCCGGTCCGGCCCGCGCCCCGCCCGCCGAGCCGGCGGACGGACGCCCGACAGCTGCGGCGGAGCCCGGCGCCCGCGCCCCGCTCCGGCCGGGCCCCGCGCTCACCTCGCGTGCGATCTGGTTCAGCGCGTCGTCCTCTGCCGTCAGCCGCTCCCGGTTGGGGAGCCGCTTGCGCCCCGAGCCCTGCGTGCCCATGTCCATCGGCCGCGTCTCCCGCTGCGCCGCGGGACCCTGGCTCCGCCGCCCGCGCCCCTCTGGCCGCCCTGCCCCGCTCCGCCCCGCCCTCCGCCGGCGTCATGGCGTCAGCGGGCGCGGGCCGGGGACGCGGGGACGCGGGGACAGGGGCTGGGGACGCCCGGGGAGGGGGACGCGGGGACCGGGGCTGCAGGGACTGCAGGGACCCCGGGGCGCGCCAGATGGGCACCCGGGCGCTGGGGGCCTGGGTCTGGGGACGCCCGGGGAAGGGGGTCACGGAGACCCGGGCTGCGGGGACTGCAGGGACGCGGGGGACAGGGACTGGGGAGCCTGAAGCGGAGTCGGGGTGAAGGGACACGGGGACCGGGGCGAGCCAGATGGGGACCTGGGCGCTGGGGGCTGGAGTCTGGGGATTCCCAGAGAGAGGGGCACCGGGACCCGGGCTGCGGGGATGCGCCGAAGGAGGACCGGGGAGCCGGGTGCGCTGGGACTCCAGGGGCCAGGGATCCAGGCGCTGGGGGCTAGGTGCGCGGGGACGCCTGGGGACCGTGAGCGTGGAGATTCGGGAGGTTTGGGACCGCTGGGAGTCAGGGGAGGGGCATGAGGATGCGTGGGGCAAGGGGACTGGGGGCTCCAGTGGGAAATGGGGCTGGGGGAGCGAGAGCAAGGCGGAGGCGCAGGGACATGGGGACTACGAGGACTGGGGATTCCAGTGGGAGGCAGGGATGGGGGTGCGGGAGGACAGGGGACAGTGAACAGGAAAATGGCAGGAGGCCTGGGATGGCTCAGGGTGGGGAGCTTGTGGGCGCCAGGGAGGGGGTGATGGGGGCTCGGGTCGTTGTGGGGACGGGGAGCAAGCCATGGCAGACGATTCAGAGAAAGGAGGCGGAGCCCGAGATGCCTGGAGCCCCCAGGGTTTGGGTTGGCCTGATGGGGAACCCTGGAGGGTGGACTTCCCTGGCAATCCTGGGCTGACGTCCCCAGGGCAGGGGCTACCGCTTGTGTCTGGACCTCAGCGAGGACAGGGGAGGACTCGAAGTGATTGGGTTGCAGAAAGGGGTTTGTACAAACGGGTGGGTGTAGGGACCTGGTTCAAACCTACACCCCAGGTGAGATGGGATCTGACCTCACAGATGGAGTCAGGTCTCAGTTCAGTTCAGTCACTCAGGCGTGTCTGACTCCTTGGGACCCCATGGACTGCAGCACACAAGGCCTCCCTGTCCATTGCCAACCCCTGGAGTTTACTCAGACTCACGGCCATTGAGTTGGTGATGCCACCCAACCATCTCATCCTCTGTCGTCCCCTTCTCCTCCTGCCTTCAATCTTTCCCAGCACCAGGGTCTTTTCCAGTGACTCACTTCTTTGCATCAGGTGGCCAAAGTATTGGAGTTTCAGCTTCAGCATCAGTCCTCCAATGAATATTCAGGACTGATTTTGGTTGGATCTCCTTGCAGTCCAAGGGACCCTCAAGAGTCTTCTCCAACACCACAGTTCAAAAGCATCTATTTTTCGGTGCTAAGCTTTCTTTATAGTCCAACTCTCACATCCATACATGACCACTGGAGAAACCATAGCCTTGACTAGAGAGACCTTTGTTGGCAAAGTAATGTCTCTGCTTTTTATTGTGCTAAGTTGGTCCTAACTTTTCTTTCAAGGAGCGAGAGTCTTTTAATTTCATGGCTGCAGTCACCATCTGCAGTGATTTTGGATCCTCCAAAATATTTTGTCACTGTTTCCACTGTTTCCCCACCTATTCAGCATGAAGTGACAGGACCGGATGCCATGATCTTCGTTTTCTGAATGTTGAGCTTTAAGCCAACTTTTTCACTCTCCTTTTTCACTTTCATCAAGAGGCTTTTTAGTTCTTCACTTTCTGCTGTAAGGGTGGTGTCATCTGCATATCTGAGGTTACTGATATTTCTCCTGGCAATCTTGATTCCAGCTTGTGCTTCATCCAGCCCAGCATTTCACATTTTACTCTACATATAAGTTAAATAAGCAGGGCGTTCAGCTCTGGCTCTAGTCTACCAGGCTGTGGGATCTGGCCACCACCAAACCCCCATCCCACCCCCTCCGCTGAGCCTTAGAGCACATTCAGAAACCCTGTGTTGATGGCGCTTCCTTCTTCAGGGGCATGTTTTCTGGGACTTGTCACTTCATTCCTGTGTCCCCATCTTCTAGGAAAAGCCCTGACAGGTCAGCTATTCTCAGGAAGTAGATGTTGAAAAAGGAATGACTTCACCTGAGCTTTACCTTCCATAACCTGAGCTTTACCTTCCACGCTCTAAAGGTGGGTTTAAAAATAACTCAGAGGTATAGTTTATTTATGGGCTTCCCTGGTGGCTCAGAAGGTAAAGAATCTGCCTGCAATGCAGGAAACCCGGGTTCGATTCCTGGGTCAGGAAGATCCCCTGGAGAAGGGAATGGTAACCCACTCCAGCATTCTTGGCTAGAGAATTCCATGGCCAGAGGAACCCGAAAGTCTATAGTCCATGGCATCACAAAGAGTCACACACCATTGAGCAACTAACACAACTATAGTTTATTTGGTACTTAGCAAGTGGCACAGTGGTATAGAATTTGCCCTGCCGATGCAGGAGACGCGAGTGACTTGGGTTCCATATCTGGGTTGGGAAGATCCTCTGGAGGAGGAGATGGCAACCTGCTCCAGTATTCTTGCCTGAGAAATCCCATGAAGAGAGGAGCCTGGTGGGCTGTAGCCCATGGGGTCTACAGAGTGTCAGACACAACTGACGGACTGAGCGTGCATATCAACTATTCTATACATCGTGTATCAACTATACTTCAATTTTAAAAACAAAATAAACTGGAGGATTAGATAAGATTTACAAAGCCATTGCCTTCTCACTCAGGGTAAAGACCCAACTACCTGTCAGTATTGGATTAGGGAAGAAGAAATGTGCTGGTAGAAACTCAGGGTTCATAAGTTACCACTATTTTGGGGCGTGGGGAGAACTTTAATGCTCAAGAGAAGAAAGGAGGGCAGGCCCACCCTGAAGTCACCTGTGTTTCCTACCCTCCTCCCCCTCAGAGATAAGTATGGTTAACAGTTTGGTATGTTTCTGACCAAGTGATGTGTCCAGGTAGGTTTGGGCTCTTAGGAAGTAACCTGGGGGTAATCTGGAAGAGGGGACAGAAAGGGGACCCAGCAGTGGCCGAGAAAGATGCTGGAGGTTTATTGCGGCGAAAAGACGGTGGGGGAGTGACCCAGGAGGTGCCGTTGCTCGGGGCATCTTAGTGGACTGCTGTGGGGTGGGTCAGCAGGGCAGAGGGGCAGTGAGTGACCTCGTTCCTTGTTGCACTCCGGGAGCTCGCATTTGCTTGTCACAGTGGAGGGGCTGGGCAAGTGTCTGTGGACTGACTTTCCTACATCACATTTTATGCCGCTTAGGACCCCACAGTCCTTAGATGACGCAGTCCTGGGTGGAAGAGCATCCCTAGGTCTCTCTTCAGTCCTGCTGGAGGCTCGCTGCTCCCCCAGCACCTGATGCCTTGTGAAGGCTCTGTCTTTGCTCAGGCTGGTGCCCATGGCTTCCCTCACTCACTCACCCACACCTGCTGCCTAGCAGGATCTGTGCCAGAGGCTGGGGCAGACCCACCAAGGACTCAGACAGAGCCGCTGTTCTCTCTGGACTTACCCAAGACACCCGGAACTGCTCATCCAATGACATATCCAAGCTCCAACATCTCCTTTGTTTTATTTTAATCTTTTAATTGAAACCTTTAACTTATAAATTTAATTTTTAAGAAATTAAAACTCTTTTTCTTTTTGCCATGCTGCATGGCATATTGGGATCTCAGTTCCCCAACCAGGGATCAGACCTGTGCCCCCTGCAGGGAAAGTATCAGGTCTTAACGCCTGGACCACCAGGAAAGTCCCCAACAGCTCCCTTCTGGAAGAAGTCTTTCCAGCTCTTCAAGGCTGCTCCTGCTTCCCTCACCCGTCTTCATCAGGACATCAAGCCGCTCTGTATGCCAGCACTGAAATTCTTCTGTGCTGACCTTATCTTGCTCAGCTGTCTGCCCTCACTGGGGACTGGATGTTTCACTGCTTTAATCATAATGAGAGCATCTGTCTGAAACTGGGGGCTGAGTACAGGTTCCGACCCCCCTCCTGACTGACCCTATTGGGTTTTGTCCAGAGATGGGAGGACTCGCTGCCTCAGGGAGTGCCTGGAGGTATTTCTGAAAAGTTCAGTCCCTACACAGTGTCCTTAGACACTGCAGTGAATTCTGTCTCCCACCTCTCCTCCATCAACCACCCTCATCTGGGAAAGGGCCGCTTCTTGGGAATCATCGGAACCAAGGTTGCTAGTCCTCACGTGGTCCCATGAGGTCATGACCTCATGGGACCACCATCCGTGTGTTTCCTCCTTCTTTGGTGATGTGCTCTGCAACGGCTTCTCCCTTGGGGATCGGTTCTGGCCTGTGAATGATACCCGTTGTCTGGGTGCAGGCAGTTCATGTAACGAGGTGTTTCAGGGCTTGATACACAGCAGTCAATAAGCAGTCCTTGACCTCCTGTCCCCAAAGGGCCTGGATCTGGGATGAATCTGCCTCTGTGGAGGCGTGACGGGGTGCACAAGGGCATTAGACAGCTCTGTGGGTATCCCCTGTTCTTGGGGTGCCCCTTGAGGGATACAGAAACCCACAAGACTCCATCTGTCAGGCTGAGCCATGGCTCACCAAGGAGCAGTGGCTTTCTCTTTGCTCTGGACACTCAGCTGCTCCTGCAGGGTTGCCCATGAAGCAGCTTCTACATGGAAGACTGCCCCTGGCACTAAAGCCCCCTCCCACGTGGCCCTTTTCCTGTTCCAGGTGACTACACTACCCATACGAGGTTATTTTTGAGCAGGAGACAGAGATACTACGCCACTCACCTGGGTCCGCTGAGAAGGCCTTCTCTGTGCTTCAAACATCATCCACTCGTGTTCCAGTCTTGTTTTTTGTTGCAGCTTGCTCAGTCCTGTCTGACCCTTTGTGATCCCGCGGACTATAGCCCGCCAGGCTCCTCTGTCCATGGGATTTTCCAGGCAAGAATGCTGGGGTGGGTTGCCATTTCCTTCTCCAGGGGATCTTCCCGACCCAGGGATAGAACCCGCATCTTTTACATCTCCTCAATTGCAGGCAGGTTCTTTACCACTAACGTCACCTGGGAAGCAAGACTGGGAAGTTCCAGTCTTGCTCTTCCAATTAACAGAGGACGGGTAAAGCTCACGTGGATTACAGCTGGACGAAGGCTGGGGAGGATCACAGCCCTTCACAGGGATGGCTTGAAAGGCAGTGGGCAGAACACAGAGCCAAAATCAAGCCCAGAGCAGGGCTGGCTGAGGTCAGTGTCTCTACCACGCCTGAGAGGTTAACGTCTCCGATGGCCCGATGGCCTTTGTCAGTTGCCTCGTTCAGCATCTCCAAATAGCAAATTGGATGGATCCTCCACCCAACCCAGTTTTGCCATTTTAAAATGCCTCTTCTCTCCCAGGATAGCAACACTTGCAGTTATTTTCCATTTCTCTTGGAGTTACAACTTTGGAGTCATGTTGGATTTTTAAAAATTTATCTTATCCTTCATCTCTGATTGAGTCTATTCCCCTTCCACATCTTTGCTGACTCCACAATGGTTTGTAACTGCTTCATCTTGTCATACCTATGGATGACTTGCAGGATCTCCTGGACCTGGGGTCTCCAGGGTGGGGTGCATGAGACAACTGGGGTACAGGCAGAACATACTAGAACTTCTATAGTGTTATATCTCAAATGTTAATATTTGATCTATAACATCACTGTAAGTCGTTGTAGGTCATATCACAATGTATTCTGAGGGCCTTTTCTCTCATTAGATCATTTTCAGAACATTTTGATACATTTGGATGAACAAGATTAAATGGATTTATGGTTTATGTAATCTAGTTTCAACCAAAACTCAAAAGTGGACAAATGGCTTTCAAGAATTTAAAAGCTTCTCAAAAAAGTAATTCCCCTAGTTCAGTTCAGTTCAGTTCAGTAGCTCAGTCGTATCCGACTCTTTGCGACCCCATGAATCGCAGCACGCCAGGCCTCCCTGTCCATCACCAACTCCCGGAGTTCAACCAGACTCACGTCCATCGAGTCAGTGATGCCATCCAGCCATCTCATCCTCTGTCCTCCCCTTCTCCTCCTGCCCCCAATCCCTCCCAGCATCAGAGTCTTTTCCAATGAGTCAACTCTTCACATCAGGTGGCCAAAGTACTGGAGTTTCAGCTTCAGCATCATTCCTTCCAAAGAAATCCCAGGGCTGATCTCCTTCAGAATGGACTGGTTGGATCTCCTTGCAGTCCAAGGGACTCTCAAGAGTCTTCTCCAACACCACACTTCAAAAGCATCAATTCTTCGGTGCTCAGCTTTCTTCACAGTCCAACTCTCACATCCATACATGACCACAGGAAAAACCATAGCCTTGACTAGAAGGACCTTTGTTGGCAAAGTAATGTCTCTGCTTTTCAATATGCTATCTAGGTTGGTCATAACTTTCCTTCCAAGGAGTAAGCGTCTTTTAATTTCATGGCTGCAGTCACCATCTGCAGTGATTTTGGAGCCCAAAAAAATAAAGTCTGACACTGTTTCCACTGTTTCCCCATCAGCTCGATCCCACCTTTGCATATGTCGAGCCTCTATTTCCCATGAAGTGATGGGACCGGATGCCATGATCTTCATTTTCTGAATGTTGAGTTTTACGCCAACTTTTTCACTCTCCTCTTTCACTTTCATCAAGAGGCTTTTGAGTTCCTCTTCACTTTCTGCCATAAGGGTGGTGTCATCTGCATATCTGAGGTTATTGATATTTCTCCTGGCAATCTTAATTCCAGCTTGTGTTTCTTCCAGTCCAGCATTTCTCATGATGTACTCTGCATATAAGTTAAATAAGCAGGGTGACAATATACAGCCTTGACGTACTCCTTTTCCTATTTGGAACCAGTGTGTTGTTCCATGTCCAGTTCTAACTGTTGCTTCCTGACCTGCATACAAATTTCTCAAGAGGCAGGTCAGGTGGTCTGGTATTCCCATCTCTTGAAGAATTTTCCACAGTTTATTGTGATCCACACAGTCAAAGGCTTTGGCATAGTCAATAAAGCAGAAATAGATGTTTTTCTGGAACTCTCTTGCTTTTTCCATGATCCAGCAGATGTTGGCAATTTGATCTCTGATTCCTCTGCCTTTTCTAAAACCAGCTTGGACATCTGGAAGTTCACGGTTCATGTATTGCTGAAGGCTGGATTGGAGAATTTTGAGCATGACTTTACTAGCGTGTGAGATGAGTGCAATTGTGTGGTAGTTTGAGCACTGTTTGGCATTGCCTTTCTTTGGAATTGGAATGAAAACTGACCTTTTCCAGTCCCGTGGCCACTGCTGAGTTTTCCAAATTTGCTGGTATATTGAGTGCAGCACTTTCACAACATCATCTTTCAGGATTTGAAATAGCTCAACTGGAATTCCATCACCTCTACTAGCTTTGTTCGTAGTGATGCTTTCTAAGGCCCACTTGACTTCACATTCCAGGATGTCCGGCTCTAGGTGAGTGATCACACCATGGTGATTATCTTGGTCGTGAAGATCTTTTTTGTACAGTTCTTCTGTGTATTCTTGCCACCTCTTCTTAATATCTTCTGGTTCTGTTAGGTCCATACCATTTCTGTCCTTTATTGAGCCCATCTTTGCATGAAATGTTCCCTTGGTATCTCTAATGCCCATTGACAAATGAATGGATAAAGAAGATGTGCTGTATCTATATAATGGAATATTACTCAGCACTAAAAAGAATGAAATAATGCCATTTGTAGCAATGTGGATGGACCTAGAGATTATCATATTGAGTAAAGCAAGACAGAGAAAGACAAATGCCATATATCACTTATATGAGGAATCTTAAAATCATACAAATGATTTTACTTACTTACAAAGCAGAAATAGACTCACAGACATAGAAAACAAATTTATGTTTACCAAGGGGGAAGGGGAGGAAAGTGGTAAATTAGTTTGGGGTTAACAGATACACACTGCTGCTGCTAAGTCGCTTCAGTCATGTCCAACTCTGTGCGACCCCATAGACAGCAGCCCACCAGGCTCGCCCATCCCTGGGATTCTCTAGGCAAGAACACTGGAGTGGGTTGCCATTTCCTTCTCCACAGATACATAAAATAAAGAACAAGGACATACTGTATGGCACAGGGAACTATATTCAATATTTTGTAATAACTTGTAATGGAAAAGTATGGTAAAGGAATATATATATACACATATATATACACACACACATATTTATATATATCATATAAAACTGAATTGCTTAGCTGTATACCTGAAGCTAAACAACACTGTAAATCAACTCTACTTCAGTAAAACGTTCTTTGAAAAAATATACACAGATGACCAAAAAGTGCAGGAAAGATGTTCAACATCCTTGTCGTTAGGAATATGTAAAGTGAAACCACAGTGAGATCCCAGTTGGCATCTGCCAGATTGCCCACCATTGGAAAGATGGACAAGACCAAATGTGGGTGATGTGTAGCAGCTGGGACTCTCACACTGCTGGTGGGAGTACGGCATTGTACAGCCAGTTTGGAATGCTGTTTGGGAGTTTCTTAGAGACATAACCTACCCTATGATCTGGTCACTAGACTCACTGGTATTTGCCCAAAAGAAATGAAAAACATGTCCACAAAAAGACATGTGCAAGAATGTTTAGAGTAGCCCAAAGCCAAAAGCAACCCAGTGTCCATCAGTAGGTGAATAGACAAGCACATCATAGAGCAATAGTACTTGGCAATATAAACTAACAAACCCCTAAGACAGACAACAATGTGGGTGAATCTCCGAAAAACGATGTTGAGTAAAAGAAGTCAGACACAAAAATGTGCGTATTGAATGGTTCTGTTTATATGAAACTCTAGAACAGGCAACACTAAGCTGTGGAGATAGAAATAGACTAGTGATAGCTTCTGTAGGACTCATCTAACATGCTAGCAGAGTAATGCTCAAATTCTCCAAGCCAAACAGAACATGAACTGCGAACTTCCAGATGTTCAAGCTGGATTTAGAAAAGGTAGAGGAACCAGAGACCAAATTGCCAACATCCTCTGGATCATCAAGAAAGCAAGACAGTTCCAGAAAAACATCTATTTCTGCTTTATTGACCATGTCAAAGCCTTTCACTGTGGATCACAACAAACTGGAAAATTCTTCAAGAGATGGGAATACCAGACCATCTGACCTGTATGCAGGTCAAGAAGCAACACTTAGAACTGGACATGGAAAAACAGACTGGTTCCAAATTGGGAAAGGAGTATGTCAAGGCTGTATATTGTTACCCTGCTTATTTAACTTAAATTCAGAGTACATCAAGTGAAATGCTGGGCTGGATGAAGCACAAGCTGGAATCAAGATTGCCAGGAGAAATATCAATAACCTCAGATATGTAGATGACACCACCCTTATGGCAGAAAGCGAAGAACTAAAGAGCCTTTTGTTGAAAGTGAAAGAGGAGAGTGAAAAAGTTGACTTAAAACTCAACATTCAGAAAACGAAGATCATAGTGCCCTGTGCCATCACTTCATGGCAAATAGATGGAGAAACAATGGAAACAGTGGGAGGCTTTATTTTTCTTTTTTTTTTTTTTTGGTCTCCCAAATCACTGCAGATGGTGACTGCAGCCACAAAATTAAAAAATGCTTGCTCCTTGGAAGAAAAGCTATGACAAACCTAGACAGTATATTAAAAAGCAGAGACATTACTTTGCCAACAAAGGTCTGTCTGGTCAAAGCTATGATTTATCCAGTAGTCCTGTATGGATGTGAGAGTTGGACTATAAAGAAAGCTGAGCACTGGAGAATTGATGCTTTTGAATTGTGGTGTTGGAGAAGACTCTTGAGAGTCCCTTGGACAGCAAGGAGATCCAGCCAGACAATCCTAAAGGAAATCAGTCCTGATATTCATTGGAAAGACTGATGCTGAAGCTGAAACTCCAATACTTTGGCTACCTGATGTGAAGAATTGACTCCTTAGAAAAGACTCTGATGCTGGGAAAGATTGAAGGCAGGAGGAGAAGGGGATGACAAAGGATGAGATGGTTAGGTGGCATCACTGACTCGATGGATATGAGTTTGAGCTAGCTCCGGGAGTTGGTAATGGACAGGGAAGCCTTGTGTGCTGCAGTCCATGGGGTCACAAAGAGTCAGACATGACTGAGGGGCTGAACGGAGCTGCAGGATGAGTGGACTGACTACAAAGGGGCACAGGGAAGCTTCTGAGTGACGCAGATGCTCCTTCCATGAGGTGGCTGCTGCATAGGGAAAATAATTGTCCAGGTTTATCTGGGTATTATGGACAGAAGTCTGTAACATTGTATAGGAGGTGGTAACCAAAACCATCCCCAAGAAAAAGAAATGCAAGAAGGCAATAATGGTTGTCTGAGGAAGCCTTAAAAATAGCTGAGAAAAGATGAGAAGTCAAAGGCAAAGGAGAAAAGGAAAGATATACCCATTTGAATGCAGAGTTCCAAAGAATAGCAAGGAGAGATAAGAAAGCCTTCCTCAGTGATCAGTGCAAAGAAATAGAGAAAAACAATAGAATGGGAAAGACTAGAGACCTCTTCAAGAAAATTAGAGATATCAAGGGAACATTTCATGCACAGATGGGTACAATAAAGGACATAAACAATATGGACCTAACAGAAGCAGAAGATACTAAGAAGGGGTGGCAAGAATATACAGAATTACTGTGCAAAGAGGATCTTCATGACCCAGATAACCACGATGGTGTGATCACTCACCCAAAGCTGGACATCCTGGAATGCGAAGTCAAGTGGGCCTTAGGAAGCATCACTACAAACAAAGCTAGTGGAGGTGATGGAATTCCAGCTGAACTATTTCAAATCCTAAAAGATGATGCTGTGAAAGTGCTGCACTCAATATGCCAGCAAATATGGAAGACTCAGCAGTGACCAGTTTTCATTCCAATCCCAAAGAAAGGCAATGCCAAAGAATGTTCAAACTATGGCACCATTGCCCTCATTTCACATGCTAGCAAGGTAATGCTCAGAATCCTTCAAGCTAGGCTTCAGCAGTACATGAACTGAGAAATTCCAGACGTTCAAGCTGGATTGAGAAAAAGCAGAGGAACCAAAGATCAAATTGCCAACATCCGTTGGATCATAGAAAACAGCAAGAGAATTCCAGAAAAATATCTATTTCTGCTTCATTGACTATGCTAAAGCCTTTGACTATGTGGATCACAACAAACTGTGGAACATTCTTAAAGAGATGGGAATACCAGACCACCTTACTTGCCTTCTGAGAAATCTGTATGCAGGTCAAGGAGCAACATTTAGAAATGGACATGGAACAACAGACTGGTTCCAAATTGGAAAAGGGGTACATCAAGGCTGTGTACTGTCACCCTGCTTATTTAACTTATATGCAGAGTAGATTATGTGAAATGCCAGGCTGGTTGAAGCACAGGCTGGAATCAGGATTTCAGGGAGAAATCAACAACCTCAGATATGCAGATGATACCACCCTAATGGTAGAAAGTAAAGAGGAACAAAGGAGCTCTTGATGAGGTGAAAGAGGAGAGTGAAAAAGTTGGCTTAAAGCTCAACATTCAAAAAACACAGATCATGGCATCTGGTCCTATCACTTCATGGCAAATAGATGGGGAAACAATGGAAACAGTGACAGACTTTATTTTTTTGGGTTCCAAAATTACTGTGGATTGTGACTGCAGCCATGAAATTCAAAGACAGTTGCTCCTTGGAAGAAAAGCTATGACCAACCTAGACAGCATATTTAATAACAGAGACGTTATTTTGCCAACAAAGATCCATAGAGTCAAAGCTATGGTTTTTCCAGTAGTCATGTATAGATGTAAGCGTTGGACCATAAAGAATACCGAGAGCCAAAGAATTGATGCCTTCGAACTGTGGTGCTGGAAAAGACTCTTGAGGGTCCCTTGGACTGCAAGGAGATAAAACCAGTCCATCCTAAAGGAAATCAGTCCTGCATATTCATTGGAAGGACTGTTGCTGAAGCTGAAGCTCCAATATTTTGGCCACCTGATGCGAAGAGCTGACTCATTGGAAAAGACCCTGATGCTGGGAAAGATAAAAGGCAGGAGAAGAAGGGGGCCATAGAGGATGAGATGGTTGGATGGCATCACTGACTCGATGGCCATGAGTTTGAGCAAACTTTGGGAGATTGGGAAGGACAGGGAAGCCTGGCGTGCTGCAGTCCATGGGGTTGCAAAAAGTTGGACACAACTGAGAGACTGAACAAAGACTCTTGAAGAATTTTCCACAGTTTATTGTGATCCACACAGTCAAAGGCTTTGGCATAGTCAATAAAGCAGAAATAGATGTTTTTCTGGAACTCTCTTGCTTTTTCCATGATCCAGCGGATGTTGGCAATTTGATCTCTGGTTCCTCTGCCTTTTCTAAAACCAGCTTGAACATCAGGAAGTTCATGGTTCACGTATTGCTGAAGCCTGGCTTGGAGAAGTTTGAGCATGTGTGTGAGATGAGTGCAATTGTGCGGTCTGCATGCACATCTACACGCATGTCCATCGCATGCACACTACTGTGTATAAATTATACGATTTTTCAAAAAGTGCTTAAAAATGAGGGTGAAGGTCTTCTTTGAAGGTGTGTTGGGTAAAACTGTGGGCTCCCAATGCAGGGCACCCGAGTTAGATCCCTGGTTGGGGAAACTAGATCCCACATGGGTGGGGCACCCGAGGGTCCTCCTGACACAAGTATGAAGTTCATGTGCTGCAGTGAAGACCCCCGGGGCCGCAGCTAAGACCCCACTCAGCCAAAATAATAAACAGGTAAGTATATTTTTTAAAAGTGATGATAAGAAGATGAAACCGATGGAAAAATAAGGAGGCAACAGTAGAGAGCACTGGCCCCCTCTGAGCATCGTATTAGACTTGTGGTTATAGTGTAACGACTTTTGAAAGCCCGTAACCTGACGCATCACCTCCTCCAGGATGAGGAGGCCTGGACACATAGATGCCGTGAAGGGGTGTTTGGTGTTAGCCTGTTTGACCCCCGTCTCCTGGGAGTGTCAGGAGGTTGGGGTGGTCATTTGTGGTGGGGTCTCAGATAGCAATTGGCATGCTGCTTTGCTGCAGAAGGACCACGGGTAGCGTCAGGACATGGAAACAGAGGTGATCTTCCCGCCATCCAGTTCAACCCACTGTGGCAGTTCTGAAAGGAATCCCCAAGCTCACTTCTTTTCTTCGCCTCCTGCCAGCTCATCAGGTGTCCTGTGGTCCTGTCTCCCTGTGAGCTTGTCTGTCCTCATGGTCACTGATCACCTGTAAGCTGGAGGGTGGGGCCAGGGAAACCCCGGCTGTGTCTGATCTGCCCTGTTTCCTGTCCGGTACTGCAAGGTGATCTGAGTTGTGGGCTGGTTCCTGTGGCGTGTTTGACAGTTTGTATACATCTGTGCCTGTGGTGAGGCTTTTTCTTTTCTGGTTTGCAGCCAGGTTTATTTTTTTACTTGAAGCATATGGCAACCCTGGGCTTCCCAGGTGGCAATAGTGGTAAAGAATCCACCTGTCAATGCAGGAGACATAAGAGATGTGGGTTCGATCCCTGGGTCAGGAAGATCCCTGGAGGAGGAAGTGGCAACCCAGTATTCTTGCCTGGAGAATCCCACGGACAAAGGAGCCTGGTGGGCTGTGGTCCACAGGGTCGAAAAGAGTCGAACACGTCTGAAGCAACTGAGCATACATAATTGATCTACAATATTAGATTCATTTCAGGTACACGACATAGTGATTCAGTGTTTTTATAGGTTACACTCCCTTTAAAGTTACAACATATTGGTTCTATACTCCTTGTTGTACAACATATCCTTGTAGCTTTTCTTTGGTGAGTGTAGAGTCTGGCCCCAAGGTCACAGGGGCAAGGCCAAGGCTACAGAAGCAGAGCCCAGAGCCAAGGTCACTTCTGAAACTGACTGAGCCCCATTATAACCACTGCCAGATCTTCACCAGCAGGCTTCCTGAACCTAAATTCTGCAAAAACGCCCACCTCAGGGATCACCATACAGTCCCCTAACCAATCACCTAATGCCAACCTTCTGGCAAGAATTTCCTTTGTTTTGAGGCTATAAAAATTGGCTACAAACCCACAAAAGTGTGTTGCCTCTGCCTGGCCTGTTAGAAGGTCGGCCCACTGTACTTGGTGCGCCCTGATTATCTCTGCTCTTTGTTCTTAGTAAACTCACCCTCTTCTGAAATACTGTGTCAGGAGATTCTTTTCCAACCCGCAGGGATGGCAGGGCAGGGAGGCACCTTGAGTAGGAGGTCACTGGGTTTCTCCAGCCCTTACAGGGACCAGTTAGCAAGTGGAGCTTTCCCCCTTGAGGAATCGCTGTTTTCTATGAGCAAACAGCGTCCTTATCAGCTGCTCAACACCACTTCTCCCAGGTGGGGACTGAATGCACATGTTTCAGGTCTTTCTCATTATTTTAGGAAGATGCTTGCCGTATTTTTGGCAGTAGCTTTGAAGAGCGCTCTGTGTGCTGAATTTGCCAATTTTAAAATAGCACAAACATTTCCCCATGTTTTGGTTCTACTGAAGAGCGCTCTGAAGACTTTCTCCTGAGAAGTTCACTGGAAATTTTTTTCTACATTAAGATAGCGCTGAACAATTGAGACCAGCCTGGCGGGGCCTGAGCTTTGCCTCGTGTGACTGTCTACCGTGACAGCGCCCAAGGGCTCTGGGCTGAGATGAAGCGCTCAGTGCCAGCACTCAGGCTATTTTAGGAACATAATAGAAAAATAGTTCGCCACTTACTCATCTGCAGTCTGTGCTCAAGTTGGAGCTCTTGATATCCATACTCCCAGACAAACAGCGGTTTGTAAAATTTGTTACAAGCAGTGTCTAAAATTCAGCTTTGCCTCAAGCAGAACAAAGGTTATATGGTTTTCTTCTTGGGAAACATTTTTTTTTTTTTTGGGGGGTTTGTTTATTCACAGTAAAATCTAGTCACTATGCAAGTTAGCATCACTGGGATGATTAAATGAAATCACAACTCGTGCCAAGTGCCCGGCAGAGCACAGCCCACTGGAAATGTACATTAGCACACCTACTATGTGCAAGGCGGTCAGGGAGAAAGGACGATGAGCAAGAGCCGGTTCCTGTCCCCTGTGGGTCTCAAGGCAGCAACGGAAGCCTAGACTGGCTCTGCTCCAGTGGAGCTTCTCGCTGGGAAAATCAGGCAGGAGTGGCACCGTCCTGTGGATGCACCGGACTTGTTCCCACAGGGAGAAGTGGTAACCTCAGAAAGCCCAGGCAGAGAGGCGATGAGCTGCAGCCTTGCATTTACACGGGCATCACGGCCACAGTGGGCTTCCCTAGAGGCTCAGACAGTACAGCGTCCGCCTGCAATGCGGGAGACCTGGGTTCAATCCCTGGGTTGGGAAGATCTCCTGGAGAAGGAAATGGCAACCCACTCCAGTACTCTTGCCTGGAGAATCCCATGCACAGAAGAGCCTGGTAGGCTACAGTGCATGGGGTTGCAAAGAGTTGGACATGACTGAGTGACTTCACTTTTTAGTCCACAACCACAGTTTCACTGCCCAAAGGGCACAAGTGTTAAACCCCAAAGGGTAGCAGGATGCAGTATCCCAAAATATGCGTTTTTGGTGTGAGGCTTATTCTGAGCTGATTGTTTTGAGAAATGGCAGACACAGGCTTCCCAGGGGGCTCAGAGGTAAAAAATCCGCCTGCCAATGCAGGAGATGCAAGAGATGCAGGTTCGATCCCTGGGTTCAGAAGAACCCCTGGAGGAGGAAATGGCAACCCTCTCCAGGATTCTTGCCTGGAGAATCCCATGGACAGAGGAGCCTGGTGGGCTATAGTCCATGGGGTCACAAAGAGTCAGACTGCGCGCACATACACACAAACACAGGAAAAGCCCAGCAAACAGAGTAGAAGTTGCCCTCCTCCTTTCTTAAAATATTTAGATTGCTTAATTTTTTAAATACTTATTTTTATTTTTTTGGCTGCACCAGGCCTTAGTCGCAGCGTGTGGGGTCATTAGTTGCGGCGTGTAAACTCCTAACTGTGTCATGTGGGATCTAGTTCCCTGACCAGGGATTGAACCTGGGGCCCCTGCATTGGGAGCGCAGAGTCTTAGCCACTGGACCACCAGGGAAGTCCCAAAGTTGTCCTTTGGTAAGATAAATCTGCACATCTTAAGGGTGTCTCCATGTATAAGGGGGGGGTCTCCCTCTGCACCAGGAACAGAAGACGGCTGTAAATCACAAGAAACCCTTATCAGTGGCTAAGGCACCATTTAGATCTGCAAGTAAACCTCACCCCTGTTTACCTGCTAACATCCCATGATTGAATCCCCACCTTTCTGTTTTGTCATTAGTTAAGATGGGATTTGGGACTTCCCAGGTGGTGCTAGTGGTAAAGAACCCGCCTGTCAATGCAGGAGACATGAGACGTGGATTTGATCCCTGGGTTGGGAAGATCCCCTGGAGGAGGGCACGGACCCACTCCAGTGTTCTTGCCTGGAGAATCCCATGGACAGAGGAGCCTGGTGGGCTACAGTCCATGGGGTTGGAAAGAGTCGGACACGACTGAGCAACTAAGCACAGCACAGCACAAATATGTTCCTAAACTTCCGTTTGCTTTTCTCTTGTTACTCTGTCTTTTATTTCAGAGATTTTAGCCAAGAACTCGGAAGGGTAGAGAGAAAACTGTGTTTTCTCTCCTGCAACATCTCTCTCCAGGGAAACTCTCATCCTGTTACGCTGAGAAGGGGACTCAGGACCTTTGCTCAGCCCCAGACCTTAGCTGTTGACCAAAGCCGCTGTCTGTCCTGACAGGACAGAGATGAGCTGCCCGCTCCCAGGAGGAGGGCCTCTGGCCTTGAGGAAGAGGAGGATGTGGGAGGCAGGGACAGGGCTGAGGTTGGGCCGGGGCCAGTCCTGGAAGGACGGACAGACAGCCTCCAGAACAAGCCCAGATAAGGGGACAAAGACATGTCTGTGCGCGGCTGAGAGGGAGCAAAGACGAGGCCGACAGGGCCACCATGCACAGATCTGCTCGTGTGAGTATAAGTGTGTATATGTTTGTGTGTGTGTTCGTGTAAAGTACATTCCTAACTCTCTGCTTCCCAGTCTTGAGCAAGACCTTGCTTTTGTCTGATGGTTGATAAATGTAGGGAAAACCATCCATTCAGATTACTGCAACATATTCAATGTTCGGATGATTTCCGTTCCTAAAGGAAATGGGGTGTTTATTCACTCACTGGTTCCTTCATTCACGTGGCCCTTTCATTCTGTGCAAGGCCTCGCTTCAGATGAAAAGCCTGACTTTGTTTTTGTGGTTTTCGTTCATCTGCTGGTCACTCGCTCACTCACCAGTTCAGTGAGTGTTCCTGAGCGTCCTCTGGGAACAAGGCGAGTGGGCCTCCTCCACGCTTTGGAAGCGTCCGGGGTGAAGCCTTTTCTGGTGTTCTCGAGATGTCCTCTCTCACGTTCAATCGCAGCGTTTCCTGTGCTTATTGCGGCTTCCCAGTTTCCATTTTCGCTGCAAAGAATCTCCCTGCAGACTTGCTCCCCCATTCAGGTCCTGGGAAGGCGACTTGCACTCTGCTGTGCTTGGGGAGGACCGCTGTGTCCTCAGGCCGCAGGACTTAGGGAGAAGGGTCCCCTACAGCACACCTGGAGAAGGGAGCTGGGGTCCGATCAGACGCCTGTCTCCACCGGCGTGACCCTCCAGGCTGGTGGCTCTTCAATGCACCAGGTGCATGTTTCTGGGTGGGCGAGGATGGACGCCACGTGTTTCTGATGATTCTGAGTGTCTTTCATACTCCCGGGCGCTGACCCGTATACTCTTACTGTGCAGCTGACATGAATCTTTTAATGTTTATATTGGTACTGAGTTTGTGAAGTTTTCTTTGGCATTCCTCATTCTGCAGTAAGCTCCCTGAGGGCATTTCTAGGGGCCCTTTAGGTCTTGGCACAGTTCTGGGGACATGGGATGGGTTCTGAGAGGCGCCGAGTGGAGGATAAGTTTTGAGATCTATTGTGTAAGAGAAAGGATGTGTCTGCTCCATCTCGTGCTGGTCAGACTGCTCTCAGGAGTGTGGTCTGGCTCCGGGAGGAAATGTGGATTGGACACAGACACAGCGTCCAGAAGGGCAACCGGGAGGCCTGGGCGCTGCTGGGGAGCTGAGCAGAGTGGACTGTGGCGGCGCTGAGGGCCGGGGGGCAGGCGTGGGTGCAGGTCACAGGGCAAGCGGAGGAAGAGGCTTCTCGGCGTCAGGTCCCAAGAGAGGCCGGGGACCTCGTGGCAGATGCAGAGAGCCTCAGACAAACCTCCTGCCAGAGAGACCCCTGAGGAGGGCTAGCTTCAAGCTGGGCAGGTTTTCCCCCACGTCCATTTCCTGGACCACTAATTCCAGAACATGCTAACAGGTAGTCTGTGAAAATGTGTCTGGGCTCCAGCAAATGGGGAGCTGATTTCAATAAACCTGAACAGCTTGCAATGTGGGGGCTTCTGTGTACAAATGCGCCTTGACTCTCTGAGAAGGGATCACAAGGAACCATCACTTCAGACCCATCTGACCTCAGACCTGGTCCTGGAAACATCACACATCAAGAATCCACAGAGCCCACTTTGGAGATAACAGAGAACAGTGTGTCTGATAAGACCGAGGCCAAGGGCCCTTCCGGCTGTGAGATTGCAACAGGGAGGTTCATCCACTGAGCTGGGTGCTTTACTGGAGCTTTGTGTGGCTGCCCTGTCCACTCGGGCTGTAACAGAACACTGCAGATTGGGTGACTTACGAACAATAGCGAATTACTCCTCACTGTCCTGGTGGCCGGGAAGGCCAAGATCATGGGCAGTTTCAGTGTCTGGTGGGGTCTGCTTCCTGGTTCACTGTGCACTCTCAGGGTGGAGGCGATGGGAGATCTCTCTGCAGTCCCTTTTACAAGAACCCGAATCCTATTCGTAAGGGCTCTGCCCTCATCACCTATTCCCTTCCCAAAGACCCCACTCCTAAAACGATCACACTGAGGGGTAGGCTTCAACATGTGAATTTTTTTGGGGTACAAATATTTTAAAAACTTAAGATTATGGCATCCAGTCCCATCACTTCATGGCAAGTAGAAGGGGAAAAGGTGGAAGCAGTGAGAGACTTTATTTTCATGGGCTCCAAAATCACTGCGAATGGTGACTGCAGCCATGAAACTAAAAGACACTTGCTCCTTGGAAGGAAAGCTATGACAAACGCAGACAACATATTAAAAAGCAGAGACATCACTTTGCTAACAAAGTTGCATATAGTCAAAGCTATGGTTTTTCCAGCAGTCGTGTAGGGATGTGGGAGTTGGACCATTAAGAAGACTTAACACTGAAGAACTGATGCTTTTGAACTGTGGTGCTGGAGAAGATTCTTGAGAGTCCCTTGGACTGCAAGGAGATCAAACCAGTCAATCCTCAAGGAAATCAACTCTGAATATTCATTGGAAGGACTGATGCTGAAGCTGAAGTTCCAATTCTTTGGCCACCTGATGTGAAGAACCGACTCATTTGAAAAGACCCTGATGCTGGGAAAGATTGAAGGCAGGAGGAGCAGGGGACAACAGAGGATGAGATGGTTGGATGGCATCACCGACTCAGTGGACATGAACTTGGGCAAACTCTGGGAGATGGTGATGGACAGGGAAGCCTGTTGTGCTGCAGTCCATGGGGCTGCAACGAGTTGGACAGGACTGAACGACTGAACAACAGCAAGAAGCATTCAGTCCATCAAAGTGGCTTTCTGAACAACCTGGAATCAGGATGCATTTTAGGTATATCTACCCTGAGGAACTGAAACAATACAAGACAGATTGGTTTTGAGTTCTGGAGTTTGTAGGCAGTTTAATGATAATTATTAAAGTAATAGGCATCGCTCTGCAGGGAACCCATGTGGCTCAGGATGCTCCCTTCTGCTCAGAGCTTCCTCTTTCCACCATGTTTGTCATGGTCCCCCCACCTCCCCCCACCTTCCCCCACCTCCTCCAGCTTCCTCAGCAGCTGATGGGCTGTGGGTGACTGTATGGGAAGTCAGGGTTGGGGCAGGGGCGGGACTGATGGTCAGGCAAGGCTGCTCCCTTGTCAGTACCAGAACCATGGGCTGCTGTGAGTGTGAGAGGCAGAGCAGCAAACAAGAGCTGGGGGACACACAGAGGACCCCTGAAGCGGACAGCTCGTCCCTCCCAGGGCTGGCTGCCCTCTGTTTTGTCAGACATGAGTAGATGTCTAACAAAATCCTTTTTACTCCAATAAGCTTGAGTTGGTTTGGTGACTTGCAACCAAAAGAATGTTTTCAAAGTCTCCTTGTGAGTGCCTGCCATTTCAGGCTCCATTCTGGGTCTTGTCCACACCTGACATTTTTGTACTCACAACTTCACATGGCTAAGGCCCAAATTTATTCATCGTTTACAGATGAAGTGAGGTTCAGAGAGGTCATGTGACCTGCGAAGGTCACACAGCCAGCAAAGCTCAGAGCAATCTCCAAAACCCAGTCGGTCTGACACCACGGCCGTGGCTCAGCCTCTCTCTGCACTTGCCAGCTGTACTCTTCTCTCTGCAGTGGGGAGGGCAGGGTAGGGGCCCGGTGGGCCCCAGAATGGCCCCTAGGGGGAGCAGGTGATGGGGGTTCCAGCTTCAGGCAAGAACCCCATTGCTCTGAGGGTTCCCCGGGATGGCATCCCGTCTGCAGAGTGGGTGGAGGGGGCTGGGTGGCCGTGAGGAGCCCCGCCCCGGCTGGGGGGTGGGAAGCTGATCTCCAGGTGAGGACTCCTGCCTGGTCTCCGGGCTCTGCACCCACGGGTGACTGCACCCGCTCAGCCCCTCGTTCCCGGGCTGCACCGCCCCCATCGCCACTGCCCCGCCCCTCCCCCGCCCCCTCCACGCCTCTACCCCCTTCTCACCCCGCCCACTTCCCTCCCCACCACCCCCACCCCCGCCCAGGCCCAGTCGAGCAGGGCAGGGACACTGTGCTGCCGATCCTTCAGTTGTGAAGAGTGACGAGGACGCCAGCCACAGGGAATTCTGACCACACAGCAGATCTCACGGGAGCTAGACTGAAGCGATCCGAGACTCTGCAGTCCTGGGGACCAAACTGTAACCCGCCGCCCCTCTAGAGGGCCACGGCTGCCACAGCCCACGGGCCTGTTCCGTCTCTGTCTGCCTTCTTGGTTCCCACTGTCGTGGCCAAATGCTTAACTGGAGAAGGTAACTGTCCCAGTCCCTCGGAACTAACAGGCGACACGCGCGTGTCCCCAGCATCACCTCTGCTGGGGAGACCCTGTGCATAGCGCCTGCTGCCTGGAGCCTGGGCGGGGCTCCAGCGTGCGCCCTGTGCAGACGTGCAGGGCCGTGCCCAGGAGGGCCCCGGGCTCGGGCTGGCGCTCTGTGTGGGTCTACTAACCTCCCGAAGGGCACGGGTTGGTCTAAGTTCTGTACCAGTGTCCTGGGAGAGATGTGACAAGTCACCACAGCCTGGAGGGCTTGAACCAACAGGCGTGTGTAGTCTCACGGTCCTGGAGGCTTGGAAGGCAAGGTGTAGGTGGAGTTGGTCCCTTCTCGAAGCTCTGAGGGCATCCATGCCTCTGTCCTGGCTTCCAGGGGTCACTGGAAGCCCGTGGTGTTTCTTGGATGTGAATCTGGGGGACACTCTTCAGTCACGTGGAGTCCAAAGGCCTCCTCTTGGTTCAGGAACCCCCAAATGACCAGGCCTGAGACAAATGCCCTACCTGCTCCTCACAGAGACAGATCTACACAGAAGCACGTGGGTTGACCTTCTCATGAGTATTTATGATGTCCATGGTATCATGAGTTGAATTGTGTCCCCCCAGAACTTGCATGTTGAAGTCCTAAGCTCCAGCCTCCTAAATGTGACCGTATTTGGAGTTCAGTTCAGTCACTCAGTGATGTCTGACTTTTTGCGACCCCACAGACTGCAGCACGCCAGGCTTCCCTGTCCATCACCAACTCCCAGAGCTTGTTCAAACCCATGTCCATTGAGTCGGTGATGCCATCCAACCATCTCATCCTCTATCGTCCTCTTCTCCTCCTGCCTTCAATCTTTCCCAGCATCAGAGTCTTTTCAACGAGTCTGTTCTTTGCATCAGGTGGCCAAAGTACTGGAGTTTCAGCTTCAGCATCAGTCCTTCCAAATGGGAGAGAGAGTCTTTACAGAGGTCGTCAAATTGCAGTGAGGTCATTAGGGTGGGCCCTGGTCCCATATGACTGGTGCACTTATCAAAGGGGAAGGGTGGACACAGACACACTCTCACGGGGAGAACACCTTGTGAAGAGATGGAGGTGGCGCTTTTATGAGGTGAAAAGTGGTGAAGGCTACAGCAAACCCCGCAAAGCAGGGCAGAGGCTTCAAGCAGCTTCCTTCTCTCAGCTGCAGAGGGAACCAACGTGCCCACACAATGTCTGGGGGGAGAAAGTGCTGTTTCTCCACTTTTTAAAGAGATGGGTTTTCCATACGTCTGGATCTTCCCATAGTCCTGCCTGGCTCCCTCTGAACATCACCGAGCGCATCCCTGGCTGGGTCCCCCTCGCCACCTACTCCCTTGTCCCGGCTGAGGATGTGGACACAGTGGTCTGCAGCCTCTGTGGTGGTCATGCCACCCAAGGCTTCTCAAGTGTGGACCATGATCCCTGCAATGAGCCTCGGGGCTTGGGAGGGTCCGGGTGTGTGGTTGCTGGGGGAGGTCTACTCCACAGCTTCTTCCTTAGGGAGGGCAGCCCCAGAATCTCAGCGGAAGCTGAGGAACCACTGGGAAAGGAGGAAATCCAATGGTCTGTGGCTCAGACAACTCTTAGATTTAAGTACCCCACGTCTCAGTCTCAGAAGTTTATCTAAATTGAGTTGAAGTCCCCCCTCCTGCCCTCGTCCCAGTTTCACATTTCCCCAAGGCTGCCTCGTGTGCCCCACGGCTGGCTGGGCAGGAGGCTGAGTAATTTCACTGTCAGCATGAAGTGTAGCTAAAAGTAGCTGATGAGCTCAAGAACTGAATCATTTCCTCAGTTCTGCCCTCTGGATTCTAGGTGCTTTCTGCATGTGGAGCTGCAGCTGAGTCAAAGGCTGTATTATCATCAAGCCCATTGAGAAGAATTCCCAGTTTGTCTTCCAGAAAAACAAACATTCTCAGTAGCAGTTTCTAGAAGTGTCTCGACTCTCTTTAAGTGAAGGAGCCTGTGTGTGGAGCCAAGCTCCCAACTGATAAATTGATGTTGAACCTGTGTTAACTCCAGCACCCCATGACCCAGCCACAGCTTGGCTTCACCCTTAAACAAATGCAATTCAACAACTGAAGCTAATTTAAGAAGTGATTCCAGGGGTGTCTGAGTTCTAGTAAAGGTGCAAGAGCTTGTACTGGACTACTCTTCCCACAAAGAGCAAAGATAAAATGTAAAATGGGTTTCCCTGGTGGCTCGGATGGTAAAGAATCTGCCTGCAATGCAAGAGATCTGGGTTCGACCTGTGGGTGGGAAGATCCCCTGGAGAAGGAAATGGCAACCCACTGCAGTAGTCTTGCCTGCGAGGTCCCATGGACAGAGGAGCCTGGTGGGCTACAGTCCACGGGGTCACAAAGAGTTGGGCATGACAGAGCGAGTAACAACACAAAATGTAAAACACTGTTTCAGGACACTGGAGAGTGACTTGAGAAGCAAAAAGTGGAGGGACTTGACCCTTGAAAGAAGGGGAACTGCTCTGGGTGAAATACCCATGAGTGTGAATCCTCAGAGGGCTCCTCTTGGTCTGCTCAGGGCGGGGCAGCTGGAACTTACAGGTCTGAGAAGTCGGAGGGTGGAGTTCGGTGGCCAGGGTGGCTGGAGAAGGAGGGGTGAAACCTTAGTTACCGAGGGTTTTTGTTATGAAGGGGTATTGGATTTTGCAAATGTTTTTTCTTCATCTACTGATATAATCATGATTTTCCTCTTTTAGCTTCTTGATGTGGTGGATTGCGTTAACTAATTCTTGAATATTGAACCAGCCTTGCATATCTGGGGATAAATCCCACTTGGTCATGGTGTACAATTCTTTCTATATACTTTGTTGGATTTGATTTGAGAATATTTTGTTGAGGATTTTTGCATCCATGTTCAAAAGAGTTATTGGTCTATAGTTTTCTTTTTTTAAAAAAATTAATTAATTTATTTCAATTGGAGGCTAATTACTTTACAATATTGTAGTGGTTTTTGCTATACATTGACATGAATCAGCCATGGTTGTACATATAGTTTTCTTATAATGTCTTTGGTTTTGGTATTAGGATAATGCTGGCCCCATAGGATGCATTAGCAAATATTTCCTCTGATTCTATCCTCTGAAAGAGATTGTAGAAAACTGGTGTAATTTATTTTTTAAATGTTTGGTAGAATTTACAGGTGAACCCATTTGGGCCTGGAGCTTTCTGTTTTGGAAGATTATTAATTAGGGATGCAATTTTTAAAATAATAAATATAGGTTTATTCAGATTGTCTATTTCTTCTTGTGTGAGTTTTGGCAAATTGTGTCTTTCAAGGAATTGGTCCTTTTCATCTAGGTTACCAAATCTGTGGGCAAAGAGTTGTTCCTAGCAGCATTTTATTATTGCTTAATGCCCATGGGATCTAAACTATTCCTTATTTTCATTTCCAATATTAGTAATTTGTTTCTTCTTTCCATTTTCCTTAGCCCAGCTAGAGGTTTATTAATTTTATTAATCTTTTCAAAGAACCAGCTTTTGGTTTCTTTGACTTTTTCTATTGAATTCTTATTTTCAATTGCATTGACTTCCATTCTAATTCTTGTCAATTTTTCTGCTATCTTCGGATTTAATTTGTTCTTATTTTTCTAGTTTCCTAAGGTGGAAACCTAAGGGTATTGATTGTATATCTTCTTTTCTAATATACATATTCAACACCATAAATTTTCCTCTAAGCGCTGCTTTTAGCACATCCCACAATTTTGGTAAGTTGTGTTTTCATTTTTAGTTAAAAATATTTTCAAATTTCTCTTGAGGGTTCTTCTTTGACTCGTGTTATTTACAAGTGTATTGTTTAATCTTCATAAATTGAGGGATTTTCCAGTTATCTTTCTGTTATTGATTTCTAGTGTAATTCCACTGTGGTCAGAGAGCAGACATTGTATAATTTCTATCATTTTAAATCTGTTAAGGTGTGTCTTATGGCCAAGAAAGTGGTCTGTCTCAGTGAATATTCCACGTGAGCTTGAGAAACGTGTGTTTGCTGTCTTTGAATGGAGAGGTGAAATCCTGAAAAACAAGGGAGCCCCCAAACATTGTAGATTAATGCTCCCCAAATCCATAGCGGTCCCCTCAAGAGCTCATGCACAGGTGAGGTTGCCAGAAGCCCAGAGGCAATGCCTGAAGGTTTAAAGAGCTGAGCAGTGATTTTCACTGCCACCCACTCACTTCAGGGGACAGTGAGTTTGAAGTCTAATTTCTGCTGTGTAGAGGGGCCTGGTGGACCCCTCAGACTTTCCACTGAAGCCCCAGAAGGTCTTGAGCTTAGGAGCAAAGACTGTGCCCCCAGACTAAGGTTCATCTTAGGACTGAAGGCAAACAAAAACAGTTTCCACCCCAACAAAGCGTAAAGCACACTTTCCAAAATTTAAAGAGGACCCACCAGCAATTTAACTGCCTTCTAGAATCAACTCAACACTTTTCACAGGGAAAGAATCCAGAGTCTCAGCAACACACTGTTCACAATGTCTGACACACAGTGATTCCCAGACACACGGAGAATCAGGAAAATGTGACCTGTGGTGAAGAAAAACACAGAAAAGTCAGTCAACAGACCCCCAAACCAGAACTGGTAAATAAGGAGCTTAAAATACTACGATAAATAAAATAGACAATCTATAGGGAACGGTGCATATCATGAAAAGAGAAGTGGCAAATTTCGGGGGAGATTTAGAGATGCTAAAACAGAACCAAATGGAAATCATAGAACTGAAACATACAATAAGGTACTTAAAAAAACAGTAAAGAAGAGAGACTTTAAGGTACTTCATTAAAGCAAAAGGAGAAGGACAGAGGAACAGACAGAACAAATAGAAAACAAACAAGACGGTAGAAAAGAGAAAGCGAAAGCTGCTTAGATGTGTCTGACTCTTTGTGACCCCAAGGACTATACAGTCCATGGGATTCTCCAGGCCAGAATACTGGAATGGGTAGCCTTTTCCTTCTCCAGGGCATCTTCCCAACCCAGGGATCAAACCCAGGTTTCCCGCATTGCGGGCAGATTCTAACTGTATCAATAATTGTATTAATAGTAAACAGGCCAGAGACTAAATTGGAAGGCAGACAGGATGAAAGAGTTAACACTCAACTCTGTATACTGTTTACAAGAGACACACAATAAGCATAAAGGCAGGTTGAAAATTAAAGTATGGAAGAGATATATTGGCTCATTTGCCCTGGTGGGGGGTCCTTACCCATTTCCTTCCTGTCGAGTCACATACCTTGCAGCCAAGAGAAGGAAGGGCTTTCTGAGCTCCGGGAGTACTGTGCGCACATTGTGAGGGCCTGGGACTGTGCCCTGGGGGGTGCCAGTGAGTTCAGGGCCTGCAGTGGGTGGCCCCAAGAGGCTGGCCTGGAGAGATGCCCCGTGGGTGAAGACAGTTCTTCATTTATCAAGCCTTTTTGTGTCTCCGCCTTCCCTGGTGACTCAGCTGGTAAAGAATCTGCCTACAGTGCGGGAGACCTGGGTTCGATCCCTGGATTGGGAAGATCCTTGGAGGAAGGGAAAGTCTACCCACTCCAGTATTCTGGCCTGGAGAATTCCATGGACCATATAGTCCATGGGGTCGAAGAGAGTTGGACACGACTGAGCGGCTTTCACTTTCTTGTGTCTCCAACCACTCTGCCTCCTGGCCTGGATGCACACACTGGTTTGCTTTGCTGGGGGGTAGGGGGTACAGGCCAGCTCAGAGGCCTGTGGGGAGGTAGGCCTGGGGCTACTGGGGAATTCTCAGGATCTAGAAGTCGGGGGTGGCACAGGTTTTAAGTAGTTGCATCCCTTGGCCCCATGGACTCGTCCTCTGTGACAGCAGGCTGGAAGGCCAGCAGAAGGCCCTTGGAGAGTGACCCACAAGCTGGGGTTGCTGAGGATAGGGGTGAAATCAAAGATTTCAAGTTAAGGGCTTAGCAGAGGGCCTGGTGAATAGTAGGTGCTCAGGAAAAAGAAGTTATGTTGGTTTGTTACCTGTTCTAGTCTTTGCAGAATTGGACAAGGCTTCTCCCCACTCACCCTGCCACCTACTGCAGGCCCTGCACCCACTGGCGCCCCCTAGGGCACAGTTCCAGGCCCTCATGATGTGCACACAGTACTCCTGGAGCTCAGAAAGCCCTTCCTTCTCTTGGCTGCAGGTTTCTCATCCATCTGTCCATCCATGTGTTCATATTTCCTCCTGCAGATACCTTTCCCACTTCACTCTGATCAAGCGAGGGGCTCTCCTCTGCCTGTGCCCTCTGCCCCTCTTGGACCTGGTCTGAGCCAGGGCGGCCTCTTTCTGGATGCCGCCCTCCTCCCGTCCTGCAGCCTGGGTGCCCTGGGGCAGCACTTTGCTTCATCTGCGCCTCTCCCCTCTGCTCTGCCCAGCCTGGCAGGCGGCCACACGCCGAACTGATTGTTGAGCTGAGGAATTTAACTTGGTGCTCAGAAACCGCTGTTGGAATTTTCCATTGAGATAAGCGAGGGTGAAGGTTTCAAGGTGAGGCTGGAGGTCATGCCTGCTTATCTCAAGGTTCTTAGGAGGTAAGAACAGTCTGGAAGATCTGTGTCTCAGATTTCTATCACACTATGAGGTTGATTCTTGCCTAGAGCCCTCCAGGAGGCTCCACGGAAGAATGGGAGGCTCGTCTCCCCTGCAGATATCTAAAGCAGGTCACTAGGCACGTCTATCAGAAAGCGGTGTGGATAATCT
Source organism: Bubalus kerabau (assembly GCF_029407905.1). NCBI lineage: Eukaryota > Metazoa > Chordata > Mammalia > Artiodactyla > Bovidae > Bubalus > Bubalus kerabau. The sequence continues at coordinate 117,676,409 of NC_073629.1, read as the reverse complement.
GGGCCACGGGGTTCTTTCACAGGGAGCAGGGGCTGGGGCGGGCAGTTGGCAGTGTTTGCTACAAGCCCTGAAAACTTCTTCAAAAATCTCAGAAATGTTTATTCAGAAGTGGGTCAGGCATTTGCCAAGTGACCCCAGGAGGACATGAAGGTGGAAAGTTACAAAAAGCTGATGTTTGAACCATCTCAGGATGTCGAATCCTAGAATCTAGAATCCACATGGATATTTGAGCAGAGACTGGAAAATCAGTGGGCAGTGCTAATGGTGTGTTCTTCAGCCAGTGGGTGCTTAGGCCAGATGGTCCCCAGGGGCCCCTTCAACTCCAAAATCCTGTAGTTTTGCATTTCTTTTGAAAGGGGAATGTGCCCATGCATGCCTGTATCTGTGGCCTGATTAATTGGCATGGCGGAAAATTTTCCCTGTTAATGTCCATACAGGAAAGTTGATAAATGCAAAGAGAGAAAGTTAAAAGTTTGTATGGCCATATAAAAATAACATTAATTATGGTCATATAAGTAAATTTGTTGGGCTTCCCAGGTGGGATAAGAATCCACCTGCAATGCAGGAGATGAGAGTTCGATCCCTGGGTCAGGAAGATCCCCTGGAGACAGGCATGGCAACCCACTCCAGAATTCTTGCCTGGAGAATCCCATGGACAGAGGGGTCTAGAGGGCTATAGTCCATGGGGTCGCATAGAGTCGGACATGACAAGCAACTGAGCACGCATGCGTACAATTGCTTATGCACAAGTTTTGACTAATTTCCACCACAAGCAGTGATGACTGGCCTGCAGGTCTCAGCGAGGTTAGCAGTCAGAAGGTCTGTGTTCTAAGTCTCCATCCGCCCACCAGGGACTTCACTTGTGCCCAGGCCTGACTCCCCACACCCTCACCGGAAGGCCTCCCCTGGTTTAAGTGTGGCTGCTGGGGCCTGAGATCAAGTCACAGAGGCCAGAGGTGAAGGGAGATCTGGAGCCCTGTGATCCAACGGCTCACCTTAGAGATGAGGAATCGGCCGTCGAGAGGGGGAGTGACTTGCTGAGGTCTACGTGTGAGGAACCTACAGGTTTCAGGGAAAAGACCCACCGAGATGACAGCCGTGCAGGGTGACCCCAAGACCACAGAAGCGATGAGCCCCCAGGCCCTCCTGAGCATGTGAGTCTTGGCCTCTCATGGCCTTTTGAGGTGAGAACAGGTCCGTTGTTGGGGGCTGGCCTGAGTCCAGGCCCCGGGGGTGGTTCTTCGACACCCGCCAGCGGTCACTCAGCGTCACCTGGGGGGTGGGGGTGCCCCACCCCCGTGTGCTTTGGCTCAAGTCCTGAGACAGCCAGGACTCTAGGTGGTTCCTGAGATTCCCACCCCAGGTGTCCACACCCCGGCTAACCCCGTCCCCTTGAGGGCGCCCAGGGCCTGGCCGCAATGATGCCACCCTTGAGATCAGGTTGCAGTACATGGCGAAGGTGAAGGCATTGTCGCCGACGGAACTAGGGTCCCTCATCAACTGACTCCGAGTTAAGGAAAGGGAGATTGTGCCTGGTGGGCCTGGCCTGATCAGATGAGATGGGGTGGGCGTCTGGAAGTCAGAGAGAGGTCCTGATGGCCTTGAGAAAGCAGCCATGTGTGAGAGGGCCTGGGGGTTCTGGCCAGGAGCCTTCTGTGGGGGCTTCTGAGAGGTGAGACTGGCCCTGACAGGGAGCTAGTAGCAAAAGGAGACCCCAGTTCTGCACTGGGAAAGACTGGATTCCACCAAGACTACATGAGCGTGGGGGGACCTTGAGTTTCAGAAAGGACAGAACCTGGCTGGCATCTTAACCGCAGCCTGTGAGACTGAAAGGTTGTTTTTGAATCACGCGAATACACCAGGATTCTTGGCCCCCGGAGGAGAATTCAATCCGGGGCCAGAGAGGAGGCTTGATTGCTCAGAGCTTTTGTGTAATAAAGAGTTATTAAAGTATAAAGGAGATAGAGAAAGCTTCTGACACAGGCATCAGAAGGGGGCAGAAAGAGTACCTGCTTGCTAGTGTTAACAATGAGGTTATATAATCCAAAGAATGTCTGGAGGTTGCAAAGACCTCATCAGACCCACTCCCATAATTTACATCTTAAGGTAACACTGTCCTCAGGCAAGATACATCCTTGTAAAGACCAGGTCTACTCCCATAATTAACATTTTAAGATAACAGAAGGTTGAATCCAAAGACTGTCCTTAGCAGGATACATTATTGTTATATAATCCTAAGGAATGTAGAGAAGGAAAAAAAAGTTTGTCCTTTCTTCCTCCTTGAGAATTCCAGACCCCTCTCTCCTTGGGGACCCCTAGACTCTCTATCAACCTGCCTAGGAAATGACTCTCTCAAGACCCTGGGCAGAGGACCCCGGAGGCTGCGCCCAGGCTCCTGACCCTTGGAATCTGTGAGGCTATAAATGTGTTCTGTAAGCCTCCGAGTTGAGAGTTGCTTGTTACACAGAGACAGACGGACAGACAGGCCCTGAGCCCCCGTGCACCCAGAGGTGCTGCGTTGGCCCCACTCCAGGCTGCAGTGGGAGCACCATGGATTTGGGGCTGTTCCCTCTGCTCCTGGGCCAGTCACTGGGGGCTCTGGGGCCATAGGTCACAGAGTTCTAAATGCAGTTTTATTTTATGTTGATCATTCATGAGGCTTCCTCTGCTGGGAAATGGAAGCAGGGATTCTCCACTTCAGTCCCGTCCAGGGAACTTGCTCCCCGCGGGCCTGGAAAGACACAGAGCCCCAACCCCACCCCTGGCGCTGGCTCCTGGCTGTTGGTGGCAGCGGTGAATTCTTCTGACCCAAATACTTCCTGCTCTTCTGGGCTACTAGTTTCATGCACAACAAAGAGCCCCACAGCTTGAGGAAGGCGCGGAGGGAAATAAATCTGCAGCGCCAAAATGAGACTCACAACAAAGCTGAGAAACTCAGCGGGAGCCGGGGCCTGGGAGGAGCGGGACTTCCGGCAGGTGCTCCGGCAGGTGCTCAGAGGCTCCGCAGCCCCCGCGCTAAAGGCCAGACCCCCTGCCCCAGGTGACCACGGTGCACCTTGCCCCGGGAGTTTCTCTGGAAGGGAGGCGGCCTGACCTTGGGGAGGCTGCCTCTCACCTGTTTTCTGTCGGAGCCGAGCCTCTGCCCGGCCCCCGGCACACGGCCACGCCCAGCCTGCCCGTGGAGGGAGCTGGCCTTCCCCGTGACCAGAAGTGGGGGAAAGGGGGACCCAGGTCGGGGCCCTGGGGGACCCAGTGATGACCGGCTGTCAGGCTTGCTGGAAGTGACGGGGCCTGGGGAGCACGTGAGTCAGGGTTTAAACTCCTGAGTGTTGTTGTGTGTGTGTGTGTGTGTGTGTGTGTGTGTGTGTGAGTCTGTGTGAGTCTGTGTGCACATGTGTGTGTCTGAATGTCTGTGTGTGTCTGTCGTGTGTATCAGTGTCTGGGTGCATGTGTGTGGATGTGTGCATATCTGTGTGTCATGTGGGTTTGCGCCTCTATGTCTTTGTGTCTGTGCCTGAGCCCCCGTGTACGGAATCAGAAGTGGAAACTGAGGGGCCAGGAGTGTGTACTCCTGAGCGCCAGAGGTGACCTCGCTCGTCCCTGCGGTTTGCTAGGTCAGGGTTCCGGCAGGAGATTCCGGTTGAAAGAATCTCCTTTAATCTCTTTGTTGTTGTTTAGCCACTGAATCCTGTCTAATTCTTTTGCGACCCCCATGGACTGTAGCCCGCCAAGCTCCTCTGTCCATGGGATTCTCCAGGCAAGAATACTGGAGTGGGTTGCTCTTTCCTTCTCCAGGAGATCTTGCCAACCCAGGGATGGAAGCCGTGTCTCCTGCTTGGGAGGCGGGTTCTTTACCGCTGGGCCAGCAGGGCAGCTGGTTTAAAGAGTGGCCTCCGGGAAAATTCAGTTCAAATCTTGAATCCATTTCCAACGGATTTCGGATCTGGACGCGGACTGTCCTCAGGGTAGACAGCTGCGCGGTAATCCTTGCACGTTGGGCGGGGCCAGCCAGGGCGGAGGCCTTGGGCAGACTGCAGACCGACCCTCCCTGGGGCGGCTCCTCCCCAGAAAGGCTGGTTTGGATTTCCCACCCTCTCCTTTCTCCCTCGGTGGAGGGATGTGAGCTTGTAAGAAAGAAAAGCCCCAAACTGCAAGGTTCGAGAGGGTGTCCCTATTGGCCTCAAGCATGAGAATGTCTCTGCATTTAGAGAGACTTCAGTCACCCCAGTTCAGTTCAGTCACTCAGTCGTGTCCGACTCTCTGTGACCCCACGGACTGCAGCACGCCAGGCTTCCTTGTCCGTCACCCCATCTTCATGAAATTCCAAAGGCCAAGCCAGCAGTCACATTTTTGATTCTCTCCCTGAACAGAGGGCTCCAACCTCTGATTATCAAATGCTTATGACATGTAATCACACAAAAAAAGTCATACAGGAAAATGCTTACTGCAGTCTTATTTATTACAGGAAAAAAAAAAAAAAAAAAGAAAGCCAAGTAAACATCCGGTAACGGAAATAGTTCAGCAAACTGGAATCGTTGTAGGGGTGTTATGTGGTCATTAAACACACACATGTCAAATGCATCTGTAACATATATAGCAATGTGGAAAACTACTCTTGATACAGCTTATTTTTTTTCTTAATGTTAAAACGATTGTTTGTAAGATTCTGAGAAACAAACTAGAAGAAAGTAGGCAATATCTTGTCCCTCGTGTAAAGGGAATGGGATTATGGGTAAAGAGATTTTTTTCATGTTGACAATTATGTGTTTATGTTTATAGCAAAATAATATTTGTAGATAAAGAGGTGGGTTACCTGTATGTTTATTTATACTCCACCGAGTTTGGTTATTTCACACATTTTGGACTAAAGATTTTCTTGACTTGAGTTTTATTAGTTTGTGCACAGAAATAGAAAAGAAAACTCAAAGAGGTATCTTTAAATACTTGAGAATGCATTGCTTCAGTGTGTTAGAAAGCTCTCTTTATGTAGCATTATAGCACAGGTGAGTGGAATACCTGCTTCTCAGCAGGTGCCTTAGGTACTTAGCAAGAAGCAGGGCATTTCTGCGGGTGTCACAGACAGCTAGGGAGTCCATTCTTAAAAGTGTTGCTTTTTCTGAGCTTTATTGAGACATAGTCGACTTTTAACATTGTCTATCTTTAAGGTTTGTTACGTGCTGACTGGATATATTTGCATATTGCAAAATTATAACCATCATAGCTGAGCCAACACCCCTACCCCCTCACATAATTACTGTGTCTTTTAAAAATTTTTCTTTATTTATTTTAACTGGAGTATAACTGCTTCACGATGTGATACTGGTTTCTGACGTTGGTTTCAGCTATGTGTGTGCGTATATGCCCTCCCTGTAGAGCCTCCCTCCCACTCACCCCCGTCCTGGCCCTCTCGTCATCACAGAGCTGAGCTCCCTGTGCTGGACAGCAGGTTCCCGCTAGCTGTCTGGCTCACACATGGTGTCAATATGTCGGGGCTACTCTCCCCGTTCATCCTCTCCTTTCCTTCCCTCACTCTTTCCATGTGTCTGTTCTCTCCAGGGGGGTCTCTATTCCTGCCTTGGAAATAGCTTCATCCGTACCATTTTTCTAGACTTCACATATATCTGTTAATATATATTTGTTTTTCTCTTTTTGACTTACTTCACTCACTCTGTATAACAGGTGCTGCTGCTGCTAAGTCGCTTCAGTCGTGTCCAACTCTGTGCAACCACATAGACGGCAGCCCATCAGGCTCCCCCATCCCTGGGATTCTCCAGGCAAGAACACTGGAGTGGGTTGCCATTGCCTTCTCAGATAATAGGCGCTAGGTCCATCCATATCTCTACAAATGACCCTCTTTAGTTTCTTTTAATGGCCGAGTAATGTTCCATTGTATAGATGTACCAGGTGGGAACATTTAAGATCTCTCTCTTGGTGGTTTTCAAGTGTGTGATCAGTATCAGCTCTAATCATTATGCTATACTCGAGGTCCCCCCCCCCCAAATTCGCGAATCTTACAGCTGAAGCTTGCACCGTTCGACCTGTATCTCTCCGTTTCCCCCACCCCAGCCACTGGTCACCACTGCACTACAGTTTCTCCACATTCAGCCAAAGAACAGGTGGTTAATGAGTGAGGGCTTGCTACTGAGCTGACCCTCTTTAGGATGGTGAGCTCAGGCTGGCGGCTCCCCGGCAGGCTCCTTGCACCAGCAGTTATAGACGTGGACGGAACACAGGACCTGCTGGCTCTGTAAGTGGTTGAAATGATGCTCGTTCCTGGTGAATGCGGTGTGGACATGAAGGCAGCCTGCTCTGGCTTTAAAATTTTTTTTTCTTTTAAAAACAACTTTGTTTTATTGAAGCTGATCTACAATGTTGCATTCATTTCTTCTTTATAGTAGAGTACTTCAATTATGTATATGCATATATATATATTCTTTCTTATACTCTTTTCCATCATGGTTTGTCCCAGGATAGCAAATATAATTCCCTGTGCTATATGGTAGGACCTTGTTGTTTATCCATCCTACATATACCAGTTGGCATCTGCTAATCCCAAACTCCCAATCCATCCCTCCCCCTTGAGCCTGCTCTGACTTTGAATCCCAAATCTTTGTCTTAGGAAAGCTTCTCATCTCTCCATAAGGTGAGGTAACACTGGCCCCGGAGGCTTCTTGCTTGGCTTCAACAGAAGCCTGTGTGCAGCTGAGCCGTGCAGGGCCCCGAGCCTGCCGCCCCTGCTCATCGGTGGACACGGCCTGTCCCTTAGCCTTGGTCTCCTCCTCCCCTGCCATCTTGTGGAGCAAGGGCTCCCTGCTCCACACACAGAGAAGCCAACACTATGGCACTGTCTTTTGAGAAAAGACAGCTTTAATTCGAGGTTGACCAGAGAGGAGACAGGAGACAAGGCTCCCTCTCTGCAGTCCAGTGTTGGGGCCACATTTAAGGGGCTCTGGGAATTTTAAACTCAGAAGCTAATTAGTTCATCTTAGATCAGTCCATTTAAGTGTTCATTGGAAGGACTGATGTTGAAGCTGAAACTCCAATACTTTGGCCACCTGGTGCGAAGAGCTGACTCATTGGAAAAGACCCTGATGCTGGGAAAGATTGAGAGCAGGAGGAAAAGGGGATGAAAGAGGATGAGATGGTTGGATGGCATCACCGACTCAATGGACATGAGTTTGAGTAAACTCCGGGAGTTGGTGATGGACAGGGAGGCCTAGCGTGCTGTGGTTCATGGGGTCGAAAAGAGTTGGACACGACTGAGCGACTGAACTGAACTGAACTGAACTGAAACCAGTCCATATAAGTGACTCGCGCACCCAGAAGTCGTGTTTTCCTTATTAAAGGACTTCTCACATGATAAAGGGCTCTGATGCCAGCACTTCTGTTCTTTGCTTTCCGTAGTCTGAAGCCTCTTGGTCCGGAGTCATCCTGGAGGCATGGTTTCTGCCTCTCCCATGCACAGCACTGTCTCTGTACAGCGACTCCAGGTTTGATTAGTCAACCAATCTGTTTAGGGAGGCAAGACCTGTTCAAGTTGGTCAAGGTTTTACGTGCTGTTTTAGCAGCTTCATCTGAATGTAGGGTGATCCTAAAGGCAGTTCAGTTCAGTTCAGTCGCTCACTCATGTCCGACTCTTTGTGACCCCATGGACTGCAACACACCAGGCCTCCCTGTCCATCACCAACTCCCGGAGCTTACTCAAGCTCGTGTCCATTGAGTCGGTGATCCAACTTTCGGTAACTTTCTGCTTTCCTTGGTCTCTCAGGCTGAGCTGCCTGGCGGAAGCTGGTCTCAGGGCCTGCTGGAGGCCCCCTCCTCTGGTTCTCTTTCTGCAGAGACCCCAGCCTACTGCTTGACAAGCTATCTGGCGTAGGGCTGGCTACACAAACGATGTCTGACATGCTGACTTCTTGCTAAGCCAGCCCCACGTTCACTCATGAGATCTTTATTGAGCACCTACTGTAATCTCAGTGGTTAGATGGCATCACCAACTCAGTGGACAGGAGTTTGAGCAAACTCCAGGAGATAGTGGAGGACAGGGAAGCCTGGTGTGCTGCAGTCCACGGGGTCGCAAAGAGTTGGACACGACGTAGCAACTGAACAACAGCAGCAATCTCAGTGAACCCTCGGCTTTCTTGAGAGGTTACAGCCCAGTGAGAGAGATAAACAATTACCATCAAAGTAGCTGAATTAAGGTAGAGTTAGACACTGAGATCATTTCAATCAAGAAGAGGAACAGGGGGCTGTAGGCCGGGCGATGGCAGGGAGTGTTGTCTCTTTTTTGAGCTGCTATTTACGGGGACTGGACACAGGATGGGATGGGGCGGTGGGTACCAGGGTGGGGTGATGTAGGAGTGGCAGCTGTGAGAACAGACGGGACGCTGCGGCTGGAGAGGGATTTGCATCGGAGTGAGCAGAAAGCAGAGGTAGCTGCTCCACTGTGAGGCAAATTCCCCAGCTTATTTGGCGATGTGGTCGACAGATAAGCAGCTCTAGCAACCCCTGACCTTTGAGCCTGTGTGTGCTTGTTATCTCTCCTGGGGCTTCAGGCTGCTTTCCGGACTCTGGTTTGCCCTTTGACCCGCAGAAGTGAGTTACAGGCGTCATTTTATCCCTGGAGGGCCAGCCTCTTCGGGGGCTCCCCGTTTGTCCTTAGTGTTTATTTTACTGTGTCTTTTTTTGAAAAAGTGTTTTAACTTATTTATTTATTTTTTTGGCTGTGGCGCTCGGCATGAGGGATCTTAGTTCCCCAACCAGGGATTGAACCTGTGTTCCCTGCCACGGTAGCTCAGAGTGTTAACCCCTGGACCACCAGGGAAGTCCCTATTTTACTTTGCCTTTGAGTTTCATTTCTACCTGTGGGTCAGGAATCTGCAGCAGGACAGCTTTGAGTTCTTGCATGAGTGGTGGGTTCTGGAGAGAGGGCTGGCCCTTGTAGAACCCATCCCCCAACCCCAGGCAGCTGTGAGTCTGGGGGCTGCAGAAGAAGCTGCAGCGGGATGTCACCCACTGACACCATTAAGTGTCCCGAGGAATATAGGGTTCCAGACGCGGTCTCCGGGAACCACTCACCTCTGCTGAGTCCCTGTCCCCGGGGAGCAGATGGGCCTGTGAGCCCTTGTCTGCCAGGCATGGTAACTCTGGGCACTTTCTGTTCAGAAAGTCTCACTTGGTAGTTAGGACTTGCTCCTGTTCGATTGTTTTCCTCTTGTCCCCACAGGGCAGAGCAGACCGGCCTATGGCCCTGGCTGCTTGTTGGGGACATTGCGGGGCTGGGGTTGGGGGTTGCTTCCTACTGCTGTTTCTTCCTTTCCTCTCCAGAATCCCTTCCCTTCCTACATGGAGATGGGAGAGGCTCTGCTCACAAGATGGGCTGACTCTGAGGTCGATTTGGCCAATTTTCAGGGAAAGATTTTTCTAGAAGCAATGCAGACAATTGTTGTTACTTAGTTGCTAAGTTGTGTCCAACTTTTTTGTGACCCCATGGACTGTAGGCCACTAGGCTCCTCTGTCCATGGGATTTTCCAAGCAAGAATACTTGGTGGATTGCCATTTCCCTCTCCAGGGGAATCTTCCTGACATTATCTGCCTTCTGAAGAAACATGTACCACACTCACAAAAGCATTCTTGCCAAAAGATAGCCAGTATCCAAGCAGATTTCTGTTCTGAGCCACCAAACTACAGAAAATACAGGTTTTGCAGGAGCATATTCAGTGACCATTCAGGGATGCAATCAGCAAAATCCAGACTGAAAACTATAGGAAAATATGATTTCTTCCACAAATAAATTGCAAGGAAAAAGAGGATGCATGTACATATACTGATATTTGCAAAAAGAAATAATAGGATGTCTAAGAATCCCCTCAAAGTAATCTTTGGTGGGAGTGGGGTTTGGGGGTATGGGCACAGCTAGTTCTTGGGAGGTGGATGATGGAAGCCTGAGGTTCACCGGAATGACCTCCTTCTGTGCTGTTCTGGTACACGCCTGACATTTTCTGTAATGAAAAAATACATGGAGTTTGCCCAGATTTATTTTGATCACAGACCCTTTTTCTCCAGGGCCTATCACTGAGTGTTTTCAGTTAGTCAGTTCAGTCATTCAGTCATGTCGACTCTGCGACCCCATGGACTGCAGCATGCCAGGCCTCCCTGTCCATCACCAACTCCTGGAGCTTGCTCAAACTCATCTCCATCGAGTTGGTGATGCCGTCCAGCCATCTCATCCTCTCTCATCCCCTTCTCCTCCTGCCTTCAATCTTTCCCAGCACCAGGGTTTTTTCCAGTGAGCTGGCTGTTCACATCAGGTGGGCAAAGTATTGAAGTTTCAGCTTCAGCATCAGTCCTTCTAATGAATATTCAGGACTGATTTCCTTTAGGATGGACTGGTTGGATCTCCTTACAGTCCAAGGGACTCTCAAGAGTCTTCTCTAACACCACAGTTCAAAAGCATCAATTCTTTGGCACTCAGCTTTCTTTATAGTCCAACTCTCACATCCATACACGACTACTGGAAAAATCATAGCTTTGACTATATGGATCTTTGTTGGCAAAATGATGTCTCTGCTTTTAAATATGCTATCTAGCTTTTTCATAGCTTTTGTTCCAAGGAGCAAGTGTCTTTGGATTTCATGGCTGCAGTCACAATCCACAGTAATTTTGGAGCCCAAGAAAATAAAGTTTGTCACTGTTTCCATTGTTTTCCCATCTATTCGCTGTGAAGTGATGGAACTGTATGCCATGATCTTTGTGTTTTGAATGTTGAGTTTTAAGCCAGCTTTTTCACTCTCATCTTTCACTTTCATCAAGAGGCTCTTTAGTTTTTCTTCACGTTCTGCCATAAGGATGGTGCCATCTGCGTATCTGAGGTTATTGATATTTCTCCCGGCAATCTTGATTCCAGCTTGTGCTTCATCCAGCCTGGCACTTTGCATGATGTACTCTGCATATAAGTTAAATAAGCAGGGTGACAATATACAGCCTTGACATACACCTTTCCCAATTTGGAGCCAGTCTATTGTTCCATGTCCAGTTCTAACTGTTGCATTTTGAGCTACGTACAGATTTCTCAAGAGGCAGGTCAGGTGGTCTGGTGTTCCCATCTCTTTAAGAATTTCCCACAGTTTGTTGTGATCTACACAGTCAAAGGCTTCAGCATAATCAATAAAGCAGAAGTAGATGTTTTTTCTGAAACTCTTTTGCTTTTTCTATAATCCAACAGATGATGGCAATTTGATCTCTGGTTCCTCTGCCTTTTCTAAATCCAGCTTGAATATCTGGAAGTTCACAGTTCACATACTGTTGAAGCCTGACTTGGAGAATTTTGAGCATTACTTTGCTAGTGTGTGAGGTGAGTGCAACTAACTGTGGGGTAGTTTGAACATTCTTTGGCATTGCCCTTCTTTCAGATTGGAATGAAAACTGACCTTTTCCAGTCCTGTGTCCACTGCTGAGCTTTCCAAATTCGCTGGCATATTGAGTGCATCACTTTCACAGCATCATCTTTTAGGATTTTAAATAGCTCAACTGGAATTCCATCACCTCCACTAGCTTTGTTCATAGTGATGCTTCCTAAGGCCCAGTTGACTTCACATTCCAGGATGTCTGGCTCTAGGTGGGTGATCACACCATTGTGGTTATCTGTGTCATGAAGATTTTCTGGGATAGTTCTTCTGTGTATTCTTGCCACCTCTTCTTAATACGTTCAGCTTCTGTTAGGTCCATACCATTTCTGTCCTTTATTGTGCCCATCTTTGCATGAAATATTCCCCAGGTATCTCTAATTTTCTTGAAGAGATCTCTAATCTTTCCCATTCTGTTGTTTTCCTCTATTTCTTTGCATTGATCTCTGAGGAAGGCTTTCTTATCTCTCCTTGCTGTTCTTTGGAACTCTGCATTCAAATGGGTATATATATTCCCTTTTCTCCTTTGCCTTACACTTCTCTTCTTTTCTCAGCTGTTTGTAAGACCTCCTCAGACAATCATTTTGTGTTTTTGCATTTCTTTTTCTTGGGAATGGTCTTGATCCCTGCTTCCCGTACAATGTCACAAACTTCCATCCATAGTTCTTCAGGCACTCTATCAGATCTGATCCCTTGAATCTATTTGTTACTTCCACTGTATAATCATAAGGGATTTGATTTAGGTCATATCTGAATGCTCTAATGGTTTTCCCTACTGTCTTCAACTTAAGTCTGAATTTGGCAATAAGGAGTTCATGATCTGAGCCACAGTCAGCTCCTAGTCTTGTTTTTGCTGACTGTATAGAGCTTCTCCATCTTTGACTGCAAAGAATATAATCCATCTGATTTCGGTGTTGACCGTCTGGTGATGTCCATGTATAGAGTCATCTCTTGTGTTGTTGGAAGAGGGTGCTTGTTATGACTGTATGTTTTAAGGCTTTCAGTACAGTGGGAAATACTAAAATGTTTTGAGATCCTTGAAACACTAACCATTTTTGTAAATAGGTTTTCTGGAACCTATTTACCAGCCAGTTTTAATCCAGGACTTCCCTGGTGGCTCAGATGGTAAAGCATCTGCATACAACACGGGAGACCTGGGTTCAGTCCCTGGGTTGGGAAGATCTCCTGGAGAAGGAAATGGCAACCCACTCCAATATTCTTGCCCGGAAAACCCCATGAATGGAGGAGCCTGTTAGGCTACAGTCCATGGGGTCGCAAAGAATCGGACACGACTGAGCGACTTCACTTCTTTAATCCAGGAACCACAACTGAGAGAGTGCTGTGCCTCTCAGGCTTTTCAGAACATTTTTGGAACAGCTATGGATTGTTCAAAAGTGAGAGGTGATAGGAGGAGGAAGGGAGCCGGTCGGATGACTAGCATTCAACGGCTACCCTGCAGGGTTTGAAGATGTTCGTATGCGTTGGCCCTGCAGGGTCCTGGGGACATGCTTTCCAAGCACATCACAACAGACCTATGTCATAGCTATCGTGACCCCGATTTCCAGATGGCAAGATGGGGTGCATAGTGCCCAGGACTGGCAAGCCAGGCGCCTCTGACTTAGAACTCCATTCCGTTCAGGGCTGTCCAGGTTTGGTCAGTGTCCCGGGGGTGAGCTTGCTGAGATCATTTGGCATCATTCAACCTCCTTGCATCACTGTCTCTCTGCAGGGCATGGCGCAGGTGAATGGGGTCCCTCGTCCCGGAGCCGCCCCAGGCCAGCCCTGCATCTTCAAGCTGGTTCTCCTGGGCAGTGGCTCTGTGGGCAAGTCCAGCTTGGCTCTCCGGTATGTGAAGAACGACTTCAAGAGTATCCTGCCGACCGTGGGATGTAAGTGATGGGACAGGGCACCGCTTCCTTAGTCTCCTAGTGGGGAAGCCAGAGCTGCTGACCCCATGTGGGGCACATGGGAACCAGCCACCTGGGAATTCTCATGCCCTCCTGGAGCCTCAGGCGTGCCAGGGGCACAAGGTCCTCCATGGGCTGGCAGGCACGCACATGGAATCCAGAACTCAACCAGGCTTCAGCTCAGCTGGAAGATTCCAGGGCTGAGTCTGGCACTGAGGGTTGGGTATGTGAGAGATTTTGTTGGTGAAAGGGGAGCCCAGAAGAAGCACCTGCCCCCACGCTCTGGGACCCGGCCCCCTAGACAAGCCAGCCTCTCACTCTGGATGGTTGCCCTCCTACTAAAGCTATTCCTTTTCTGCCCGGACTCAGTTTACCCTCCTGGCTTGGGTTGGAGGGGGGATGGGTGCTGTTGGAAAGGTTGTCAGGGATGGAGGTTCCTCTCACTGTGTTGGTTAAAGAGGCTAACGGATCACAGCTTTCAGAGGGGAAGGACTTTGGAGCATCTGTGGGCAATCAGCCTCCTTCACATCCTGTCTAGGGGTGAAACCCCCCATTTCCCACCCAAAATAGGGAAACCCAACCTGTGTTTTGTGTCAGTTTGCTTGGGAGGCAGCCCAACGTGCTGGAAAGACACCTAATTTGGAATGAAAGCTTTGGTTTGAAATTGGGACTCGGTTATGCAGAGTCCCTTGGACTGCAAAGAGATCCAACCAGTCCATCCTAAAGGAAATCAGTCCTGAATATTCACTGAAAGGACTGATGCTGAAGCTGAAACTCCAATACTTTGGCCACCTGATGCGAAGAACTGACTCATTTGCAAAGACCCCGATGCTGGGAAAGATTGAAGGTGGGAGGAGAAGGGGACGACAGAGGATGAGATAGTTGGATGGCATCACCGAAGCAATGGCCATGAGTTTGAGCAAGCTCCGGGAGTTGGTGATGGACAGGGAGGCCCGGTGTGCTGCAGCCCATGGGGTCGCAAAGAGTGGACATGACTGAGCAGCTGAACTGATACTGATGGATAAGCCTTCCATTTCTCTGCATCCATTCATTCATTCGCTCATCTATCCACTCCCTGTCTCACTTAGTAAGTAGCTGGGGGTGGCCTGTGTCCCAGGCCCCTAATAGGTATGGAGGATTTTCTAAATGCCAAGCAGGCACACCGACACAGAAACAAAAATTCAATGAACAGCCTTTGGGGGCCCTCAGTCTTCTCAGGACGGTGGTTCCTGAGTCCCTGAGGCATGCAGGGCCCAAGGGACTGGCAAGGGCCAGGCTCCTGGAGTCAGTGGTGGGAAGGGCAGAGCAGGGCGAGGGGCTGGCCATGGGATGGAGCCGTGGGGAGAGGACTGTGGATTCAGGCCTGCCGAGGGTGCACAGGGAAACCTCTTCTCCTTCAGCAGGAAAGCTGACCCCACTCACCTGTGATACTGGACTGGGCCTTAAAAGAAAAAATACAACTAAGTGCTAAGTCTGGCCTGCAGGTGGGTTTGAGTCCAGAGCAGAGACCACAGAAGGGGCCAGGCCGAGCTGGGATGTGAGGGGGGTCATGTGCCTGGGTGTGACCCAGATCTGGACAAGCCGTCTACACTGGTCCTTGCTGTCTCCTTCTCCTGAATCCGGATCCAGGTTCACACCCAGGCACACAGCCCTCCATATCCCAGCCCAGCCAGAGGGCTGAGATCCCACCTGTGAGCTCACAGGGCTCTGCCTGTTTTTGTGAATAAAGTTATCTGGGAATACCTGCCCATACCTGTGTATTCTCAGTGGCCCACAACCCTCTGGCTGAGGGTGTGTGTGTGTGTGTGTGTGTGTGTGTGTGTGTGTGTGTTTGTGTGTATGTGTGTGTGTGTGAAGTTGCTTTAGTTGTGTCTGACTCTTTGCAACCCTACGAACTGTAGCCCACCAGGCTCCTTTGTCTAAGGGATTCTCCAGGCGAGAATACTGGAGTGGGTTGCCATTTCCTCCTCCAGGGGATCTTCCCGACCCTGGAATTAAACCCGTCTCTTTAATGTGGGTTCTTCACCCGCACGTTCCAGGGACGTCTCTGGAGGGGTGGTGACATCTAGCGCTTGTGTGCGGATTTGCCGGTGGAACCAGTTTGGACCAGCTGGGGCTTGTGTGAAGCAGGGGAGTCGCCAAGGGTGCTGGGTTTCTCCCCCCTCTGCCCCTCTCCCTGCTGAAGGAAACTTTGCTGGAGCCCAGGCGTCCCTGAGGAGTCACCCATGTCGTGTTCCCTTCAACCCGGAGGCAGTTCATGACTTTTACAAAAAAAGGGAAGGCTGCAGAGAGGGCTTGAGTGAGCCGGAACGGCTGTTTAATTAAATTAAAAGGTCAAAAAGCAAAGCCTTTCCTTGTGTTAAGGTTTAGCCGA
This sequence comes from Bubalus kerabau, assembly GCF_029407905.1. Taxonomy (NCBI): domain Eukaryota; kingdom Metazoa; phylum Chordata; class Mammalia; order Artiodactyla; family Bovidae; genus Bubalus; species Bubalus kerabau. Next base: position 117,660,726 of record NC_073629.1, on the reverse strand, counting down.
GAGTCCTTTGTATTGGGGGCCACAATATGCAAGTTGAAGGAAAAACCCCAGTGAGTTCTTCGGTCATTCAGTGTCCGCAGGGGGTCCATTCAGCTCAGCGAGTGGAAGGCACACCTGCTTCCAGAGGCTGGGGAGGGGGCCGGGAGTGTCCCCAGGGGTCCCTGCCACTGGGGCCCCCTTGTTGAATCTGTGGCGGGGGGGGGGGGTGCAGAGGGGGTCGGAGCCCTGCTTTGCGTCACCAAGAAGAGCAGCGTGCCACGTGGCCCGGTTCAGATTATTGGCTGATGAAAATGCGCCAACGTGTCGTCTCCCCCAGCACCGTCCAGAAACGTGAACGGTTCCTGGTTCTTGGTCCGGCTTGTTGCCAATATCATTTTAGGCCAAATCTCCAAGTCTGTTTGCACATCTTGGAAGTTTATCTCTTAATCACTCTTCCTCTTTACCTGTGAACAGGTAGAAAATGTGGTCAGCAGTTTTCTGAACAAGGTACATGTGGGGTCTTTTCTGGAGCCAGAGAGTCTCCAGGGCAGGGGGTGGAAGTTGGCATCAGTTACCAGCCCAGAGGGCCCCCTGGGGGCCTGTCTCTCTCTCTCTCTCTCTCTCTCTCTCTCCCGGGAGATGAGGGGCTGTGGTCTGTAAACAGCCAGCAGCCTCTTGTACCACATCATTGCTCCAACTGAAAACCCTGCCCTCCTTGGAAATTTGTTAGGATTTTATTAAATACTTTGATTTACACTCAACCATGACTTGTCATTTTCAGAGTAGGAAAGGAAAATATCAGAAGCTAAGACAGCTAAACAGAGGAAACAGAGCTGAGTTTTATGCCCACCTGTCACCCGGCAGTGAGGGTTTTTAGGATGAAACCAAAATCGAACTCAGAAGTGTGATGTGACCTGACAGCAAACAGGTGAAGCATGTGGGCAAAAGGCTGCTGCTCCCGGCCGAGGAGCCAGGGGAGAGGGAGGCGGGGAAGGGATGTCGGGTGGCAGACAGGCGCCTCCTCTCTTTTCTCACGGGTTTGACAACACGCTGGGAAGAGGGCATTGTTGACTCATGGTAAGGAAGGAAGCTGGGCTTTCGAAGGTTTAAGGAAATCAGCACATTTCTTGCAGCGGATAGGCCTCTTTCCAAGGCCCGTGTGGGGCCATCACCCTCGTGACATCAACAGTCCTAGTGTGACCTCATCCTGCTCAGGCTTCCCTGGTGGCTCAGAGGGTAAAGCGTCTGCCTACAATGCAGGAGACCAGGGTTTGATCCCTGGGTCGGGAAGATCCCCTGGAGAAGGAAATGGCAACCCACTCCAGTACTCTTGCCTGGAGAATCCTATGGACGGAGGAGCCTGGTGGGCTACAATCCACGGGGTCGCAAAGAGTGGGACACGACTGAGCGACTTCGCTTCACTTTTCTCTCAGGCCCCACAGTAGCCTCTCAGGAGCCGGGAGCTGTCAGTCCTGCTGTTGAGCTGCATACTGCAGCTTTGTTTGACCTGGTGTCGTGGTCTGCTGGGCTGTGGCAGCAGAACACCACAGACTGGGTGCCTTAAGCATCAGAGACTTATTCTCACAGGTCTGGAGGCTGGAAGTCCAAGCATGAGGGGCTGGCAAAGTAGGTTTCATTTGGAGCCCTCTTTTCTTGCCGTATGGGTAGCTGCCATCCTGGTAACTGGCTGTGTGTCTGCATGGCCTCTTCTTTGTGTTTGCAAGGGATGGAAGAGAAAGAGAGACAGACAGGGAGAGAGACAGAGAGACACACAGAGAAACAGACAGAGCATGATGGGGGTGCATTCTTACAAAGACACTAACCCTGTTTTGGGGGCCCTACCCTCGCTGGACTTCCCTTGTAGCTCAGTTGTTACAAAGAATCTGCCTGCAATGCAGGAGACCCAGGTTCAATCCCTGGGTCAGGAAGATCCCTTGGAGAAGGAAATGACAACCCACTCCAGTATTCTTGCCTGGAGAATCCCATGGACAGAGGAGCCTGGCAGGCTACATAGTCCATGGGGTTGCAAGAGTCGGACATGACTGAGCAACTAATCCACCACCCTCAGGACCTCATTTAAGCCTCATCACCTCGCAAAGGCTCCATCTCCAAATACCATCACGCTGAGGGTTAGGGCTTCGACCCACTGACTTTCGGAGGACACAGGCATTCAGTCCATAGCACCTAACAAGTGTATATGACTCCAAGCTTGTGGATGAGCAGAAAAATGCAGGCCAGGCAGGCAGAGGCCCCATCGGCAGCTTCCATTTAAGAGTTGCCCCAGACCAGGTTCTCGTGAGAGAGAGTGGTGATCTTCCCCTTTTTGCGCTGGAATCTCAGCCCAGATGTGTCTCTTACCCTCCATCTGTAGTGGATTGAATCGTGTCCTCAGTGATACATCCACGTCCTAATCCCCAGTACCTATGGCTTTATTGGGAAGAGGGTGTTTGCAGACATAACTAGTTAAGGCTATTCCTGGGTTTCGGGTGCACCCTGAATCCCATGACCAGTGTCCCTGGAAGAGGAGAACACAGAGATGCAGAGGGGACAGCCCTGTGAAGACAGCGGCAGGGGGGGAGCGCCTTCAAGCCAGGGCCACCCATCACTGCCGCCCCTACCGGGAGCCGGGAGGGGGCGTGGGGCGGAGTGCCTCCCAGAACTTCTGGAAGGAACCATCCCTGGTGATTTTGAACCTTGATTTTGAACCCCTGACCCCCAGAACAGAAATAATACGTTTCTGCTGTTTTAAGCCATGCATCTTGTGGTCATTTGTTCTGGCGACCCCAGGACACTCACACGCTGCCCTTGGAGTGAAAGTTTTCATTTCAAGCATGAAGCCACATCTGCCAGAACCTCCCAACAAGCCCCCAGCGCAGCCCCGGTCTGGGCAGGGCAGCAGTTTTGCCTGGAGCACCCCACGGGCTCCTCTGCAGTCTCTGGTTTAGTTCTGTATGTGACACACCCCATATGCTACGGGGCCAGAACACCTTTTTTTAAAATAACTTTTATTTTATTGAAGTATGGTTGATTCGCAGTGTTGTCTTAATTTCTTCTGTACAGAAAAGTGACTCAGTTGTGCCTGCGCCTCCCCTTGGCAGCCACAGGCTGCTCTGTGTGTCCTTGTTTCTTAGATGAGCTCATTTGTGTCATAGTTTAGATTCTGCATTATGTGATGTCATGTAATATTGGTGTTTCTCTGTCTGACTTGCTTCGCTTAGTATGATCATCTCTAGGTCCATCCATGTTGCTGCAGATGGTATTATCCCATTCTTTTCTGTGGCTGAGTAATATTCCATTGTGTATATGTACCACATCTTCTTTATCCATTCATCTGTTGATGAACATCTAGGTTGCTTCCAGGCCCTGACTATTGTAAATAATGCTGCTATGAACATTGGGATGCACGTATCTTTTCTAATTAGAGCTTTTTCCTTTTCTGGATACATGCCCAGGAGTGGGATTGCTGGATCATATGGTAGCTCTGTTTTTACTTTTTTGAGGACCCTCCACACTGTTTTCCACAGTGGCTGCACCAATTACCAATTTACATTCTGGGGACAAAGCGTCTTGGTGTTACTAATTAGCTCCCTTAAAGTCACGTCACTTGGGAAAGCTCTGTGAGGGGAAAAGCAATCTTCACGTGAAAGGTGGGTTGCCCTGGATGTCAAAGGGAAGGTTTGGGGTAGTTCTTTCATTGTGTGTGATCATTAAGCAGAGACACGGATGCATAAGCAGAGTCCAGATGCTCACTGCCCCCAGGGGTGACAGGTAAGAGCACAGACGTCTCCCTGCAGTGAGTGTGTGCAGAGCACAGAATAGGCTGCCATAGACTGCCTCCTGGGGAAGTGGGGCCCAGCGGCACCCCGAGGGCCGACACTCAAAGACCCCAGTGGGCTTGTCGGGAGGTGGGGAAGAAAGGATTCTAAGCAGAGTTGTCAGTGGAGATGGGAGGTCGGGAGGCAGAGGTGTGGATGAGGCTGGGAGGTTAGCAGGAGGCCAGGAAGGATTCAGGGGAGGAGATGGGTGACCATCACTTGCATTGCTGGACACCCACGGGGACGTGCGGAGCCCTGGTTGCCAGAGACCCTTCCATGCCACACATTGTCCAGAGGATTTGAGTAGGACCCTGGAGTCCATCTTCCCACACAAAGCCTCTGTGGAATCTACGAGCAAGTTCCTTGTAACTCTGCTTCTTCTGGAAGCTGCCACCTTCCAGACGAGGTGTTTGCTGAGCCTCGCCCACAGAGGTTGCCAGGGAGCATGGGCTGTCTGTCTCCCGCTGGTGAGCTGAGCCCCGGCTGAGCGGTGGATAGGATCTCGTTCTGCAGGTGAAGGTCGCTCTGGGCCTGTGTTTCAGGTGCATTCTTCACCAAGGTGGTGGACCTGGGGGCCGCGTGTCTGAAGTTTGAGATCTGGGACACGGCTGGTCAGGAGAAGTACCACAGTGTCTGCCGCCTCTACTTCAGGGGCGCCAACGCTGCGCTTTTGGTGTATGACATCACCAGGAAGGTGAGGCTCACCTGGGCGTGTCCCCGCCCTCCCAGCCCTGAGGAGGCTACCTTCCAGAGGCATCATGTGACTGGCCTGGGCTGGTCCTTTATATTAAAATCGTGACAACCAGTGGAGACTCCTTCAGTGAAAGTTGGTCACCTCCTCCAGGAAGCCCTCCCTGACCACCCCTCTTCCTGCTGCACAGTTGGGTTTGTGCTGCTCCGTGGTCCTCTTTCTGGAGCATCACTATCCATCACTCATGATTCCTTGGGGGGGCGGTCAGTTGGACCGTGTTTTACACGGGGTGGCCACTGACACCTGCCTTGTCTTTTCTGGGACGGCTGAGGAAGAACACCAAAAAGGAAAACACCCGTTTTCCTTTTTCAGGATTCCTTCTGCAAAGCGCAGCAGTGGCTGAAGGACCTGGAGGAGGAGTTCCACCCTGGAGAGGTTGTGGTGATGCTGGTCGGCAACAAGACAGACCTGGAAGAGGAGCGGGAGGTGACCTTTGAGGTGGGTCTGGAGACTGTCATCAAGTCGCAGTGGGGGAGATGGGAGGGACCCCAAACACACGTGACCACCCACTCGCACAGCCACACACGCACACACGATTCCAAATTCAGTTTCCTTCCTGGGCCAAGGTTTCTGATCTCTCCTGGGAAGGTCAGACCCAGAGATGGTGGCTTCCAGCTGTGGGGAGAGCCCTGAGCATCACCATAGACCCCACTCCCCCCTGGGCACCGAGGCATGGCACGGGCAGGCAGCACCAGGAACGAGGAAACCATGGCCTCCCCACCCTCTCCCCCTGTGAGTGATGTGGGTTTCAGGTCTTCATCTTTGTGTTTAACAGACTGTTCAAGAAGTACGTGCTAAGTCGCTCAGTCATGTCCGACTCTATGAGACCCCATGGCCTGTAGCCCAGCAGGCTCCTCTGTCCGTGGGATTCTCCAGGCAAGAACACTGGGCTGTGTTGCCATTTCCTCCTCCAGGTTCAAGGGGCAAACCCAAATTTATTTGCTAGGAAATTAGCAAGGAACAGAGGACCCAGAAGCTGTAGTTCTTCTGTAAAATGACCAAGAGCAGAAAAAGTGCCCAGGGAGGTGAGCCTGTGAAGTGCTGGGAGCCTGGAGCAGGGAGCACGGGTCTGTGTGTGTGTCTCTGTGTGTACGGGTGTGTGTGTCTCTGTGGGTACAGGTGTGTCTCTTTGTGTGTATAGGTATGGGTGTCTCTATGTGTGTGTATAGGTGGTATCTGTGTGTGTATGGGAGAGTGTGTGTGTATAGGAGGTACAGGTGGTATCTGTGTGTATAGGTGTGTGTGTCTGTGTGTGAACAGGTGTGTGTCTCTGTGTGTGTGTACAGGTGTGTGTGTGAACAGGTGTGTATGTCTCTGTGTGTGTACAGGTGTGTGTGTGTCTAGGAGGTAAGGTGGTGTCTGTATAGGTGTGTGTCTCTTTGTGTGTACAAGTGTGTGTGTCTCTGTGTATGTGTGTATAGGTGTGTGTGTGTGTAGGAGGTAAGGTGGTGTCTGTGTCTACAGGTCTGTGTCTCTGTGTATGTATAGGTGTGTGTAGGAGGTAAAGTGGTGTCTGTGTATAGGTGTGTGTCTCTGTGTGTACAAGTGTGTGTGTCTGTCTGGGGGTGTGTATAGGTGTGTATGTGTAGGAGGTAAGGTGGTGTCTGTATATAGGTGTGTGTCTCTCTTTGTGTACAGGTGTGTGTGTGTCTCTGTGTGTGTATAGGTGTGTGTGTGTAGGAGGTAAGGTGGTGTCTGTGTACAGGTGTGAGTGTCTGTGAACAGGTGTGTGTGTCTCTCTGTACAGTTGTGTGTGTCTGTGTGTGTAGGAGGTAAGGTGATGTCTGTATGAACAGGTGTGTGTTGGTGTGTGTGTGGAAGGTAAGGTGGTGTCTGTGTGTACAGGTGTGTGTCTCTATGTGAACAGGTGTGTGTGTGTGTCTCTGTGTACCAGTGTGTGTGTCTGTGTGAACAGGTGTGTGTGTCTGTATGAACAGGTGTGTGTCTGTGTGTGCACAGGTGTGTGTGTACAGGTGTGTGTCTCTGTGTGAACAGGTGTGTGTGTCTGTGTGTGCACAGTTGTGTGTGTGTAGGAGGTGAGGTGGTGTCTGTGTGTGTGGGGTATGTGGGATGGGTTTAGGAGAGGTGGAGGGGCAGATGAGGGGTGGCAAGGGGTAGGGAGGGGAGGGAGGCTGGAGGCTGTGGGCTGCCAGAGAAGCCCCATGCTGCCCTGGGGCTCAGTGGCAGAGCCCCCCGCGGTGGTGGTGGGCCCAGGGGCGGGGATCTGATGGGTGACTTAGGAAGAACATGCGGAGGACAGGTCAGGCTGTGGGGGAGATGGGACCTGGGTGGGGAGACCCTCAGGGAGGCCAGGGGTCCAGCTCTGGGGCGGGCGGGGCCTCCTCACCCCATGGCTTAGACTGCACGGGAGCCGCCACCCCAGGGCTGTTGACCCTGGGACCCCAGACCCCACCCTGGCCTCTTCTTCACTCCGAGCTCCCACCAGGCTGGGCCTTGGGGTGGGGGTGGGGGGACAGAGTGCACAGGTGCCTCGTCTGGGCAGAGGCCAGGCTGACCAGAGGGCGGTGAAGCTTTCACAGTAATTTGGGGGCTTTTCTTCTTAAAATAATTGCAGCATTACAAAACTTGTTGCAGAAATAGTACAGATAGTTCCTGTCTGCCCTTCTCCCAGCTTTCCCAGGTACGAACGACTGACTTACGTAAGCACAGAAAGTGAAAGTGAAAGTCGCTCAGTCGTGTCTGACTCTTTGCGACCCCATGGACTATACAGTCCGTGGAATTCTCCAGGCCAGAATACTGGAGTGGGTAGCCTTTCCCTTTTCCAGGGGATCTTCCCAACCCAGGGATCGAACCCAGGTCTCCCACATTGCAGGCGGATTTTTTATCAGCTGAGCCACATGGGAAGCCTGAGAATACTGGAGTGCTCCAGAGGATCTTCCCAACCCAGGAATTGAACCGGGATCTCCTGCATTGCAGGTGAATTCTTCACCAGCTGAGCTCTCAGGGAAGCCCTCAAGCACAGAATGATGAGCAAATCAGGAAACGAACAGCCACCCAGTGCTCTTAGCTCAGATTGGATCACTTTCCCACTATGGTCCTCTCCCTGGTTCAGGGAGCTCTCGTCCTGGATCTGGCCACTGAGAAATCCCCCACCCCAGTGGGCCTTGTCCCTCCTGCCCCGTTATTCTTTGAGGTCTTTCTTCCTTCATGGCTGGCCAGGAATGGCTGGCCAACTTATTCCTGGTTCATCTTGCCCTTTCCTAGCCCCAGCCCTGGAAATCATTTCTCTGAGGAGCACTGGTTCCTTGCGTGGGGGAATGAATTTAGGAGCCAAGATCTCTGCACTGGATGTTCTTATTCCACGGGCAGTGAGATAACCATTAACCCCATCCTGGGGGACCTCAAGGACAAACTGGCAGACGGGAGGCTGGGGACCTGCAATTTAGGAGCTAGAGGCCCATTGCACTGAGAACAAACCCTTAGAGTGACCCCACCTGGAACCCTCAAGCTAGTGGGGGAAAGGCAGATATTTGGGTTTCATTCAGATGACCAGGGGCTTCCCAGGTGGCGCAGTGGTAAAGAATCCCCCTGACAATGCAGGTGATGCAGGAAAAGAGGGTTCGATTCCTGTTGGGAAGATCCCCTGGAGGAGGAAATGGCAACACACTCCAGTATTCTTGCCTGGGAAATCCCATGGACAGAGGAGCCTGGCGGGCCACAGTCCATGAGATTGCAAAGATTTGGACATGACTGAGTGAGCATGCATGCAGATATGACCAGATGTGAGCTACCCGAAGTCACCAAGTCTTCATCTGTACCAGGTCACATTGTCCTTTAAAACACAAATGATAATGAGCCATCTCTGTGTCTGGGAGGGGCTGAGAAGCTTGGGGGGGGTGGTGGAGTGCAGCTCTGTGGCTCAGGTGAGGAGAGTGGACGCTGCTGGGTGCAATGCTGCAGGCCTGGCTGGCCCAGCCCCCGGGGCCCGCTCAGCCTCAGGCAGGACCATCTGGGGCCCAAGCTCCTCCTGGGAGGGTCTGGAGGTGAGGGGCCTGCCTGGGGAGGCCCCCAGGTCCTCCTTCGTGGAGCCTTTTCCCCTTCTTGGCCACACAAGCAGCCCTGGAGTTTCCCAGCCTCCCTTGCTTCACACACCATCACTCCATGCAGGCCTGACCCCTGTGACCAGCAAGGAGGGGGAGCAGAAAAGGGCCTAGGGGGGCTCCCACCAGGCTGGCCTCATCCCCCTTCCACGTCTCCTCCATTCTCGCTTGCTTTCAGAGCCCCCCGCCCCCACCAGATTCCACGGTGGGAGGGGAGCCTCCCCACAGACCCCACTGGGGGTGCTAGGCTCCCCTTCCAGTGAGCGCCACACCCCCCTCCTGGCCCCACTGCCCAGTCCTGACCACCTCCCCCAGGAGCCCCAGTAACAGGACGTGAGGAATGAGGTTCTCCACTGATGCAACTGTCCCGTGGTCTTTCTGGGTCTTCTCAGTACATTTCTGATGATTAATGTGGACTTTCCACGGTCACTTCCTCCAGGAAGGGAAGGAGTTTGCAGAGAGCAAGGGGCTGCTGTTCATGGAAACCTCGGCCAAACAGAACTACCAGGTGGCCGACGTCTTCAATGCTGTCGGTGAGTGACCAGCCCCCCGCCCCGGAGCCAGAGGTGGGGTGGGGTGGGGTGAGGGAGTGCGCCTTCTTCACATGGGTCTTCTCTGGCCTCCTGAGGCCCAGCCGAATGTTGCCAGGGGCCTGGAAGGTGGACATGAGTCAAGGGCGCCTGTTTCCTGGTTCCCGGAGAGCATGAGGGAGGGGGCGTCTCCAGGGGCTGCCAAGGGTGCAGGGGCTGCGCTGGGCTGGGGGCTTCCCTCCCAGCTGGGCTTCCCCCTCCTGTCGTCCGCAGCCCGGGAGCTTTCGCGGAGAGAAGAGAGCAAGGAGGGCCAGAGGCAGCGGAGAGACGCTCCGCTGACCCTGAGCGAGCGGCCCTCGTGGCGGGGCCGATGCTGCGCCCACTAGAAGCGGCCGCTCCGGGGGCAGCCGCGGGGAGCGGGTACTCCCAGCCCGCGCCCCGGCGGTCCTCCGAGCGAGCTACGGCCAGCTCCGTGGTGACGGCGGTGCTGACCCCGGTCCACCGTCGAGCCCGGCGCGTGCTTGAGTCCTCGAGGTGCAGGAAGCCGGCATTCCTTAGAATAATCGCCTCCCTACCCACTCCAGTGTTCTTGCCTGGAGAATCCCAGGGACGGGGAAGCCTGGTGGGCTGCCGTCTATGGGGTCGCACAGAGTTGGACATGACTGAAGCGACTTAGCAGCAGCAGCAGCAGCAAGCTCGTGGGAACCCTTTGGGAGACGTTTGTGTGTCCAGGGGCCTCCAGAGGGTGGGGGCTCCACGTCCCCAGATGTCAGATTCCGCCTAAATCCCGGATGTCCTGGGGGTGGGCACGCCTGACCCTGCCTGGAGGTGCCCCCCTCAGCTGCCTGGCCACCAGGTACCGAAGGAGGGGAAATCAGCCGGCAGGCACTTGGTTCTGGGCAGGAAGCTGCCCGGGGTGGGTTGGGGGGTTTCACCTGCTCCCGGGACGGGGGAGAGGGGTCAGCAAGCCCCGCTGGAGTGGACCACGTTGTCCCTGGACCTCTGTGAGGGTCCCTGAGGGGGGCACCTGGGGGCGGAGCGGGGCCCCACAGTCCACTTCTCGGGGTGACTATGAGGACAAGACGCTTGGGCCCATAGGCTTGAGGACTCGGATTTTGAGCGGAGGGATACCTTGTTCTGCTCCAGTGAGTTTTTCTCCTAAAAGTAAACCTCTTTCTCGCACGTGGTCTCTGGTGAGTTTGTAGGGGGGGGTTGTTACGCACGTCCCCCGAGGGCCCCCAGGCGGGGTGGCGGTGGCAGCGGTGGGCACAGGGCATCTTTCGGGCGGAGACACGTCTCGGGCTCGCCTGGTTCCTCCTTTTAGAGAGGCCCCCCACGGCCCTTCTGGGAGGTGAGCCAGCGGCCACATGAAGGTAGTTTAAAGGCGGCTGCTTGAGGGGGAGGTGGTGATGCCGGTTCCCCCTCTGAGACTGTGATAAGCAGGTGTGAAATTTTAAATAAGATGCCACTGTCATCCTCCCCCCACCCCCCGCAAAAGTGGCTTCACTTTGTCAACTGTAAGGATTAACAGAAGGACAAACGTAAAGCGGCCTCCCTGTTGATGCCGAGCCCCTTGACGTCCCCCAAACGCGTGTTTCTTTCCTAGACAATTTCTGGGTGAAACCTGGCGGCTTACTGCTGTGAGCCCTGCAGATTCTGGCTGCAGTGAAGTGTCTTATACGGCCGTTCCCTTGAAGATGGAGCGTGTGGGACACGAGCCCTTGCTGGGTCAGACCGTTTCCTGTGCGCTGTCTCCTCACTCAGGGCAGCAGGGCAGGGTGGCTTAGTCGCTATGTCCTGTCCGACTCTGGGGACCCGGTGGACTGTAGCCCACCAGGCTCCTCTGTTTCTGGGATTTCCCAGGCAAGAACACAGGAGGGGGTTGCCATTTCCTTCTCCAGGGGATCCTCCCCATTCAGGGATTAAACCGGGGTCTCATGCGCTGCAGGTAGTCTCCTGCATTGCAGGCGGACGCTTTGCTGACCGAGCCACCAGGGAAGCCGGCTGGGCTGGGACTCCCCCAGCAAAGGAGGAGACCACTTTGGAGGTGGCGGGAGGCTGAGGTTGCCTCTGGCCACTAGATGGCACTCCAGCCTCGCTGAAGCAAACCCCACTGCTCCAGGTCCGGAGAGTTGCTTTGCTGAACGATAGATGTCTTTCAGAGGAGTATCGACCCATCCATGATGAAATAGGAAGTGGAGAGATCATGCTAGCAGTAGGATGCCTATATATGTGATTGCTTTCCTCCTGTTTTCTCAGGCCAGAATTTATTATTAAAGCATATTCTTTGACTCATTGCCACCTCCCTCCTTCATGCCTCCCTCCCTCCCCGCAGGATGGGATGGGGTGCATGGTGACTCTGGAGTCTAGGGTCCCCATTGCCGGGTGTGATTGCCCCTTTCCCTCACCTTCTTCCCCACGAGGCAGGTGGGGCTCAGCCCTGGAATCACCTGGAAGCCTCTGTAGGCAGTATCCCTGAGCCCACCAGCTCCGTGTTAGATCTGTCTGCAGGGCGGCATGGGCCCTGGGAGGCCTAGACCCACTCAGTGACCTAATATTCAGACACAGGGGAGCTCTGTGGTAAGGGCAGGGGTTCTCTCTGTCCTCACATGGGGCTCCCAGTGCCTGGTATGACTCTGGCATATGCCAAGCACTCAGCAAATGTGTCCCAGGAGAGGACTGAGGCTATTTTCCCCAGCATTGTAAAGAAAAGGCAGGTTTTTGCTTAGAAACAGCCTCCACCACACCCAGGGACAGGTGTTTCTGGAGCCTCTGTGTCTGCTGCACACACCTGAGCTCAGCCCGCCCTGGACCATGAGGTCGGGGTGGGTGTGGAGCCTGGAGGGAGATGAGTCCCTGGGGTTGCGGGTGTTCCAGGCACAGATTCTCCAGGGTAAACGGTCCTGGGGGAGGCCAGTATGTGAGCTCTCTCCGGTCTGCAGCTGGGAAAGCCGCTCCAGCCCTTTTCACGAGCCAGAGACTCTGTGTGTGTGTGTGTGTGTGTGTGTGTGTGTGTGTGCACGCACGCATGTGTGCTCGTGGTGGAGGTAGGAGGCACAGCAGAGCTGAGAAGCAGCCTCTGGGAGCAACCCTGCTTCCTTCCTGTGGTCCTGACCTTTCCCCTCCCGCTCTATTTCTAGCTCCTCCTCCGTCTCCCCTGGAAGAGCCCCCTGTGCCTGGAGGGGCTGACTCAGGAATCCATTCTTTTCCTTTTAAAATAGTCCCTTTTTGGAGGTCACATTTAGAACAACTTGAAATCATCTTACCATTTGTAAGATGTTGAATGAAAAGAAAAAAAAAAGGAAGAAAGGGGAAAAAGGAGAAATACCTCCTTTAGAAGAATCTGCTCAGGAGGAAAGAATCAGAGGATCAGCATCATGCAGCCCACGAAAGACAGCTGGTCTCAGCAAGGGTACCTGGGGGCCCGAGTCCCTGGCCGGAAGCTCTTTGGGAGACAGGCTGCTGTCACAGGGCCCCAGGACTTCTGAAGATCGTTTCTGAGCAGACGGGAAACTGAGAGGGTCTTACAGTCTGCAAAGGGTCATGCTTGGCTTCTATCGGAGTGGGACCTGGAGCCCACCATCAGATACCATGTTGTAGGACAGACACGGAGTGTCCGTGCCTCAGCGATGGCTGAGCCCCACTCTGCCCTTGGACCCAACTGCTCAGATAACAGGAAATACAGGGGCAGGACGGAAGGAGGAGGTCAGAGCACTTGGGGGAGCAGGCGCCACGTGCTGCGCGTGGATCATCCTACCAGGTAACGCATCTGGGCTCTTGTAAGAGTTGGTGTCATGACAAAATCAGATGACGGGGGATGAACAGGAAATAACTAACCATGACCCTGAATCTAGACTGGAGTCTGGCTTCCAAAAAAAAAAAAAAAAAAGAAAAAAAGGCAGCTAAGAGTTCCTTGCCTTATTTGGGGAATTTTGAGTATGGATGAAAAACTCTATGATATTATGGAATTCTTACAAAATGTTTGAGGCATGATAATTTTGTGGTTATGGTGGAGATTGCCCTTCATTTGAGGAGAAAGACACAGAAATGTCTAAGGGAAATATGATATCTATAACTCACTTCCAAGGGGTAGAGAGAAGAGGGGAGAGTGCGGGAGAGAAAGTAAATGCAGTGATAATCGTGGACACTATTAGTATTTTTATAGAGATGGCACCCCACTCCAGTACTCTTGCCTGGAAAATCCCATGGACGGAGGAGCCTGATGGGCTGCAGTCCATGGGGTCTCGAAGAATTGGACATGACTGGGCAACTTCACTTTCACTTTTCACTTTCATACATTGGAGAAGGAAATGGCAACCCACTCCAGTGTTCTTGCCTGGAGAATCCCAGGGACGGGGAAGCCTGGTGGGCTGCCGTCTCTGGGGTCGCACAGAGTTGGACATGACTGAAGCGACTTAGCAGCAACAGCAGCAACAGTAATTTTCTGGTGGAACCTTTTGGATTTTCTATGTACAGTGTCATGTCATCTGCAAACAGTGCGAGTTTTACTTCTTCTTTTCCGGTCTGGAATCCTTGCCCTTCCATCTTAAACAAGCGGAACCAAGCCCTTTCCTCTTCCCTCCCCTTCACTGCTATCTCCCTCTCCTTTCCCTTCACAAACAAGGCTTTGAAACAATCGTCTTTACGGACTCACTTGCGATGCTATTCTCAGGGTGCTGGAATTGCCCACCACGATCCAAACATTGGATCATTTTGATCTCCTTATCAGAATTTTACTCTTGACCCATTTCCTCCTTTTTATATGGTCTTTTCTAAGGACTGTGGGCTTCCCTGGTAGCTCAGTTGGTAAAGAATCCACCTGCAATGCAGGAGACCTGGGTTTGATCCCTGGGTTGGGAAGATCCGCTGGAGAATGGATAGGCTACCCACTCCAGTGTTCTTGGGCTTCCCCTGTGGCTCAGCTGGTAAAGAATCTGCCCGCAATGCGGGAGACCTGGGTTCTATCCCTGGGTTGGGAAGATCCCCTGGAGAAGGGAAAGGCCCCAGTATTCTGGCCTGGAGAATCCCATGGGCTGTATAGTCCATGGGGTCACAAGGAGTTGGATACAACTGAGCCACTTTCACTTTCACTTCTAAGGGCTTGTTACATTTTCTCAGACTCCAGCTATTATAAATGGAGGGTAGGGACTTCCCTGGGAGTCCAGTGGTTAAGACTCTGTGCTTTCAATGAGCCAGTTCGATTCCCGGTCAGGGAACTAAAAGCCCACATGCCTTGAAGCCAAAAAAAAAAAAAAAAAAAAAAAATTAAGTGGAGGATATAAGTTATCATCATAATATTTTTGAACTTTCTTGTGTGTTTAAAACTTCCATAGTAGGAGTTTGGAGAATACATAAAATATCCCATCTCCCCGACTCTCTGGGCCCAGAAGATGTGTTCCAGGGGCTGCCCTGACTGGGTACCAGGTACTGTGTGGCTGGAATCCGGAGCCCTTTGCCACACTGATGTTTCCATGTCTGCAGCACATGGGGCTGTGAGTGCTTCTATTTAAAGTGCGCAGCTGAGTGGCGTTTAGCCTGGTTACCACCTTGGCCAAGTTCCCAGACACTTTCAACCCCTAAAGGAAGCCCTGCATCCATGGAGCAGCCCCCGGCAGCCACCAGACCACTTTCTGCCTGTGGACTTGCCTCCCCGGACCTTTGTAAATGGAATCATGAGCGAGGGGCCTTTGGTGCCCGGCTTCTGCCGTGCTGCGTCCTGTGTTCACGATTCCCCCATGTGGCAGCATCAGGCAGGGCGTCACTCCTTTCCGTGGCTGAGTAATAAGCCGTGGTACGTGTGCGTAGACCGCGTTTTGGTATCCATTTATCTGTTGATGGGGGTTGGGGTTGTTTCTACCTTTTTTGGCCGTTGTGCTGCTGGGAACTGTCCTATATAAGTGTTTGAACAGTGGTTCTCAGCTCCTGGGGAGTGTCCCCACGGGTGGGAGGGGGCCATGTGGTCACTTAGGGTTGAACTGCTTTCCTTGGTCCTCCATGCTTCTGGGCCGGGCCCAGCACCTGCCTGCCCTGGGAGGGGACTGGCCGCACTCCTGTTCCTACGTGCGCGTCCAGCCTGGGGCAGTGCTGACCGAGCAGGAGCTCTCTCCTTGGGGGGGGACTGGCCCCTGCCCTCCCTCCAGCCTCCCTGGGGCTGGGGAGGGGGCAGCCCTGACCCAGCCCAATCCGGGCGGTCTGGGCCAGTTCAGCCTCCTCCAGCTGGCCAGTGAGCGTGGACCCCTGCCTTCCTCTATCTGGGCAGGGCAGCCGGGCCGGGGTCCTGCAGGCTGGCTCTGTGTCCCTGCCCCTGCTGAGTGTGGATGGAAGGAGTCCCGAGGCCTGGGGGTTCCTGAGATCCTGCAGGCAGGGTGCAGGCAGAGGCCTGACGGGCCTGAGCTCTGGGTTCAGAAGCAACTGGTTAAACCTGCCCGCCCGCTCCTGGCCCCAGCGCTGGAGGGGTGGGCACACCTTGGGGAAGGGGGTTTATGCTCACAGAGCATGCACACCTGTTGGCAGGTACACAGGGGCCGCGCCACCCAAGCTCAGGACTGAGGAGGGTGTTCACAGGCCCAGATTCGTGTGGGAACCGGGGCCCCCAGGAGGTGGGGATGGAGCTCAGTTGTCCCATCAGTGGCTGTGTGCCCCCGACACCAAAGCGAGCTCCGCCTGAAACAGGACGCAGGGGCATCCCCGTGCGATTTGAAAGGGACACAGGTGGGGCTGAAATACTCGAATCCAAGAGTACTGGAGACAAGCACCCCTGTTTCTTTCTCTTCCACAAGTACCAACAGGGAGGCAAAAAGAACTGCAGCAGAGAGCGGGGCAGGTGAGGCCGAGGGGCCGTGATGCCCTCCCTAGGGCCTCTGCACAGCGGCCTCATGCAGTGCGCAGCCTGAGCAACTGGTCAGGGCGGCTTGGAGGTTGTCATGGGCTGCAGGTGGCCAAGGCCGCCCCAGCCCCCTGCTCAGTGCCAGGTGCCCTTGGGCGAGTCCTGGAGCCTCTGGGCTGCTGGGCTCTGAGGGTCCTTCCAGGCTAACATCCTGTGAGGGAGAGCACCGTGTGCTCTGTCGCCATGCAGACACATGTGAACAAGACAGCTGCTTTTATTAGGACTGGAGGGAAGGTGGCTGGTGGAGGAGGAGGGGTGGGGGGCAGGCTCCCGCTGTTACTCCTGGACCAGCTGGGCCATCAGCCGCCCCAGGAGGGCTCGGGAGGGCTCAGCGCCGCCTTCCAGGGGGAAGCAGGCCGGCACGCGCCGGGAGCCAGGCCTGGGTCCGTCCCCCGGGGCAGCTCTCCGCCGGCCGAAGCGGCCCACAGGCCGGATCCCGCGGCCCGCGTACCAGGCAGGGTTGATGTCGGGGGCTGGAAACAGCGAGAAGAGCGCATGGAGGCCTGTGCCCTGGTGGGTGCAGCCCTGGTGGCCGGGCCGGGTGTGTGCTCAGCTCACGGCTGCCTGTCGCCCAGGCCGTGCCAGGACCACCCACCCGCACAGGAGGCTCACCCGGAGCGTCCATTTCTGGTGCTGGGGTGGCTTTGGGAAGTAGGATTTCAGACTCACACCAGGACACACTCCCCTTCCTTTCCTGTCCCCACAGCCCCGTTCTCATGGGTGACGTGCACTCAGCCCCAGGCCACCCATGTGGTGAGGAGTGACCCTCCCCCATGTGCTGGGCCGCGACCCTTGGGAGCAGCTGTTGGGGCCACCTGGGGGAAGGGTCTGGGGAACAGGAGGCCAAACCCCAACTCCGGGATGCTTAGCAAGGATGCCCCAGCCCAGGAAGTGGCCAGGCACCCCCTGTGACCCCTGGGGGCGGGGGCGGGGCTGGACACTCACTGCGGATCTCCATGGAGTGCTGGTGGGCTCTGCTGGCAGCCCCCTGCAGGGCCAGGCCCAGCAGCAGCAGGCAGAGGAGCCAGGCCCCCACCGCCTTCATCCTACTCGCTCCTCGCAGAGGCCCCGCTTGGGAGGGTGCAGCCTGGGGGCAAAGGTGAGCGCACATGAGGGTGTGTGCACAAAGCGGGGCGCCTCGGGTAACGCCTCACACACTCTGTGTGTGTCAGAGTGGATGTGCGTGAGTGTGTGCACACATGCATGTACACGCACATGGGTGTGCACAGGTGTGCGGCAGGTGTGCATGGGGTTACACGCGTGTGCACACCCAGTCGGGCTCCGGTGTGCACTTCTCTGCTGGGATGGCAGTGAGCCTGGAGCAGCAGGTGTGCCTGACTGTGTGCACAGTCCCTCGCTCCCCCGGGGACCCCAGTCTCTGCTCTGTACAGTGAGCGTTCGATGAGGTGACCACGTGTGTATTGGCCTCTCCTGGGCTCAGTCGTGTTTACAAGGACCGTCTGTCATCAGAAGGAGCCCGGGGGGAATATGAGCTGTGGGTGCAGAGAGCTGGGCTGTCTTGGATGTGCTTCGGTCTGTCTGCCTGTCCATCTGTGTCAGGGAGCCAGGAGTGTGGGAGGCCTCTGCTCCACTGTGGGTGTGCACACTTGGCTTTGGTGGGGTGGCGAGGGGGGACGACAGAGGCGAGCAGGTTGGTGGGGACCTGCCAGGAGGAGCCAGGTGGCTGCCGAGGTGGAGGGGGTGGCCTAACCTCAGCCATCAGCCGGGGGTGGGGGCCTGGGGGTTGCTGAACCCGGACCTCGCTCAGGGCAGGGGACCCCGGTGCAGGGCTCTTTCCCTCCCTCAGCCCAGTTCCATCCTGCCCTCTGCCCGCTGACAGCCGGGCACTGTAGAAGGGTCATCATTCACCATCCCTGCCAGGAGTGCTCACCAGCCCCCTTGACCCCAGATCCAAGCCGCTGAGTCTCCAAGATCAACCAGCAGCCCGTGGGGACCTGCCCTCATGCAGCAGGACAGCCTTGTACAGGTGGGGGAGAGCTGTGGGTGACAGAGGCACCCAGAAATCTGCCTCTCACCCTGCTGGGCTGAGCCCGAAACAGCGTCCACCTGGCAAACCTGGCAACTCCTTCTGCAGGTGCCCTCACCTCAGGGCTGGCTCCTTCCCCCGCTCCCCACTCCCCCAGCACTTAAGGAACCAGCAGAAGACGCCAGAGAGCTTGTCTTTTTCAGGGAAGACCCCTCTGCTGACCTTGGCTTTCCAGCCTGTCCCTGAGCCCAGCGGAAAGTCAAAGCGTTAGTCCCTCAGTCGTGTCCGACTCTTTACAATGCTGTGGACTGTATCCCGCCAGGCTCCTCTGTCCCTGGGATTCTCCAGGCAAGAATACTGGAGTGTATTCTTAGGGTTAGGTTAGGGTAGGTAGCCATTTCCTCCTCTGGGGGATCTTCCCTACCCAGGGATCGAACCTGTGTCTCCTGCAATGCAGGTAGATTCTTTACCGTCTGAGCCACCAGGGAAGCCCTAGCTCCAAGGAACATGCTCTCCAACTGAGAGATTTAAAATGTCCACCCCTTCCTTTTTTAGAGACCTGTTGGCAGGGGGACTCCAACTTAGAGGAAATGGAGGCGCCATCATGAAAGTAGAGTGATAAAGAGGTGCTCCCAGACCGGCTGGGCTGTTCGCTGTCCCCTGGCTAGGACCCCTGCTGGGTGCAGGGCGCCTTAGGAGAGCCCTGGCGGAGCCTGTCTCCTGACCCTCAAGGTCCGGCCTCCTGAGAGCCCGGGGCTCGCTGTCTCCTGGCTGGTGGGACTCCTGGTCTGTGTTCCCAGCGGAGTTGCCTGGATGGCTCTACCTTTCGTTTCCACCATGACAGCCGACTGGATAGGGGGCCCGGACAGCCAGGGGTGGCTTCTGGATGCACAAACGGGGTGGGGTCCCCACCAGAGCTGGTCCTGGCTGCCAGGACAGAGCCGTGCCCGGATAGGGAGGGAAGGGTGGCAGGGGAGGAGGCTGGAGCGTCAGGGACCCCCGCCCTCTCCAGCGCTCCTCGAGTTACTCACCGAGGTTCCCAGCGGCTGGCGAGTGCTGTGGACAGGAGCGGGGACCCAGGTGGGGCTCTCGCCCCTTTTATGCGCCCGGGAGGAAGCAGCTGACCCAACCCCCTCCCTCCCTCTCCGCCCGCCTCCCTCACTGGGCCACATCGGAAGAGTCATTTTCTTTTTTCTTTTCTTCTAATTTTTTTTTTTTTTTAACTCTCATCACCGATGTGATGTGTCTTTTCCTGGGTTATATAATTTCATTTGGGCTGAGTGGTTTTAAAACACATTAGCTTTCCTTCTGCACGCTTTGGGTAGACTGCAGAGCCAGGCACCACTGGCCTGGGTGCTCCGAGCCACAAGACGGCTGACACAGAGGTGACCCTCCAGCCACCTCCCTCCTCCTTTAAGTACCGCTTCCCGTGCAGAGTCACCCAAAGAGGCCATCACAGCTGAACGACACCCTCCTAACCCTTCCCTGACCAGTCCGTCACCCACGTGCCTTTTCACAGCTGCATTTATTACATACAAACCACTTTCGTCCTGTTTCTACCACTGAAAAATTGTGTTTATTCCAGCCCTTTCCAGAGTCATCATAATTACAGTTGAAAGAAGTTTATTATGATTATCTGGTGAAGGGAATGGCAATCCACTCCAGTATTCTCGCCTGGAAAATCCCATGGACAGAGGAGCCTGGTGCGTTACAATCCATGGGGTTGTAAAGAATCAGACACAACTGAGCAATGAACACACACACACATTATGATTATAAAATGAATGAGTACATTTCTATTATAAAATAAATAACATATGCTAAGCTGCTTCAGTGGTGTCTGACTCTTTGCGCTCCTGTGGACCGTAGCCCGCCAGGCTTCTCTGCCCATGAGATTCTCTAGGCAAGAACACTGGAGGCAGTTGCTGTGCCCTTCTCTGGGGGATCTTCCCAACTCGAACCTGTGTCTCCTATGTCTCCTGCATTGGCTGCAGGGTTCTTTACCACTAGCACCACCTGGGAAGCTCCGATTATAAAACAAAGACCTGTATTTCTATTATGAAATAAATAATGAAGAGGCTTATTTTTATTATAAAAGCAATTTACATACACTTGGATAGAATTTAGCACATACAGAAAAATAGGAATCTAAGAACACCCATGTATCAGAGAAGTCAGCCATTGATCCCATGTGATGCACTTCCTTTTCATAGGCTTTTCACCTATATTCTGGGTAGGTTCATTGGATTCATGCATTTTTGAATCTCATTACTTCCATTTAACCATCATATCCTCAAGTTGTGAAAAAATCTGTACACTTAGGCCATTTTAAATAACTACACACTGTTCTCCATTTCACTTGGGCCTCATATTCTGAATAATGATAGGAACCAACCAGTGCATCCTAAAGGAAATCAACCCTGAATATTCATTGGAAGGACTGATGCTGAAGTTCCAATCCTTTGACCTCCTGATGCGAAGAGCTGACCCATTGGAAAAGACCCTGATGCTGGGAAAGATTGAAGGCAGGAGGAGAAGGGGATGACAGAGGATGAGATGGTTGGACGGCATCACCAACTTAACAGACATGAGTCTGTGTAAACTCCGGGAGTTGGTGATGGACAGGGAGGCCTGGCGTGCTGCGGCTCATGGGGTCACAAAGAGTTGGACACGACTGAGAGCCTGAACAGCAACATAGCAAAGGTCATTTACACCCCCCTGAACATCAACCCGAGGAGCCCATCCTGGGGGGACCCCTCCCGGCTGTTTCCCCCAGACATGTGCAGGGGCCCTGCGGCCCTTCCCCAGCCTCCATCAGACTTTGAGGAAAGTTCCAGAGCAGCTCCCAGCCCTCAGAGGGTCAAGTGTGCTTCTCTTTCCTCCCACGGCTGCCCATTCCCGGTGAAGAAGGTTTTGCGGGGGGCAGGTGGGCTCTCTGGGGGTCTGGAGTGGAGGTCGGGGGGAGGGATGCTGGTGAGGGGGGTGTCCACAGAGCGTGAGGGGCAGAGGAGGGGCCCGGCCCACACCCCGGCTGCAAACTGAGGCCCCTGGGATGGAGTCCGTCCGGATCCCTGGGGAGCACGGGGTGAGCAGGGGTCAGAGTGGCTGTGCTGAGGACTGCTTCTGGAAGCGCTGCTGAGGCCAGCCCCGTCCGGAGGGTCCTCTCCTCCTCTCCCTGCAGGGCTGCCCGGCACCAGGCCCTCGGGGGAGCAGACCCCGTGAGACCAGGGCAGCTGGAGGCAGCTGGAGGCAGCTTCCTGGGCAGACCGTTGGGGGAGCGTGTGCTTGTGTGTGTGTGTGTGTGTGCGCGCGTGTGAGTGTGTGGGGTAGTGAACCCTCCCCTTTCAGCCAAGCATCTTCGCCACAGTGCAGGGTTGGTGCTGATGAAAGAAATAACCACATGCTGAGGCCTGGGGAAGTCATGCTGGCTTATAGGGGAAAGGGAAAGTCGCTCAGTCGTATCCAACTCTTTCCGACCCTGTGAACTGTATGGAATTCTCCAGGCCAGAATACTGGAGTGGGTAGCCGTTCCTGTCTCCAGGAGATCTTCCCGACCCAGGGATGGAACCCAGAACTGGGATCTCCTGCATTTCAGGTGGGTTCTTTACCAACTGAGCCATCAGGGAAGTCCCACTTGTATGCGAGTTACCCTGAATTTGAAACCAACTAGAACAGCCTGTTTGTGGCCCATCAAACATACTTTGTGCAGCTGCTTAAACTCAAACAGGAAAAGGCTCACTGCCCACCAGGAAAGAACGCCACTGTTGTGCATGCTGAGCCGTGTCCCACTGTGCGACCCCAGGGACCGTGGCCCACCCGGGTCCTCTGTGCATCGGATTTCCCAGACAAGAATACTGGGGTGGATTGCCATTTTCTCCTCCAGGGGATCTTCCCGGATCAGGGACTGAACCCGCGACTCTGTGCCTCCTGCATTGTTGGGGGCTTCCCAACTAAGAATGTCCATGTTCAAAATAAAGATGAGATGCCTCCCATCCTGGGACTATAAGGCTGGTCCTCCTTTGATAAGACTCCCCTCTCAGGTGCCAAGGCCGTGCTGACCCCCTGTGCACGGGCTGATCTGTTCTGCTTTTGAAACCTTGAAGGGATGTATCCCTGACTTGTTTAATGTTTTTTTGTTCTGGCGAGACATGAAACTGCTGAAAGCCTGCTTCTCTGGAGCAGATTCTGAGTGATCTGAGAGGCCATGTCTCGGGCTGTAGCCCTCAGCTTGGCTCAGATAAAGCCCTTTCCCATTCCCTCTGTAGACTTGACTTTACTTTCCTGTTGCTTACTTTACTCGGGGGTCCACCAGTGGGCGGTGGCACGGCTCCAGCCCTCCCCCTTCTTCTCAGAGCAGAGAGCTCGGCCCAGCTGACAGAGCGGAATGATGCCCCCCACCCCGTAGTCTCTGGGGGCAGTCATCAGAGGACCCAGAGTGACTGAGGGGCCCTTGGGGAGCTGAAGATGTCATGGCAGCTGGTGGGGCAAACGCAGGTGAGATGCTCTGCTGCTCTTGCCAGGACCCCTGAGCCCCAGGGAGTGCCTGCAAGATTTTTTTTTGGGGGGGAGTGGGGGTTGTTCACGTGGCACGTGGGATCTTAGTTCCCCGACCAGAGATCGAACCCGTGCTCCCTGTATTGGAAGCATGGAGTCTTAGCCACTAGGCTGCCAGGGAAGTCCACACGTGACCTTTTCCAGAACAGGGTCTTTGCTTGTGCGATTGGGGTAAAGATCTTGAGATGAGGGGACTGTCCTGGAGAATGCAGATGGGCCCTAAATCTAACGATGAGGGTCCTTGCGAGAGACGGGCAGAGGGAGGTTTGGGACAGACAGGAGACACAGGGAAGGAGCCTGGGTGGCGGTGGAGTCGCAGACTGGAGGGAGGAGGCCGCCGGCCGAGGACAGCGGGAGTCGCCAGAGCTGGGCAGAGGCCGCAGACAGCCTCTCCTGGAGCCTCTGCGGGGAGCACGGCCCTGCACACACCTCGATTGTGGACTTCCGGCCTCTGCCAGAGGATACGCTTCTGTCGTCTAAGCTGCCCAGTTTGTAGCAATCTATTCGAGCAGCTGGGGGTCCATGGAGATCAGGCTGTGTGTGTTGTGTTTTCCAAGACACAACATATTCGGTTTTTTGCCGAGATTGTGAGTGAATGGGAGATGCTAGCTTCTTCATCCTCTCCTCATTCTGGCTCCTTTGGGGTTTCCTGGTGGCTCAAATGGTAAAGAATCTGCCTGCCAAAGGGTTGGGAGGGTCCTCTGGAGAAGGAAATGGCAACCCACTCCAGTATTCTTGCCTGGAGAATTCCAAGGACAGAGGAGCCTGGCGGGCTACAGTCCATGGGATTGCAAAGAGTCAGACCAACTGAGTGACTAACTCATCACTTATTCCTCGCTTTTGGCTTCTTCACCAAACAAAACTTGCAGTAATTATAGAACGAGAGAACAAACAAGGCCAGACTTTGAGAAGAGCCTCAGGGCGGGGGGCAGACAGGCACCTGGGAGGGAAGGTTTGGGTGGTGGTGGCAGAAGCCGGGGTGCGGGGAGGCTGGGGTGAAGATGCAGGAGGTAAACATGGTCTGGTCCTTCCTCCCTGCTTGGCACTGCCTGGGATGATGCTTGCCAGCCCCTGCTGCCCAGGTCAATGCCACAGGCCCGGACCAGGGGTCAGCACAGATTTCCCGTACGCACTCAGCTCTGATTTTGTAGCACAGAAGCAACCACAGACACAAGGAAACACAGGGACGTGGCCAGATCTGCTGACCCGACCTAGGCCGCTGGGGTGGGCAGCCTCAGGAGGGGACAGGAGCAGAGGGGCTCTGGAGAAAAGGGAAGGGCTAATCTGCCTTGGATGTCGTCCCTCCAAACCGACAGGACCGTGGGGCCCAGGCCAGGGGGCTGCCTCCTCTCAAGCTCCCCGGGGCTGGAAAGGCAAGGTGCAGGGGGCCGGCAGTGGGGTTCTGGTGACCTTTCTGACGCCCCAAGTGTGGCAGGCAGCAGCCAGTGGTCCTGGGAAACCCGCGTCCACAAGACACAAGGACGCTCTCGAGAGGACAGTCACACACTGGACCACAGGTCGCCCTGGAAACAAAAGCACAGCATCCATGCAACACAAGCCGGTATAAAACAAGCACAGGAAGGCATTGCAGGCAGAGGCCAGGGGGTTCGTGAGACCAGGCCTGGCATTCTAGAAACAGCGGAGTGCACGCCTTTGGCATAAAAATGTATCCCCAGGATGTCCCTGGATGCCCAGGGGTTAAGGCTTCACTTTCCAATGCAGGGGGAGCAGGTTTGATCCCTGGTCAGGGAACTAACATCCCACATGTCTTGTGGCCAAAAAAAACCAAAACATAAAACAGAAGCAATAGTGTAACAAATCCAATAAACGCTTTAAAAGTGGTCCACATCAAAAATAAATCTGAAAGAAAAATCCCGAATCAGTGACACATCTGCTGATGGAGTGGGAGGGCGGAGGTGCATGCAGAAGGCAGAGGCCAGCTTTCCTGACAGAACGTGAGATTGAAGAGAGGGCAGAGCCTTGGCCGGAGCCCCGGGGAGGACAGAGCTGATGTGAGTGGGTACAGCAGGGTGTGGGGGATGAGATCTGAGGTCAGCAGGACGAGCTGACGTTGAGATGCTGGAGGAAGGGGTGGCTGGTCTGTGCAGGGGACCTCGGGGCGTCTGGCCGGCAGACCAGCCATGGGCACCTAAAGCCATGGTCCTAACAGGGAAGGAGAGGAGGCAGGAGGGGCCGGGGAGCCAGCACAGGATCTGGAGAACTGACATCCCCGATGACCCGGCCATGGCCACGGATGAACACAGAGTCCTGGGCTGTGCGCACCGTCAGGTGATTGAGTGAATGAGTGAGTACAGCTCTGGACCTAATCGGAAAGCCCCGCGAGGGGCCTTGGAAAGAGGGACCAGTGTGTTTCCAGGCTGGAAGCTCTCTGCACTTAAGTTAGCTGTGGAGCGAAGTGGCCACTCTGGTCCTCAGTGGGCCTGTTACCCTCACCAGGGCAGGGCTCCAGGCCAGCCAGGACCACCTCCCCCCAAGGCTAGGAACTCACAGCAACCCCCTGTTTACTTTGTGAATAAGGAGGACTGCACATCACAAAGGACCGGCCCTCTTCCACGTACAAGCGTCTTTAATCATTTCCAGCACTGAATTGAGGAGCTGCCTATTTGAAGCAGCTTTCATTCGGAGAAGGAGGATCACCTCCATCGTTTCCACAAACCCCAGCACACTGCCAAAGCCCAAGTCATCTGGATCAATGCGGAAGCCAATTCTAAAAGTCCCCCTGGAGCGGCCATGGGCCAGTTTGTGGGCAATGTGGCCCCTGCGGGGACTGAGACCCTGTGGGGTCAGTGGGGATGGGATCAGACCTCCTGGTGCAGAATCCGTAAGCCGTAGTGAGACAGTCAAGTCGGAAGAAAATCTTAGCGGGCAAGGCTCTTGGGCATCACAGATTCACCATCTCCTTTCAGTTGCCACTGAACACAAGCACCAAGCATTTGCGAGAGGGAAGTGAAAGCTGACCTGAAGTCACCTTGGAAAGCATTAGAGGGTCACAAGGTGGCTTCCAGCCCAGAGGGAGGCTGCTTCACCCTCGGGGCTCCGCTCTGCAAAATGGGCTGCTCTGACAGTCATACAAACAGGTCCCCGTGAGGCCCCCAGCCACGCCCTGGAGGGGGCGATGCGGTTACCGTGCCCAAGGCAGCTGCAGAGGGTCCCAGGGGGCCGCCCTTAAAGCTGGACCTCACTCTGACTCCCAGATTGTCCGAGGTGGAGGAGGACTCGGAGCTTGTCTACGGACAAACGGCAGGTGGCCGGCGGGTGTCACCAGCTGGTCCTTTGCCCCACTGGATCCCACCACAGTGAGCGGCAGTGCCAGGCTGGAGCCCAGCCTTCTGCCCGCCCGTCCAGAGTGCCACCAGGGCCTCCCAGCAGGTGGTGTGCCCCAACACCCGGGCTGTGAGTGGACGCCCACCTGCTCCCCCTGCACACTCTGTCCTCAACCAAAGGGTCCTCTCTCCCAGCTTGCGAAGCACGGGTGGACTTGAAGACAGGGGTGTGTGTGTAAGGAGATCTGACAGCCTGTCCCTCCTTCTCATTCAGAGAGACAAGAGTCCAGTCACTTGTCCCGATGTCCAGGAGTGCTCACACATCCGGCAACGCTCACGCAGACACACTCACGAGGACACAGACAGCCAGGGCGGTCACCGCGTCCTCTCCTGTCCATGCCGGTCATGAAAGCAGCATTAGGAAGCCAGCAGGGAGTGGGTAAAAAATCACACTGAGAAAGATTTTTGTGCTCTTCAGAAAGCTTAAACCACAGCGCCCTGGAGGAAAGACATACAGCCTAGATGCCTCTTACGAATCAGAGCAGCCACGGACCAGGGGGCCTTGGAGGTGGTCTGTGAACTTGGGTGAAGAGCTGATGATCTGAGAACCTCTGTCAGCTTGTGGGTGGGTTTCCAGCACGGGCCGGGGTCTCTTCTTCTTCCTCCACTGGGCTGTGTGCAGCGGAAAGCGTGGGGCAGGAGGGGGTACGCGGTGACCGAGGCGGAGGGGAAGAGGGTGGGTGTCCCGTTCAGGCGAACCTCTCCTCTTAGGGCTGGTGGGTCATCACGGGTTTCTGTGAAGCACAAACACACATGGACACACCATATGCACAAGTGGGTGTGAGATACACAGCCATACACGTAGGCACACACAGGCACAGAAACTCACAGGTGAGGACAGAGGATCATGGAGACACACAGGTGTGCACACGAGTAAAGACGCACTTAGCTATATGAGTGTGTGCACATAAAAACACACGGGCGTGAACACAGACGCACACGCGCACACACGCAGGAGGGCACACAGCTGTACACGAACCCATGGACCTGCGGTCAGAAGGCATCGGTCAACCCCCGGCCGGTTTTTCACTCAACCCCTCTCTGCCTCAGTCTCCCCAGCTATGAATTTGGGTCCATGACACTGGCCCTCATCAAATGGGCTGTGAAGATGCAAAGTATTTTGACAACTGGAAGCGCTGAAACACAGGAAGGTGTGTTCTCATTTGGAAGCACTTAGATTTTCAAGGCCCCATTGGCGATTTCATTATCAGTCTCCTGCAGTGAGTGGCCCTGCTCTGGCCACGGCCCAGGCGGCCTTTGCCCGGCTCACGTGGGGCCGGGCGGGGAGCCTCGTCTGGGCTGGGGCTGACGCTGGCTGTGTCGGACCCATGGGGCCCACCTGCCTGCCCGTCTCCCAGCCCCAGGTATCAGCAATGAGTGTTGTGAAATCCTTTGAAATCTGTTTAAAGATGGAGTCCATGGAAATAACAGAGCGGGCACTTCATCTTCTCGGACAGCCAAGGCATCGGCTCAGACTTGCTTAACCGGGATGATGTCGGAATTGTTGCTGGGTGGTTGCAGCCGGCAGGTGTGGTGTGGGTGTGGACAGCGGTGGGGATCCAGGGTGTTGGGACCCTGATGGTGGCCACTGAGGCCTCCTGCCCATCCCTGGGCTGTGGGCGTGACTCTGGTCCCTCGAGGTTGGCTGTCACACTGTGATAGCACCGTGTGTGTGTGGACCGCTGTGGGGGCCCCAGGAAGGCGGCACCTCCATCAGAGAACCCGACGCTTCCCCCAGGATCTCGTGCGGCTGGAAACACCAGGGACCGTGGTGTAGGAGAAGGCCTGCCAGAGGTGCTCCTGCAGGCGTCAAGGCCACAGCCACTCCCGGGCCAGCCTGATGCTCCCTGGGCTTGGGGAGGAACCCCAGGCTCCTTCTGCACGGAGGTCCCTCCCAGGGAAGCAGGGGGACAGCGCCGACCCCAGCATCTGCACAGGTGGCTCGGCTGCTCGACCTTTAGGCACGCGGGGCTGGGCGGGGAGCCCCCACTGCCTCGTGGGCTGTCCTGGATCCCAAGCCCAGACCCCCGGGGGGGTGACGCCCCCCAATCAGCCTGACCCTGGGGTACCTTTAGATATGTTTTCCATTTTCCTATAGATCTTTTGTTGATCTTACTTTTCTTGTGAGTTTATCCCAATTCTTTACTTGGAAGACTTCACGTGTCAGCCGGACAGGTCACAGAATTTTAAAGCCGCCCCAGTGAACAGAGAACACTCACCGCAAAGCTGTGGTTGGCGGCTCTCTTCCTGCCGTTGGGGTTTCTCTGGGTCAGGGACCCACGGTACATGGACTTCCGACTGAAGGAGTCATCATCTTTGTCTTTGGGGAAAACAGAAGGGGGCTTGTTTACTAATCACACACTTACCTCAAACAAGCATCTTTGCCTCCTAAGAAATTTTAAAAGGAGCATGAAAACAAATGCATCATCCAGGACGAATGCCGTCCTTGTCACCACCAAGACATCAAGAAACTGTGTCCCACGCTCTGTGTGAGGTCTGGAGCTGAGCATTGTGCGAGCGCGTGCCTGCTCAGTGATGTCTGACTCTTCCACACTCCGTGGACTGTAGCCCCCCAGGCTCTTCTGTCCATGGGACTTCCCAGGCAAGAAATACTGGAGTGGCTTGCCATTTCCTTCTCCAGGGGCTCTTCCCAACCCAGGAATTGAACCTGTGTCTCCTGTGTCTCCCGCACTGGCAGGCCGATTCTTTACCACGGCGCCACACCATGTACGTACAAATCATATCACAGACACAGACGCCACACCTCCACTTTTACGTGCTTAAAGTAGCAAATCCCAGGGGTCCAGGCATCAGCTCCCTGCAACAGTCCCGGGGGGTGGCCAGGGAACAATGGGGTGTCCTGTGGGTGTCCCCTGGCTTACTTACAAATCTGGGGCCCTGATCGGTCATTTTCATGCTCTCTTAGGCCTGGGGAATGAGGGGAGCAAGTGACTTACCTTGGCTTTTGGGGTAATCGCTGAGCTCCCTCCTCATGGGATGGGGCGCAGCCTCTACCTGGGAGAATGCCCGTCTCTGGGTGTCACTATGTCGCTGAGATTGTAGGGGCACCGGGAGCTAAACGCAAAGTTCTCATCATTCAAGCAAATTCTGACAAGTGAGGGTAACTGTCTTCTGTTCTTTGGCAGTATTAGAACTTTAAACAGTACTAAAATGCATGTTATCAATAAATCACCAAATACCAGAATATAAAAGAGATGTATGCCTTTTGGGGAACTGCCCATTTTGGGAAGGGACTCTCAAGAGTCTGTGGTCTTGGAGAAGACTCTTGAGAGTCCCTTGGACTGCAAGGAGACCCAATCAGTCCATCCTAAGGGAAATCGATCCTGAATGTTCATTGGAAGGACTGATGCTGAAGCTGAAACTCCAATACTTTGGCCACCTGATGCAAAGAACTGACTCACTGGAAAAGACCCTGATGCTGGGAAAGACTGAAGGCGGGAGGAGAAGGGGACGACAGAGGATGAGATGGTTGGATGGCATCACCGACTCAATGGACATGAGTTTGAGTAAACTCCGGGAGATGGTGAAGGACATGGAGGCCTGGTGTGCTGCAGTCCATGGGGTCGCAGAGTCGGACGCGACTGAGCGACTGAACAACAACGATACCTGCCCAGCACCCACGGTTGCTGACTCACACCTTCCCTTCCCTCGCCCTTTCTTGTCGCTCAACTCTCTACTCTGGGACAATTCTTTCCCCCTCCTCAGGGGGAAGCGAGAGCCAAACAGCCTGACTTCCCGGGAAGTCCTGCCAACGCCGGCCCCCTGGGATTCAGCCCAGCTGCTCTGGGGCTGTACCAGGGGCCTGGCCGTGGACGCCTCCAGGGCCGGGCATCCCGGGACACGTCAGGGAGGTCTGGCCCCAAAAGAGGCTGGAGTTGGGGCCAGGGGTCCTGCCTGAGACCCTCTAGCTCGGTGGTCTGTGTGGTCTCCTCCCTGACCCCCAGTCTCCCCATCACTTTAACAGGGGTGGCATCCGCCCCGGCTCACCAGGTGTTGTAAATCTCAGACGGAAGGGATGAAAAATACTGTGTTTATTGGAAAGAGCAACCCAGCGCTGCTGTCATGAGAAGCAGAAGCGACTAGATGGGCACTGGAGATCCCCAGAAGCTGGCAGGACATGGGGCAGATGCCGCTCTCCATGGGGCCCTGGGAGGCGCTGCCCCCTCCCTCCCACCCCACCCCGTGTCTTCCTGACGGGCAGGCTGAGGGGTGTTGCCCCCCCAACCCCGTCTACCCTTGTGCTGCTGCCTGCACGGAGGCTCTGTGCTCCCTCCCACGGGCTGGACGCGCGGCTCCCAGAGCAGGGCCGTCCCCAGACCCTGTGCCAGTGGACACGTGTCCTCCGTGACCGGTGAGCACGCAGGGGGCACACGTCCAGCACGTGGTCCAGATGCAGGATGGCTCCCCTGTGACCTGCAGTGTCTCCGGGGCTCTGTGTTACCCTGAGCCGGTTGCCCTGCCTGGAGGTCTACCCGCCTCCTCCCCAGCCCCTACCCCAGCCCTGCCCTCTGTCCCACCCTCCCACTCCCCTGCTGGGTTTTCCCAGCTCCCCCCTCCCCACCCCCGATAGACACCCTACCCCAAGCCGTGCCTCTGGGGGAAGCCAGCCTGGGAGACTCGCCAGGCTTCTTAAAGTCTCAATATTTCAGCTCCACCGCCCACCAGCTTGTCCTGCTGCTACAAAAGTCAGGCCAGTCGTTTACCCTCTCCCACCCTGTCGAGCCTGGGTGCAGCGAACACATACCTCGGCCTCATCCGAAGGGTCTGTGTTTGGATCCTTCAGACTCTGGCCAGATGTCCTGACAAGCCGGGGGAGAAAGATCTGGAGAACAAGGAAGGCGTCTGGGCGTCACGACAGCCTGTCTGACCTCCAGCCACAGGGCAGGTGAGCGGGACTAAGGACGGATGTGCTCTCTGATACTCGGCCTGAAAGGCTGGGATGGCCTGTCAGCCCTCCAAACACACCACTGCAGTGCTGCTGGGTTCCGCAGATTAAAGTACGGAATGCCCAGCTGGCTCTGATTTGCAGATCATGAGTGAACAACTGCAGTATATGCAGGCCCCAAAGAGCGCACAGGGTGTACTTATACGAGGAAATGACTTGTTGCACATCCGAAGTTCAGGTTCAACTGGGGTGTCCTGGGAGCACCTGTCATTCTGCCAGATTCCCTCACAGTGTGGTCTGCCTGGAGATTCCCGACTTGAATCGGGGAGGAGGATGCCGCTCTCAGGTCTCTGCTGTGGGCGGATCTCCACCCTGACCCTCGATCTCACCCGCTGTGAAGCGGAGCTCTGTTAAGCCTGTCCAGGCCCCCCTACTCTGCCTCCCCGGGGTAAAGTGCTCTTTATGTCAGAATTGGCAGTAACAGATGAAAAAGAATCCCATCCAGGTCACTGACATCAGGGGAGGGAAGAGGAAGGCGGCTGGTGGGGGCCATTGCTGCCCCAGGCCACTCCATGCCCCTCCCGGGGCTCCGGGCACGACCCCCCAGGGCCCCGAAGTCCCTGCACTCACCGGGAGGTTAGACTTCCTCTGGGGCGTTTCCGAGGGCCGCACCGTGAGCCCCGCTGCCTGCAAGGCTGCAATCCTGGACTTGATATTCGAAACCTGGAGGAACGACAGATAGACATCACTCGGAAGTCCCTTCTCAATGTTGCGGACCAGGAAGAGCAGCTGTTCTGGCTTCATCGAATTTGCTAACATGATACTCCCCCTGAGATGGGTGTCGCGACCAGGGGTGCTTCCTGGGGACCTCATTTTCACCCATCTTCCATGGTCATCGGAAGGGTCACCCATCCCCAAAGGTGAGGAGAGGGGTTCCAGACATTGTCTGGAGGCTCATCCTTGAGGGCTGGAAGGAAGACGGTAGTGACTGGGGAGAGAGTGGGAGGAGGAAGCTTCCGGGAACAGGAACCAGGGCCCGTCAGCTCCATTCAGATGCCTCCTGAGGCCTGTCATCGTTCCTGAGGTCCCCAGGGTTCTCTGGAATCGGCCCGCCCCTCACACCTCACTCCCCTAGTGTCAGGGTTTCACTGTTGATCCCTGAACATGCCTCGTTCACACCACTGCAGGGCCTTTGCACACGCTGCCTTCTTCTTTTTAGTCTTTGCTTATTTGTCTGCACCAGGCCCTGGTTGCGGCGTGCAGGACCTGTATTTGCAGCACGTGGGAGCTAGTTCCCTGACCAGGGATCGAACCCAGGCCCCCTGCATTGGGAGAGCGGAGTCTTAGCCACCGGACCACCAGAGAAGCCCCATGCCTTCTTCCAGTGTTATCCCTTCCTGACCACCCTTCTAAGCGGCCTGTCCAAGTGCTCCCTCGGGCTCTCCTCTCCTCATGAACCGAGATGACCTCCTTGTCGCGGACTTGCTCTCTGTCTCCTCCCACTAAGGATGTGAGCTCCATGAAGGCAGGGGCTTGGTCTGAGGTGTTCACTGCTGCATCTGTGTGTCTACATGACACCCACCACACTCGGAAGGTTGAGGATTGTCTGCCCCACAAGAAGGAATAAGTGAACCCAGAGTTCCCAGGCTAGCTTGCTCCCCATAGCCTGCCCAGCCTGGCAACACACCCCTCTTCCTGGGGATGGAAGGGCACGTGCTGGAGAGAACAGAAACAGGAATGAATGGGCAGTGGGGGCTGGGTTCCCCCCACTCTGAGGGCTGAACCCCTATTCTCCAGGGTCCCCGGGGGCAGGCAGAGTAGAGCCCAGGCTCCTTCATTGTCTCTGGAAGCCCCTGCTCCATCCTTTGATCTTTGCACACCGCTGACCCACCCCCACCCCCAAACTCAGGCCCTGGACCCAAACACACAGGGTGACCCTCGGTCAGAATTTGAGCCCTGGGGCCATCCTAAATCTAAGCCTCCTTCTGGACAGCCCTCCCAGGACAGGGAGGGGAAGGGTCAGCCTCTTCCTTCCACACTGCCTGTCTCTTGCCGACCTGAAGGGGAACAGGTAGGGCTGGGGTGCTGGGGGTGGACGGAGGGTGGTTCCCACAGACACCCCCAAAGTCCTGCTCTGGAGCTGACAGGGTGGGCTCTGCTATGCGAGCTCTTCAGGGCCCTTCCCCGGCCTTCAGGGCCCCCACCACCTGTCTGGGGCACCCTTCCGTCCCCGAGGAGAAGGTCATGTCTCCAGGCCATGCACGTTCCAGGCGGCAGGCCAGCCTGGGGACTCCGGGTTCACTTATTCCTTCTCGTGAAGCGAACAGTGCTCCATCTCCTGAGCGGGGCAGGCATCACGCGGCCAGCCGCCTACCTGGCTCTCCGTCCGCCGCACCTCGCAAGTTGTGGCAGCCACTCGGCCCTCTAGCTCTGCCAGCTCCGCCTCCATGGTCCTGCTGGGCTGCTCGGGGTCGCCAGGACTCAGCGGGTCCTTTCCCTGGCTGGGCGTTTGGCCTGCAGCCGTGCGGACCTAGGACAGGGAAGCCCCAAGTGTGACCACGAGGCAAAGAGGCCGCAGGGCTCTCACTGACGCACGTCCCATCCTGACGATGCTTCTCTCTGCACTCCAGGGGCGGCCGGGCACCCGGGGCCCTCAGGGCCCACCAACGGTTGTGTCTGGGCTGGTGGCTTAGTCACAAACTGCTGATCCCTGGCCCTGCCTCCCCGTCTCCTGCTGAGACCGCTCGGGGGACCTCACCTCCCGGGTGACTCCAGGGTGGTCCTCGACGGTCTTGCTTCTGCCCATCTCAGCCCCTGCATCCGTGCCCTCCTCCTCCTCCGCGGATGAGGCCCCTTGGTCACTGATGTGGCTGGTCAACTCCTCCAGCTTTCTCTTGAGGGCCGCTTCTTCTGCGTCGGCATCTGTGGGCTCGTCAGCACCTGGATGCTGAAATGGACAAGCGGGTGGGTCTCACTCAGCAGGTCATCTGGAATCACCGTGCTCAGAGGCAGGGCTCCAGGAGGCGCCCCGTCCTCCGCCCCCCTGGGACTCGGGGAGCTGTGGTCTCATCCACCCCCTACACGAGCATGGCCAAGGTGCTGCCCACCCCAGCCTCCAGAACCAGGCAGGGTGGGGTGTCCTGAAGATCCTAACAGCATCCAGGCCATTGGAGAGGCACCATTTTGAATATCTCTCTGTCCCCAAACTGGGTCCGCAAGCTATTTCCTAGGGCTTAGCGTCATTGTTAAGGTGCCAAACCAAGATCTCGGCCTGGACTGTTTGGAACTGGTTGGCTGAGGCCCAGCGAGTTGACACATTCTCTGGGTTTTCCTCTGTCCGCTTCATGTTTATACTGAAGTAGGGCTCAGGGGTGGGTCCTGAACTTGCATAAGAACAGTGGCATTCACGTCCACTGACCACGGCGTGTCTCTGCCTGCCAGGCTCTGTGCCCACGCCTCCTGTCGGCTTTGCAAGGGGAGTCAGAGTCGCAGATGCCTGCCTGGAGCTGAGACGTGTCCACAGCATATCTGTGACTCTTGTGTGAGCATCGCAGGCATGTTTTCTATGACACCGTGAGCAGCACCTTTGCCACGTGTCCCTTCTTGAATCTAGAGCCAGAGAAGTTTGTCATCTGGCTTGGATGAGATTCATACAACCCAGAATGTCTACTTATCTGCCTCAGCTGCTGAGAAACACAGAGGAAAATAGTGCTTGTATCTGGCAATCTCTACTCCAGGCTCTTATCTGTGTATGTGCTTCTCAAAACTAATTTTCAGGGTGGGATTATTTGGTCAAAATTGTTAAAGTCTCTGTTATAAATGCAGTTGCGATTGCAGCATAAACAGTGGCTGGAATAGAAGGGAACCAACATGTATGGATGTGAGAGTTGGATCATAAAGAAGGCTGAGCCCTGAAGAATTGATGCTTTCAAACTGTGGTGCTGGAGAAGACTCTTGAGAGTCCCTTGGACTGTAAAGAGATCCAACCAGCCCATCCTAAAGGAGATCAGTCCTGAATCTTCATTGGAAGGACTGATGCTGAAGCTGAAACTCCAATACTTTGGCCACCTAGTGCGAAGAGCTGACTCATTTGAAAAGACCCTGATGCTGGGAAAGATTGAAGGTAGAGGAGAAGGGGGCGACAGAGGATGAGATGGTTGGATGGCATCCTTGACTCAACGGACATGAGTTTGAGTAAACTCCAGGAGTTGGTGATGGACAGGGAGGCCTGGCGTGCTGCAGTCCATGGGGTCGCAAAGAGTCAGACGGGACTGAACTGAAATGACTAAGACTGCACCCCTGCATGCCTCTGAGTTTCCTGCACGTTCTGCTGGGCCCACTGAGGCACAGGCTCTAGGTACAGCTGATGGCAGGGGGCCTGGATGGGGCAGGGGACTCCACTCACACCACCACCGCCCCCACCCCAGCTCTCTAAGCACCATGCATAAGCTCACAACCCAGGAAACCTCAAGAGATCTGGGTGGGTGCCTCAACCTCCCTTAACAAAGGGGCTTCAGCTCTCTCTCCTTACTTGGCTGGGACCTTCCTGGCCCCTGGGGGTCACCTGGCTGCCAGAAGCATGACTGTTTCAGCAGGAAATCCACAGCTGACACCTGCATGTCCGCTCACAGATCTGGAGCAGAGGGTGGGACCCAGTGGTTGGAAGATGGAGCCACACCTGCCTTGGGACACTGACACCCACCACCCTGGGTGCTCCAGACGCCAGGCGGTGGAAGGAGAGCTAAGTGCACCATCAGGGACATAGGCTGGGAAGGGAACTGGGAGGCCTCTGTTCTGACCACAGGGCTCTGGGGCGCCAAGCTGCAGCAGGAGCAGGCAGCAGGGCCTGGGGAACATGACTAAAGCAGGAAAGGTGACACGTTCGGCGTCACTGCCGTGGGCAGTGGACCCGTCACCACGGATCATGAGCCACACAGGAAGGTAGGAATTGATCGCGCCAGCCTGATGGGACGAAACGGCCAGTGCCCCGGGTCACCGTGGGCCAGGAGGCACCAAGGTAACGACCTGAAGTGACTCAGCGTACGGCCTTCTCATCCCTGAGTCACCAGCTCTTGAATCTTGAGTCACAGTCTATTAGCTCCCAGGCTGGGACAGAGGAAATCAATTCTTCCATTTTCCTCTGAGCCCAGCAGATGTATCTTTCCTGCCATTATCTTGTCCGTGGGCCGCCTTGTCTTAAGAGGCAAATGGCACCAGCGGGCTGGGAAGACTCTTCCACATAGTTTCATAGGTAATTAATTAGTTTGATCTTCACAGCAGCAAGGGCCCTGAGTGGGCAAGTCTGCCCGGAGAAGAACACGAGCTGAGAAACTTAAGCATGAAGGTTTCAGGCAGGAGGGGCCCCGCCGTCACCTCAAGTGACTGCTGGCAACTGGAACCAGCTCTGGTCGCACTCTGTGTCATCTGAGAAGCAACAATCAATCCCTGGCAGGGCGGGGAGGGGTGCTCAGAGGACAGCCTCGTGTCCCCAGGGAGCATGGCTGGCCTGGAACACGTGGCCAGAGGGTAAGAGCTGAACCAACCAGAGCCCAACACAGGCACAGTGAAATGTCACATCCACAGTGAAACAGAAGGAAGCACACCCATGATGAGAATCAGGAAGTTCTCGTCCTGATAGAGAGGGGCTGGGGGGTGGGGGTGGGCAGCGTGGAGCCACTGGGAGGCCACAGTCCCCAGTCCAGGAGGTGAGCTTCGGGCTCCACGCTGCTCTCTGGGAAAGGACTCGGCCATCTGCCTCCTGGACGGCATGGACATGATGCACAGAGCACCATCCTGCTTTTCCACCTGGGATCAAGAGCTACTGGCCCCGTGTGGACAACCCCCCCCCCCCGCCCCGCCCCAACCTCCCCCCCTGCCCCGCCCAACCAGCACCTGCCTCTCAGGCGCTCAGGAACCCAACGCTCTTGGCCCTCCCTTCTGCAAGAGTGGGAGTCA
This sequence comes from Bubalus kerabau, assembly GCF_029407905.1. Taxonomy (NCBI): domain Eukaryota; kingdom Metazoa; phylum Chordata; class Mammalia; order Artiodactyla; family Bovidae; genus Bubalus; species Bubalus kerabau. Next base: position 117,623,958 of record NC_073629.1, on the reverse strand, counting down.
CTCTGCCCCGTGTGAGCTCCGTGTCGAGGTAAGTCACACGCTCCCGGGACGCACGGGTGGCAACTCGGAATAAACTCCTAGTGTTTTCAGCTCCTTTGCAGCAAAACGTAAACAAACAATGTACAAATACAGTCCAGACAGACACAGGCCGTGGAGGAAAACAAACCGCTGTCACTTGCTGCTGGTGAGGCCCTTTGTGGGGAAACTGAGTCAGTGTCTGGAGCCCAAGCTCTCAGGTCCCCAACGCTCACCACCCACCACTCGGGGTGGGGTGCGTGCCATGGCGTGCCATCTCAGGGCCTTGGAGCATCCATCCTCAGTACCAGTGCACCATCTTCGGCTTCCTCTTGGCATGAATGATTGTTTATACAAAGTCTTTGCTGAGTCCCTCACCCAGAAAGTCCTGACCATGAGTACAGACTCAGACAGACAATAGGTCACATGAGGACCATTCAGATGGACCCCAACAAAAGATTATTCTCAAGAACTCTTGCCCTCCCACAGGCATGTCTGTGAGACCTGGTTTAGAAGAGATGCTCTGAGAGGTGGGTGGAGGCAGAGACCTTCCTCCAGGGCCCTGTAGCAGCTCCTCCACGAAGACCCTGTAAGGGTTGGCCCTGGGTCTTCACTGACACTTGGGGATGCTGCTGCCTTGGGAGGTCGCTCTTCATCCTGCCCAACTCCCTGTTCATAAAGATGTGGAGGACACCCTGCAGGGGAAATGTTAGTCGGAGTAAATAAAGTCAAGAGAAAGAAATGGAGAAGAACTCCAGAGACAAGGTACAAGCATGAAATTCAAGGAGGCAAGAAGGAGGATTGGTGTCAGGAGGGCTAATACTGGGATCTGTGTTTTCCTGAAAGTCACTGAAGTTGCTAAATTTAAAACTTGCTGAAAATAGACAGTTTAATTCTAGTCTTCATCCCATTGTCCCTGGGAACTGGGAACTGCTCTGCCAGATGTGTTCTGCAACCCACGGAGGTCTCTGTCCTGGAGAGGTCTCAGTCTGGGGAGGTCTCTGTCCTGGGGAGGTCTCTGTACGGGGGAGATCTCTGTACGGGGGAGATCTCTGTCTTGGAGTGGCCTTTCCCTCCACCACCATCCTCCCCCACCCTCCTCTGCCTGGGGAGGTCTCTGCCTAGAGAGGTCTCTGCCTGGGGAGGTCTCTGTCCTGGGGAGGTCTCTGTCCTGGAGAGGTCTCTGTCGGGGGAGGTCTCTGTCTTGGAGTGGCCTTTCCCTCCACCACCATCCTCCCCCACCCCGCAGGGGCCAAGCCAGTGACCCCCGGTCTGAATCAAAGCACACTTCCTTTGTGTCAGAATCTCCCCAGCTGTTCCCCAAAGGAAGTGAGACCCCCCTGGGTCGCAGGGCAGAGAGAGACCGCCCTTCCCCGCAGGCCTTCTCAGGGCCTCTCACACCCTGCTGCGCTCAGGGCAAAGGGTCAGCGACACCTCTCGGGGATGGAGGTGGGAGCAGGAGGAATGCCTGGCCCTGGGTCGGGCGACACCTCCAGGCGGTGTTACAGGAATGAGGGCCAGTGGGCTGAGGGCACGGACTCTGGAGAGGGAGACACGCAGAGCTGAAGCCGAGCATCTGCCCCACTGATGCTTTAGCCCAAACCTGACACTGATTCACCAAAGAGCCAGGCAAAGACAGGCTCCTCCTACAAGTCAGGCCACCTTCCGAGTGCAGTCACGAAGGGCCTGAGGCTGGAAAGGCCCCTCGCCCGTTCCAGGCTTGGACAGAGGACAGGCCGGCACCCCACCCTCCCTGCTGGAGAAGAGCAGATCTCCTGCTGTCAGCGCTGGGGCGGGGGGCTCAGCGAAGGCCCTACCCGCTGGGCAGCCCTACTTCTCATCCCCAAGGCCCTGGGGAGCAGTTGGTAGCCTGTGACACCAGGCTGGATGAAGCACAAGCTGGAATCAAGACTGCCGGGAGAAATATCAATAAGCTCAGTTATACAGATGACATCACCCACATGGCAGAAAGTGAAGAGGAACTAAAGAGCCTCTTGATGAAAGTGAAAAAGGAGAGTGAAAAAGTTGGCTTAAAACTCAGCATTCAGAAAATGAAGATCATGGCATCTGGTCCCATCACTTCATGGCAAATAGATGGAGAAATATTGGAAATAGTGAGAGACTTTATTTTTTAGGGCTCCAAAATCACTGCAGATGGTGACTGCAGCCATGAAATTAAAAGATGTTTGCTCCTTGGAAGAAAAGCTATGACCAACCTAGATAGCATATTAAAAAGCAGAGACATTACTTTGCCAACAAAGGTCCCTCTAGTCAAAACTATGGTTTTTCCAGTAGTCATGTATGGATGTGAGAGTTGGACTATAAAAAAAGCTGAGAGCCGAAGAACCGATGCTTTTGAACTGTGGTATTGGAGAAGACTCTTGAGAGTCCCTTGGACTGCAAGGAGATCCAACCAGTCCATCCTAAAGGAAATCAGTCCTGAATAATCATTGGAAGGGCTGATGCTGAAGCTGAAACTCCAATCCTTTGGTTACCTGATGCGAAGAGCTAACTCACTGGAAAAGACCCTAATGCTGGACAAAATTGAAGGCAGGAGGAGAAGGGGATACAGGCTGAGATGGTTGTACGGCATCACCGACTTAATGGATATGAGTTTGACCAAGCTCCAGGCCAACTCCTGATGGAAAGGGAAGCGTGGTATGCTGCAGTCCATGGGTTTCAAACAGTTGGGCATGACTGAGAGACTGAACTGAACTGAAAGGCTTTGGAATAACAGGTTGCTTCTTCCTCTTGTGAAATATATATATATATATATCTTAAGATCCCCAACCACTGATCGAACCCGAGTCCCCTGCAGTGGAAGGTCAGAGTCCTAACCCCTGGACACCCAGGGAATTCCCTAAACACACAATACTTGATAAAGTATAACATAGATATTTTCATTTCAGGGGATCAAGTACTGATACCTGCTATAACGCGATCAACCTCAAGAACACTGCTCTCAGTGAGAGAAGCCAGGAACAAAAGGTCACAGATTGTACGGTCGCGGACTGTATGTGGACTGTCCAGAAGAGGCAAGTCCACAGAGACAAAAAGCAGGCCGGTGTTTGTGGGGCGGGAGGATACAAGCTTCCTTTTGTGGTGACAGAGATGGATTGGAGCTGACAGAGGGGGTGTTTGCACCACCTTGTGAATCTGCTAGGTGCAGATTGTTTATTTTGCTAAACGTTTATTCTGCTAAATGCATCGTTTATTTTATTTTTAAAATTTTATTTATTTATTTGGCTGTGCTGGGTCTTCATTGCTGCACGGGCAGGCTCCAGAGCACAGGCTCGGTATTTGTGGCCCATGGGCTTAGCTGCTCCGTAGCATGTGGAATCCTCCCAGACCAGAGATGGAACCCGTGTCTCCTGCAGTGGCAGGCGGATTCTTCACTACCGAGCCACCAGGGAAGCCCTGGACTGTTCACTTTAAAATGGTTCATTGTGTGCTATGTGAATTTCATGTCAATAAAAAATATATTTTGAAGACACCGCATCTCTGTTATGTAGGCTTGCCAATCTTGTAGTTTAAAAGTTGTAAGAGCTTTAAGCTCTCAGAGGTGAACTGACATTAAGGTAAAAAGACTTCAGACCCAGAGAAGCAACCAGAATGCGTTCTTTCCGCCCCGCTTTACCTGGCTCTCAGAGGCAGTCCAGCCTTTCTGTCTGGGATGGTGAGAGGCCACTCTCTGAGTCCAGATGCTTTCTTCATCCGAGGTGTCCACGTCGGCCAGATACTGGGAGGGCAGCTGCTCATTCCTGAGGATGTCTGTCCCTGTGGAGTAAGAATGGGGTTGTGGTGAAAAACTGAAGCCAGTGGGTGTTTTATCCAATGAAGAAAAATGAGAGATCAAAGACAACAGAGACATGATTCTACTCCACTGATGATACGGGGCTGAAGATCCCTCAACTAAGATAAGAAGGGAGCAGAGTCCTTGTCCCCCCCACAAGGAACTTTGGGGACAGAAGCCCCTGGCCCGGCCGGCACTCACTGGGGGCTCCAAGTGTTGGAAGCCAGGTGGTGCCTGGTGTGGCAGATGTGGGTCCCGGCAAGTTTCCATGCGTGGACATGACTTTGGGAAGTCTTTCCACCTTAGTCTCTGGGGGCTGGCTTTCCTGCCAGACTAGTGATTCCCAGACTCATGGGCATGGGTCACTGATGGTGTGGCTTCAGAGACTTATTCCTGGGCTCTGGTGGTGGAAGATCACACAAGTCCTCACCAGGAAGTACCCTCCAAGCTCCAAGTTGGCCTGGAGCGCACCATACACAGCCGTGCTGGAACAGGGAGGGGGCGAGCTTGCGTGGGAGGACACACAGAAGCCCGTGTCCCGGGAGTCAGCGTCCACAAGCTGCTCTTGTGCCTGACCTGCCGTGGGGCTCTGCCGACGCCCTGCATGGCCTGGGGGCGGGGCTCTGAGCTCGGATGAGGCTCTGGCCCTGCCGACCCTGTGGTTGCAGCCCAGGAGACCTGTGCTGAGGACCTGGGGAAGCCCTGCCAGACACCTGGCCCCTGTGGGCTTGTCAATGTGTGTAGCTTTAAGCCAGTACATTTGTGATAAGTTGTTACTCGGCAATAGCTAATAGATACACCATCCCATTTAAAGTCCCCAACAGTGTGGTGAGTTAGGTGCTGGCCCTGGTTTACAATGAGGACACTGAGCCCGGTGGTTAAGGGGTTTGATCAAGCACACACCGTACTCCTTTAAAGCTCAGACCTTGTGGCTTGTCTGATACATTTATTGAGACGGCACTACGGATCAATCTCCCACACTTGCTGTAAGATGCTCCCAATTTAAGAGGCAAGGTGACAGAATGTGTCTTAGAGTCCGTGAGATAGGGTGGCGAGTTGGTCAGCAGAGCTGGGCTTGGTACTCAGAGCTGCCTGTCCCCCCAGGCACCTGCCCCAGCTCCACAGAGTCTGTCTTCCTCTCCCCTCCCACTGCCCCCGCCATCCACGTGCTGGGGGTGATTAGGGATCCCGGGAGGAAATGTGCTGATCTACGTCTTCATCCAAAGACTCAGTCAATGTAGATTCACTTATCCATTGTTTATGGGGAAATAAAAGTCCCCTCCCCACCCCCCAAATGCCTCCAGCATTTTAATGGGCGTGTGGATCATGAGATTAGAGTCCCTATAATACAATGAAAAGGGAAAATGGAAAGAAGGCCCGTTTCCTGGCAGACACCGTCTTAACTACATTTCCCGGGAGCTGGCCCCCACTGTGGTAAGGTCAGGCGGGAGCACATTGTGGCAGGCAGCCTGGGCTGTCTGTGGTCTCATCGGCTTCTACATCACTCGGACACCTGACCCCCCGGACCCCGGCGCCCACTCCCACAGGGCACAGACACAGACAGCGATTCGAGATTTCATCTCTAAGCCAACTGACAACAAAATCAAACTGAGCGAACCCAGGGTCTCAGCACTTGCAGACCTCCCGAGTCACAGCAGGCAGGCAGGCAGCCCAGATGGACCTGTGCCCTATCTTGGTCCCAGGTTTGGAACTGCCTGGTCCAGCGGTCAGGAAAGTTGGTCCAGGTGACCGGTGACCCTAGGCATTTCAGGGACACCTGCGTGTCTCTATCCCACTCCCACTCGACATCCCCCGTCACAGGCGGCAGTGAGCTGTGTGGCCAGCCAGGGGGTTGAGCTGGTACCTCTGAGGGTTATGGGGAGGCACCCCACCCCGGGGAGCTCCGCTGACAACGGCGTCTGCCAGGACTGCACACGCTGGACAATCCCAGGAAGGAAGGGGCTCCTGGCAATCAGCCAGTGTCCCGGCGTTGTGGGGGGCTGGGCTCCGGCGACCCCCTGCTCCCGTGTGGAGCCTGTGTGGAAGACCACGGTCAAGCACACTTACCGGGAGTGGCAGCGACCCCTGGGCCTGCGGTGCAGGACTCTCCCGGCAGGCAGAGCTCCGAGAGCTCGTCTGGTCCAGCAGGTGAGAGGCCGACCCTCTGCTCTTCTGGACAGGGGTGGCACCCGGGGGCCCTGGCATCAGCCTGGTCCAGGATCCTGGCCTCCTGGGAGGTGGTCTCCTCCACGCAGGGGTCATCTGTGAGGGCCTGAGCACACGGGAATGGTCAGCAGGTTTCACTAGGAACAGGCAGCTCCTTGGAATGTCTTTCCAGTCCAAGGACTGAGAGTTTTCAGGTATCATTCGACCGACCAAACACAAGTCACCCCTCCTCTGCACCCCAGCAATTCAACTCCCTTTCATTTCAAAGGGCTGGACTTGCTACCAGAGCAGGACCGTGGACCAAAGACCTGATGGGTGCTGGGTCCCAGCTCTCTTCCCTATTGGACCCTGCACCCAGGGGTCCATAGATCGCCCTGGGTGGACCCCATCCTGGGCTGGCACCACCCGAGCCAGGGCACTGAGATGTCAGGGCTCCAGCTGGGGCACCGTCACTCTGAGGCTGGGGTGTGCCAGGCTCAGTCTCCAGTCCCTCGTGGAAGGGATTCCGTGAGGCAGAGATCACCCCTTTACCAGATGAGGTGAGAGGTGGGGAGCCTCACACAGGTTGCCCAGACCAAGGGCACAGAGCCAAGGAGCCAAGGGACCACACGGCCGGGCTCTCCCCGGCAGCCCTGCGGAGGCCCCGTGTCCTGGTGTGATTACCAACAGCCTCTTCCACCACAAGACCGTCCTAGCTTGGGCAATAAGGTACAGGAGCCCTGCGGATCAGACCAGGGGTGCTGGACTCGGGGACCGTCCGACTCCTCTACCTTGCGCTCCTGAGTCACGGGGGGTCTGCCTTCATTAGAGGACAGACAACCCAGGCCCCCGACTCATTGGCCCCGCACCCCTCTTCTCAAAGCAGTCCACCCAGGCTCTCCAGGACAGGAGGGTGTGAGGCCTCTGTACCCCGACTCCAGTTGCCTCCCCCCAATGCTATGCCTGCAGGGCCATCAGACTGTCCCCCAGAATGCTGTCCTTTCCTGGGGCCCGAAAACCTGTCCCCCAGGTTAACTCAGGGGCGAAAAGAGAGCCCACTGACCTGCAGGCCGTCCGTGGCCCCTGAGACTGAGGACAGGCTTGGTGGGTGACCACAGGATGGATCAGAGTCGTCCGAGTCGGCCTCAAAGTCCCAGCCGTGGATGGGGAGGAGGCGCTTTTTCTGAGCAGAAAGGGATTCCAGGGAGAGGGGAGGGAGGGTCAGCCTGATGGCGGGGGCCAGACATCCCAACCCCGGGCAGCAGGGGGTGGCGGGGGAGGGCTCCTCCACGGACCCATCTGCCTTCTGTGCTAGACACGAACCCAAGCAGACCCCGAGAAGGCTCCTAGGGCCGCCCAGAGTCCACCCCCATCACAGGATCTGCACGCCCAGCCCCTCTTAGAAGAGCAGGGGGAAACACCTGCTGGGCCTCCAACGGGCACCTGGCTGCTCAGAGGCACTGAGGTCACAGGCCTGGGCCGCAGCCTTGGGGGGCAGGCAGGGTTTCTCGGGCTAAGGAGGGGGGCCTCCTGGCCCTCCCCCCTTGGTGAAAGAGGGGCACCCAGCACGGGGAGAAGGTGGGGAACGGGGCCCCCAAGAGCTCCTTCACCTCTAGATGCTAGAGCAGAGCTGAGTTCCAAATCCTTCCTTCATAAGGGTTTCCACCCTTTGAATGTATTTGCAGGGAATATTTCAGACACTAGAGAGTGTTTCCGGAGCCCAGTAAATAGCACGAGTACAGTTTTATTTTCATAAGAAGATGCATGTGCTCCCCAGGGAGCAGCCGGCAGAACTGCCAGTGTGGCTCTCAGAGACCCCCTAACTCTCCAAGGGTCTCCATCCAGCACCGCCCACCCTGCCCTGCCCTTGCCCCGATCCTCTTCTGTCGTCCCGCCCAGACCCCCAGAGGCTCTCTCTCCTGCCTTTGTCTCCAAAAATAAGTTAAAAACTAAGTGAAAACGGGGCTTCCCTGGTGGCTCAGTGGCAGAATCCACCTGTCAATGCAGGACACACGGGTTTGATCCCTGGTGGGAAGATCCCACGTGCCAAGGAGCAACTAAACCCAAGCACCAGAATCACTGAGCCTGTGTTCCAGAGCCCGGGAGCCACAGCTACTGAGCCCCTGTGCTGAAGGTCCTGAAGCCCGTGTAGCCCAGAGCACGTGCTTTGTAACAGCAGTGAGTGAAGTCGCTCAGTCGTGTCCGACTCTTTGCAACTCCGTGGACTGTAGCCCACCATGCTCCTCTGTCTGTGGGATTTTTCAGGCATGAAGACTGGAGTGGGTTGCCATTTCCTTCTCCAGGGGATATTCCCAACCCCAGGGATCGAACCCAGGTCTTCCACATTGCAGGCAGACGCTTTACCGTCTGAGCCACAAGGGAAGCCCTTGCAACAGCAGAGGCCTCTCCAGTGAGAAAGATGAGCACTGCAACTAGAGAGAAAGCCCCGCTCGCCGCAACTAGGGAAGGCCAACACGCAGCCGCAAAGCCTGGGCAGGGCCAAAAATAATAAATAAAATAAAGAACACAGCCTTGAAAAAATAGGTGAAAACAGGCATAGACCAATAAAAACAAGACTCATGGTTGGCTATAAACAAAAGCAAGAAAGTTTACAGAGGAGAGCGGGCGGGGGCTGCTTCCCTGAAAGGTACAAAGGCTGACTCGGGGACACCCGTGCCCTCAGGACAAGACCCAGGACTCTTGGCCGGATGGGCCAGGCTGGAGGTCCAGGCAGGCCCTGCCCTCCGCTGCGTGCTCTGGGTTCCCACCGGGATACCGATGCTGAGAGCTGAGAGGACATCTGGATTTGGTACCCAGCCATCTCAGAGACCCTGGAGCACGGCGGAGGTGGCTGGGTCTCCCGGCTTCTGCCAGGTTAGCTAGTGGAGGAACACAGAGCCTGAGGTTTCTCCGGAAATCAGAACAGAGGCTCCAGCTTCGGGGCGGGGGAGTGGGGGGGGGAGTGGGCGGGGCTGCGGGAAGACCTACTTGGCTGCCAAGGGGCTGGGCCTGGGCCGCTGTGTCCCCTTCTCCATCCTCATCAGTCTGCTCTTCCTCTCCACTTGGGTGTCCGGGCATCTGCTCAGGCCCACCTGCAGTGGATGCATGCGTGACTCCACCAGGGAGAGAGACCAGGACAAACCATTCATCCACCCACCCACCCACGCATCCGTCCATCCCCCCACCTCCACCTGCTGTGAAGCTACCCGACCAGGCCCTCTGCTGGCCTCCAGAGCCCTGTCAGAGCATCGCATAGGGCTGGTCTGAATCCATAGCAGGAAACCAACGCCCCGCATCACTTTCACCAACAGCCGCCTTCACTGACCGCCTCCTAGGGATCTGAAGACACTGCGGTGCGGTGGGCGAAGGGGCCCTGGAGCTGTCACTGCTTAGCCCAACAAACCTCTTCACCTGCAGTCCATTCACCTCCTTCTCAGCAGGGCCCCAAGACTGCGGGGCGAGGCTCAGCCCCTGGCGCTCCTCCCCACCTCTCTCCCCCTGACCCCGGTGTTTCCTCACCTGCGTCCCCAGGCCTGGCCCCCCCATCCCCCGTTATCCCCACTGCAACCTCATTTTTTCCTCTTTTCTCCTGTTCGCCCTGGCCTGGCCTGGGTTCTTCTCTTAAGACACTACCAGGATGACCCCGTGAATTCTGGGGTTCAGTCTGGCAGCCTCGGGGATCATCCCCCCTGCTCAGGGGGCGAGGGCACCCTGGCACCTGTGTGAGCAGGAAGGACTTACTGTGGACGTCGGGCGCACTCCGCACTCTATCAGGTAAACCTACGATGGAGGAAAAGGCGCTGAGGGGACCGGCATTCTCCGGGAGCCACCTGCCCGAGCCGGGCTTCCTTTCCTGCCCCCCCGCCCCCCGACACTGCCTGCCCGTCCTGTTTCGGGGGCGGAGGAGGGGGGCGTGGGGGAACGCGCCCACCGCTCTGAAGCCTCCCACGCAGGGAAGACCCCAGCGGGCCCCCCACCTGCTACCCTGCCTGGGCCAGGTTTCAAAACATTCACTTTGATCCTTTCTTCTCTGTAAGCTTGAATACTTTTTTTAAAGGCACGACTTCCCCATTTCGCGCTCGCTCCCGGCGCCCTTTCTTGTCTGCTGCACTGACAGGGGCCAGCAGGGAGAAGGCAGGCCCCCGGAACCAGCACCCGGCCTGGGCCCGCCGCGCTGCCCGCCGCCCCACACCGGCAGCGGCCTGAACCAGGACTTTGGTTGCTTCGCAGCGCCACCTCCTGGCCGGCAGCGTTGACAGTTCGGAAACGGGAGGTTCCGGGTGGTACCGGCTCCTGCAGCTTTAAAGGGCCCTGGCTGGGCCGTCAGAATCCTCCTGGCTTTTTACCTAAGGCGGATTCCTGAGCCCACTCGGGTCTCTAGAAATAAGCGCCCCCTACACCGGAGCGAGGCCCAGGTCCTCAGGGTTGTGATGTGGCTGTGGTTACCCACCGCGAGCGGGGACTTGAGATTATCAGATGCTCCGCAGGATGGCTTTTCCCACGTTGCCTGTGGTTCCCACGCCTGAGCCCTGCGCAGGGGGCCCCTTGGCTGGCTGGCCGAGCCGGCACGGGGATTTACTGATACGCTCCAGCCGAGACAGAGATATGGGTCATGGAGAAGCAGCCCAGGGAGGAGGTGGGGAAACCTCACAAGAATAGGGTGACGGTGCCTTCCCATGTCCCCGGGGCACCCTTAGTGATGCTGGCTGTCTCAGTGTGGTTCTCAGGAGGGCTGCTTTACTCTTAAAAATGTCCTGGTTTCAATGATTTATCACATGCCCCCACAGCCCCCGCCCAGGGAAGGTCCCTCACCCCGCCGTGGTCTGTTCCTCCAGGTGCCAAGAGCTATTACAGGTGAGGGTGCCTCTGGGTGGTCTGTGCTAAATTCAACAGTGTCCTAAGGGACTGCCCTGGCGGTCCAGTCGGCTAAGACTCCAAGCTACCAATGCAGGGGGCCTGGGTTCGATCCCTGGTCAGGGAAGTAGATCCCTCATGCTGCAACTAAGGGTTCAGATGGTGCAACGATCCCGTGTGCTGCAAAGACCTAAGACCCCAAGTACCACAACTAAGACCCTGGGAAGCCAAAGAAATACGAACAAATACAATAAAAACACACAAGAGTGTGCTGAGACCCCTCTGAAACCTGTGCCAGGCCCAGTGCATGTGCAAATGCCCTGGGGGTGGCCATGCCCAACTTCTGCATCCTCCCATTAACCTGAGGCTTTAAGGGTCACAGGACACAAGGCGGCACCTCCCCAGGAGGCCCCGGGCAGATGGCCAGGCTGGGGCACAGTGAGGACACCCTCAGTCTCAGGAGCATGGCACCTTTTCTGGACCTGCAGGGGATCCAGACCCGAGGGAACTGGCCTTGGTCCCCCAGGTAGAGACAGTCAAGATGCTGAGCCCCCAGACAGCGGCCTAATAGCTCTCGTGGCCTGGATGCCTGGCCAGGTGTAACTGCCCAGCCTGGGGCTCAGGTGACAGGGTGACAGGCTAGTGCTTCCTGAAAACACTGCTCAGTTCTCCCCATCCAAGTTTAGGAGGAACTTTCAAGTTCAGGCAACCTCAGAGCCTTCTCTGAAATATTCATCTACTCAAATGGCTTCAAGGTGGACAATACAGGTGAACACACGTTGAGTGTAAGAGCACAGTCTGAATTTCAAGTTCTTCATGGAATAAATACTTGGATTCAAAATATGAAAGCCACTGATTGAGTTATAATCCATCTCTTCAAGTCTTGATTATCATCAGACTCAACGGGAAATGTTTGTTGAAAAGATAGAGTCCAGGTGCCAAATCAGACACCTAGGGAGGAGGCCCACTCCTTACCTGCTCCCTGCAGCCGCCCGCAGAGGGACCGGACCACCTGGGCGCTCCCGAAGCGCTTGAAGCGGGCTCTCACGTGGCTGTAGTACCACTCCAGTGAGCCCATCTTCACGACCCTGCAGGCGGGGACATGGAGCTCAGGCCCATGCCTTGCCCTGGGGGGTGCACACACACACACACGAGTCCCTGGAAGGGACAGGCCAAGCCCCTCATCTGCAGGACCCTCCGACCTCGAGGTCCCACTCACCTGGCCAGATGGCAGGGGTCACAGAGCCAGCCTTGCTCCTCTGGGTGGGGGTGGCCGCAGCCTCTGCAGGTGAAGAGGTGGCAGGCCAGGCACTGCCTCTTGGGGGTCTCAAGGAGCCGGAAGGGCTGCAGGCAGCGGGCGCAGTGGGTGTTGTTCAGGTGGGCCGTGTCTGAAAGCAGCTCCCTCTTGGAGTTTTCCTTCTTAATCTTGCCCTTCAACCCCCTTTATTGGAAACAAGAAAATATTGGACCCCTTGTTTTTACAACAAGCTTTAAATGTGTACACACACAGAGAGCTATCACATTCAGAGATTCAGACAATAGCAACCCCAAAGTCAGGTAATGGCGCCACAGGCAGGCCTTACTGTCCACAGCACCGCCCCATCCCACTCCAGGGAAGACCAGCAAGCTGGGTTCAAACACGTGCCGTCCAGGTAGGCTGGAATCGAAACCCGCTACGTTCATAGATGTGAAATTGCATTTGAGCACTTCTGTGACTCTCTATGAGGTTACGTTTCCCCAGGCAGTGTGCCCATGACTTTCTTTCATAGCCAAAGGGGTGCAAACTGTACAGATTCAGCCTCGTGGGAGGGGCTCCCCACCACGGCCCGCACAATCTCACGTGACTCAGTGTAACATGAGGATGGACAGAGGTCCTGGAGCCCAGGTTCATCCCCCAGCTCTGACCCTGAGCCCAGGGATTTTCTGATGCAAAGCCCACAGCCTGCAGGCTCCACCCAGGCACCCTGTGCAGCTGGACGAGCGTGGACCCGTGGCCACTAGGACCCAGGGTCCAAGCTCCCTCAGACCAGGTGGGGTCGGCAGCTCCAGGAAACTAGCAGAGATGGAGCCAGGGGGGATTCTGGAGGGGTGCACCCTGGTCAGGCCACACGGTTATCTAGAGTAAATCTGTTGCCCAGTTTCATTGTTTAAGAGGAAATTAGATCCCATAGGCCGCAACTAAGATTTTACATGCTCTGACTAAAGATTCCTAGTGCTGCAAACGAAGATCCCTCGTGCTGCAACTAAGACCCAGCACAGCCAAATAAATAAACAGAAGAGGAGGTTAGAGAAGACAGAAAATCCAGGAGGTCCTGGTCTGGTCGGAACAGCAGCAGGAGTCAGAGAGGACGATGTGAGAAGCCTCATCCAGATGTCTGGGTGATGCTGCCTTCTCCAGGGCCCGGCTGGCCACAGCTGCTCTGCCTCCCTGGACTGAGTGAATGGTGCTGAGCTGGGGACAATACTACGTAAGTGGAGGTCAGGTCGGGACCTGATTGTGAGAGTTGAGAAGCTCAACCCAGACCAGGTTAAGGGAGCCATAAAGGTTCAGAATCACATGGTCCCACTGCTGCCTGAATGTGCTCAGTCCCTCAGTCGTGTCTGACTCTTTGCGACCCATGACTGTAGCCCGCCAGGCTCCTCTGTCCATGGGATTCTCCGGGTGAGCATACTGGAGTGGGTTGCCATTCCCTTCTCCGGGGATCTTCCCAACCCAGAGATCAAACCCTGGTCTCCTGCATTGCAGGCAGATTCTTTACTGTCTGAACTGCCCAAATAACCTCCCTAAAAAGGCGACACAGAGAGTCCTAAGGGCAAAGTCAGACAGTATTTCCTCCTGGAGCAGGTTGAGCTGACTCCCCAAGTTGGTTTTCCTGAATAAGACTGAAGAGTCCCGGGCAAACCAGTTCTTCACACCAGCAAGTGTTCAGTCGCAGCTTCCCGGTGAACTTGCCAAGTGGAACTGACTGGTAAATGTGCCCCCAACAAGGAACACACTGCTCTTGTTCTGGCTGCAGAGAATGTGTGCCAAACGTAATATTTTTAGTTTTAGATGAGATAAAATTAATCCATTCTTAGCGACAGAGATTAGCCAGACACTAGATGCCATTGTCTCCAGAGAACTCCGCAGAAACTGTGGTTTCTGATGGGGACGCCCCAGAGCAGCGTGGGGGTCTAAGACAAGGCAGTGATTCTACGGAGCTCTGGGAACCTCCTGATCGAGCTAGGCATTGGCTGCACTGTGCTGACTTCCCTCTCCCCACTGTGCACTAAAGTACGCATGAAGACAGACAAAATAACTTGGCCCCCCAAGCCAAGAAACACAGTCTAGAGGTAGCAGGAACCTAAAAATACTATTATTCACTGCCAGTCTAGATAAAACTGCATTGACAAGGCAAAGAAAGGGTCTGCCTCAGGCTTCCCACCTGGCCCAGCGGAGCACCTGGGCCCGGGGGAAGGGCCTAGTCTTCAGGTTCACTCTTGCTGTCTCTACTTCAGCCAGAGAACCTAGAGGCCACGCCTTGGCTCGGCAGGGCCGTGTCCAGCTTCTCTCCATAAGTGTCCTCGTTCTCCATCCAGGTAGAGTCAGACCCCCTGGGAAGAAAGATCAGGATATGGGGAGGTAGGGGGAGCTCAGGATGTGAAAGTGCAAGTGCAGGGCATGAGGTCCTCTTAAATAAGAGCTCATAGAGTCCACAGGAGGTGGATGCATTTCAGGTGTTGAATTTTGGGGGGAACAGATAAAGATACTCTGCTTTAGACTCTTTAAAACATAACTTCTCTTCTTCACAGCTGGAGAACAGGAAGGCAGGAAGAGGGGGACCCCATGTTGGTCCAGCAGAGTAACACCAGATGCTGGCCAGCCACAGAGCATATCCACCAACCTGGAGAATCTGAGGGGCCAGAGACATCCACAGCCTGCTGACAGCAAACATGGGGTTGACCAGATGTCCCTGCACTACAGGCGCTTCAGCGGGCAAAAGCCCAACATGAAGCTGCAGGTAAAGGTCACCTTCAGGAATACAGATGCCTGAATGAGATGTACCACCAGAAACAGAGGAAGGCTTGGAGCCATCTGTGTGCTGTGCTGAGTGGGCATAAGAGGGAGGAGCAGGAGGTAAGAAGAAGCCAGGCTGAGATGGAAAGACCACAGACCACATCCACTGAGATGGAGAAGACTGGGCTAAAGTGAAGATGGAAAGGAACCAAAGTTGGCAACGAAGAGGGGAACTGGTAGAATGTCAAGTCCAGTGATTCAGAATAGTGGTTCTCAAAGTGTGCTCCAGGGGCCACCAGGGGTACCCCAGACCCCTCAACAGGGGCCACAGTGTCAAAAGTCTTTTCATAATAACACTAACATTTGTCTTTTCTGCTCTTGGGCCCCTGCACTGGCAGTGTGAAAGTGGTGGTGGGTGAAAGTTCTGGGCTCAGAACAGATCAAGCCAGAGGAGCAGACTGTCCCTCTGCTCTCAGAAAGAAAAGGAAAGCGTGTCTTATGACTGTGTCTTTGATTGAAAGCATGCCACGTGGGACTTTCCTGGTGTCCAGGGGTTAGGAATCCGCCTGCCAATGCCGGGGACACGGGTTCTTCTGTGTCTGTGATGATCCCACATGCCACCAGGCCATATGGAAGCCCGCCTGCCCTGTTCAGTCACTCAGTCATGTCTGACTCTTTGCAACCCCACGGGCTGCAGCATGTCAGGCTTCCCTGCCCTTCACCATTTTCCAGAGCTTGCTCAAACTCATGTCCATTGAGTCGATGATGCCATCCAACCATCTCATCCTCTGTCACCCCCTTCTCCTCATGTCCTCCATGTGCCCCAACATCACGGTCTTTTCCAATGAGTCCGGTCTTCGCATCAGGTGGCCAAAGTATTGTTGGAGCTTCAGCTTCAACATCAGCCCTTCTAATGAATATTCAGGGATGGTTTCCTTTAGGATGGACTGGCCCTAGAGTTCCACAACAAGAGAAGCCATCGCAATGAGAGGCCCTCACACAGCAATGAAGAGTAGCCGCTGCTCACTGCAACTGGAAAAAGCCTGCATGCAGCAACAAAGACCCAGCACAGCCCAAAATAAACTAATTAATTATAGAGTATGTCAAGTGATGGTATTAGTTGCTGGTGACGAAACCCAGGCTTTCAAGCTCAGAAAAGACTTTTGGAAAACTTTTGTCTCTGCTGCCCTGAGCTTCAGAGTTTTCTGTCACAGAGAGGTTTCTGATGAGATCAGCAGCGATAATGATGAATTGCTTTGGTTATGTATAATGAAACGTACTGACGTCGGGAAAGTCTGCACAGGTGTCAGCAAAGCACATGTGGATAGAAGAACCATTCCATGTGCGACACGGACCAGTGGATCTTAATGTAACGGGGAAGTTCATTGACATGGCTTCAGATTCCACATGACAACTTTAAGAAACTACCAGTCACAGGGTTTTCATGTATTGTCAGAACATAACACCCATAATCATCTGGAAAGGCTCCTCCTTCTTTTTCCTACTACATCTGTATGAAGTCCGAATTTCTTCAACAACACATTACAACACCCTGAGTGCAGAGGAAGTATCAGAATTCAGTCATCTCCAATCAAGCCAGACATGGAAGGGGTTTTCAAAACACACAGAACAATGCCATTGTCCTCATTTATGTTTTTGTTTTGGAAAAATGTATTTTTCATAACATTTTTATTATGTTATAAGGGGGCTATTGTACTTTAAATAAATGAACAACTACTTTTTAAATGCCCAGTTGCAACTTTTGGTGGGTAAGTATAGACAGATATAACCCAGGTAAGCAAAACCTCTTTGGAGTTTTCAAAAATTTAAGAATCTATCAGGTCCCTCAGGGCAAAATACTTGAGAACCACTTATTTTGAAGCCACATGTTTACTCTCCTGAATGCAGAGGAAAGGGCTGAAGAGACAGGAGTGCAGAGAGAAGATGATGGCCAGGGCAGAGAAGGGCAAACACCTGGCAGGTAATTCAGGCACACCTCGGAGTCACTGTGGGTTTGCACCAGACCACCACAATAAAGCGAGTATTGCAATAAAGTGAGTCACAGGAATTTCTTGGTTTCCCAGTGCAAATAAAAGTTATGTTTGCATTATACTGAGGTCTAGTAGGTACGCAACAGCATTATGTTTGAAAAAACAATGCACATACTTTAAAGTACTTAAGCATTATAAATTGTTAACCATCTTCTGAGTCATGTTCTGTTTGATGGTGGGGGGACAGCTCTGTGCTGATGGCTGCTGACTGATCAGGGAAGTAGTTGCTGAAGGCTGGGATGGCTGTGGCAACTTCTTAAAATAAGACAATGAAGTCTGCTTGTGGATGGACTCTTCCTTTCACGAACAGATTTTTTGTAGCATGCAGTGCTATTTGACAGCAATTTACCCACAGTAGAATTCTTTCAAAATTGGAGTTAATTCTCTCAAATTCTGTTTTTGCTTTGCCAATCAAGTTTATGAATATTCTAAATGCTTTTTAAAAAATCATTTCAACAACCTTCACACCATCTTCACCAGGATCTCAAGAAACCACTTTCCTTGCTCATTCGTAAGAAGCAACTCCTCATCTGTTTAAGTTGGACCATGAGATTGCATCAATTCCCTCACATCTTAGGCTCCACCTCTCATTCTAGTTCTCTTGATACTTCCATCACATCTGCAGTGATTTCCTTCATTGAAGTTTTGAACGCCTTAAAGCCACCTGTGAGGGCTGGAATCAACTTCTTCCACACTCCTGCTAATGTTGGTACTTTGACCTCTTCCCGTGAATCACGGGTATTCTTCAAAGCATCCAGAATGACAAGTCTCTTCCAAAAGGTTTTCCATTTATTTTCCCCAGATCTATCCGAGGAATCACTACCTACGGCAGCTATAGCCTCCTGAAAGAGATTTCTTAAAGAATAAGACTTGAAAGTCAACATTCCTCCTTGAACCATGGGCTGCAGGGTGGACGTGTGTTATAAAGTATGAAAACTCTATTAATATCACTGTTCATCTCCATAAGAGCTCTTGGGGGATGTTTCCCATTGTCAGTGAGTAGTAATATTTTGAAAGGAATCTTTTTCTGAGCAGTGGGTCTCATCAGTGAGCTTAAAATATCCAGTGAACCATATTGTACACAGATGCGCTGTTCATCCAGGCTCTGTTGCTCCGTTTACAGAGCACAGGCACAGTGGATCTGGCAGCTCTTCAGGGCCTTGGGATTTTCACAATGGTAAACGAGCACTGGCTTCAACTTAAAGTCATCGGCTGCATTAGCCCCTAAAAGAGGGTCAGCCTGATCTTTGGCACTTTGAAGCCAGGCATTGACTTCTCCTCTCTAGCTATGAAAGTTCTAGATGGTACCTAAAATCAAGGTGTTGGCAGGAGTGTGATCCTTCCTGGAGGCTCCGGGGGAAGGTCTGGTCCCTTGTTTTTTCCAGCTTCTAGAAGGCACCTGCATTCTCTGGCTCATGGCTCTTCTTCCATCTTCAGAGTCAGCAGTGGTGGGTTGAGTCCTTCTCACAATAAATGACACTTATATGTTGTCCTGTCTCCCCCTTCCTTTATTTATCAGGCTCCTTGTGATCATACTGACCTACCCGGTTAACCCGATTGTCCCCTGACATCCAGGCCCCTGACTAGCAGGTTTTATTGCACCTGCAATTTTTATTCCCCTTTGCCACATAGCCCAACATACTCATAGATTGGGGGATTAGGAAATGGGCATGTTTTGGGGTTTGTTATTCTGCCAGGATTCAGAGGGGAAAGTGTGTGAGCAGAGATCTTACTCCCAACTGAGAGATTTCAAGTATGAACTTCCTACCCCATCTTTCCTGAGAAAACAACTTGAAGATGTGCTCCAGAGGACCGAAAACCGAATCTCTAGTATGACCCTTAAGAATGAGTGTGAAAGAACCAATGGGGCAAAGAACTGAGGGAAAATAGTATTAAAAGTATGTCAACCAGATGAAACATAAGTGTCAGAGAGAATTGCTGAAAGAGGACAAGCATCAAGTAGTAAGGATCAAAAGAAAGTACATGATCTAAGGTCCTGACTATATGAATAAGTATCAGGAATTTTAATGAGGGAAACAGAAACTTGCTGAAGTTCAGTGGTTCTTCCAGCAGTCATGTATGGATGTGAGAGTTGGACCATAAAGAAGGTTGAGCCCTGAAGAGCTGATGCTTTCAAACTGCGGTGCTAAAGACTCTTGAGAGGCCCTTGGACAGCAAGGAGATTACACCAGTTAATCCTAAAGGAAATCTACCCTGAATATTCATTGAAGGACTGATGCTGAAGCTGAAGCTCCAACACTTTGGCCACCCAGTGCGAAGAGTTGACTCATTGGAAAGGACCTTGATGCTGAGAAAGATTGAAGGCAGGAGGAGAAGGGGCAGCAGACGATGACATGGTTAGATAGCATCACTGACTTGATGCACATGAGTTTGAGCAAGCTCCGGGAGATGTGAAGGACAGAGGAGCCTGGAGTGCTGCATCCATAAGCTTGCAAAGAGTCAGATACGACTTGGGGACTGAACAACAACAGCAAAGTTCTCTGAAGTCTCTGAACAGGGTGAGCAAATGATGAAAAAAAGGATAAAGAGGAATTATATAGTGATGTGTGAACGACAGACTGCTGAGAGGGAGCCTCACCGAAATCTCGTAAGTGATCTCAGACCAAAGTTAATCTCCAGGCTTTGCTGGCAGCTGACTTCCTGGTTCAGCTTCTGTGTTTTCAACCCTGGAGTTGTCTGTCAGTGGTGCTAAGTGGCCCAGCAAAGGCTGACTTCAAATTCCTTATTATTTATTTATTTTTAAAGCAAGTTATGGTTTGCAAGCCATGCCTCACACCAGGAGATCTTTCATGGATAATCTCAGGCATTTGGGTTTGTTTGCAAAGATTACAAATCCACATCACCACCTGTTTGCCTTTCTGGGGGTGGTTCACAGCCTAATATTTGACTTGTGGGCTGTGCCCTTGGAAACAGTGTTCTATGTAGGAAAATTTGGGTCCTCACCCAGCGACATGAGTCACCCACACATTCTCATTTACCCCTTTCCTTTTTGAACATGGGGGTTTCTGTGTTTTTCTAATTTGGAGACTTCTTTATCATTCTAATTTTAAGACTTTCTCTATAGGTCAAAGATATAACTCATTGCCATTTCTGTTAAAACTTTCTTCTAATTTTTAAACAGTAAACATTGTCTTTTAAACTTCAGATGTACATGTTTAGTCAATACTTATCGATATGCTGTGATTTGTACCTGTCTTGTCACAGGTAGGTTTTCCCACCTCAAGATTAGGTACATGTTCATCTATATTTTCTTCCAGTAATTTTCATAGTTCATGCTTTACATGTTTAATATATCAATTAGAAATTGAACTTAGGTCACACTCCCTCCCCCAGTCTTGCACTCACGGTCAACTGTCCCGACACTCCGCTGTAATTAATCCTTCCCTTTCTCACTGATATGAAATGCTGCCGCTGTACTGGAAACTGTTACACACACTGGGTCGCATTTTAGAGCTTTCACGCTGGTGCACTGATTACTTACATCTGTGAAAGGCCCATGCTATCTAATTAATGTAGCGTCAAATACTTTTTGTTATCTCCTGGAATACGGCCCTGCTTATTAGTCTTATTTAAATTGCGGTGTCTTACGTCTTCATTTGCTATAATGTTTTTTTCATATTCCCCCAAATGCCTTAGGAATTTGACACTCATTCCTCAAGAGCCAACATCATTGCAGCATTCTTCCCATACAGAGGATGGGATACCATCTGTTACAATTTACAGTTTTGGTATGTTGTTTAAGGATGTTTTATACTATTCTTTATGTGGCTATTACACATTTCTTTTTTTATTGGAGTATAATTTCTTTACAGTGTTCTGTTGGTTTCTGCTGTACAATGAAGTGAGTCAGCCGTATGTATACATATAGCGCCTCCCTCTTGGACGTCCCACCCACTCCCCCATCTAGGTTATCACAGAACATCGAATTGAACTGCCTGTGCTATTCAGCAGGATCCCACCAGCTAGCTATTTTATACATGGGAGTGTATTTATGTCAAAGCTACTCTCCCAATTCACCTCACCTTCCCCTTCCTCCTTAGGTACTTCATATTTTCTTTTTATAAATAGGATTTTTCTATGTACATTCTGATTGGTTGCCTCTGATGTCTACAAAGGGGACACTGATTTTCTTTTATATTCTTGTATCTTATATAACTAGACTACTAAATTCTCTCTCTCTCTTTTTTTTAATTTTGTAGGTAACTATCTTAGTTTTTATCTTCTGCAGGTAATAGTTTTGGATTTCCCTGTCCATTGGTATACTCTGTATTTTGTTACTTTCTCTAACTGCATTGACTAGCACTAATAGAACATTCTAAATTGGTCATGAGAAGCGGCAATGAAAGAAATTCTTTTCTTGTTTCTAACATTAATGTATCATGACGGCTCTTGTTTGAAGCATTTTTTCGTCATGTTAAAAAAGTATCCTTTAATTTCAATTTTATTACTTAAAAAATCATCAAAAAGTGTGCTACCAAACACTCTTCCACAGTACTGAGATAAGCGTAAGTTTTGTCTCCTTAGCCTGTGACGTCCAATACAATTTCAGTGATGATGGAAATGTTCTATATTTGCTGGTCCAGTGTGGCAGCCACTATCCATGTGTGTGGCTACTGAAAATTTGACATCTGACTAATGAGACAGAAAAACTGATTTTTAAGTTGCACTCAATTAGTTTAAATAGACACACGTGGCTAGTGGCCTCCATGACAGCCTTAGGCATATTAAAATGGTGATTTAACTGAGCTGTATTTTTCCTCCTTTATCTTTGTTAATATAGGCTATCAGAGTGAGCCTAATGAACATTTTTTTTCCCGGTCTGAAGCGGTTTAAACAACGTAGGAATTCTTTGTCCTTTGGGTATGTGAAAGATTAAAGATCTGAAGGGGTCCAGATGCTTTCATGGACTTTGAGAAGATATGTCTTAGGCAACTTATCCCTTTAATGCACCAGAAGAAGGACGAGGGGCCTTCAAAGTAACCACAGAGAAAAGCCAGGAAGGTGTGGGAAAAGAAACACCAGTTACAGACACGGGATCGGTGAGGAGGGCAGAGTCCAAGGTCAGGGAAGACTAGGGGCTGAGAAGGGGCTTCGAGTGGGCCCCGAGGCGTAGCTGCCAAGACAGACCAGTGGGTCGTGAGGCAGATGGAAGGATGTGCAGCACTTGGATCATCTGAAATGAAGGGAGCAAGACGTGCCAGCATTCAGCGGGGCGCTGGGGTCAAAGGAAAGGCTTTCCGTGTTTTTTGTTTGTTCTTGCTTTTGCTTTGTTTGTTTCAATGTGGTGCTAGACCCTACTGACATTCCAAGCAGAAGCCAGAGGACAGAAAGGGAGTAGCTGAGGCAGCTCCAGGAGCGGGGAGCAGAGGAAAGGTCCAGAGTGCCAGCGAGGACCCGGAGAGGGAAGACAGGGTGGATGTGAATACGGTAAGTGCAGGGATGGGGGAGGTGATGCCTGGCAGCCTCGAGCCTTCTGTGAGGAAGCAGGCGAGCTCATTCCAAGGCCCGGGGTCTTGGAGGGGAGTGAAGGCTTGATGAACTGCCTAAAGGTTTCTGTGCGTTTTGGGGTTTGGGGTCCTCTGGAGTGCAGCCCTGTGTTCTGAGGGGAAGCCAAGAATAACATCACACTCCGCACAGTAAATACCCCACTCCCCAGTCGCACAAGCCAACTTCAGGGAGACATTATATCTGCCTGGGGCTAAATCAGAGGCTATACAGCCTCCCCCTTCCTCCTTAAATTCCCAAAATAGTCTGCAGGGAAAGCTGTTTGGAAGCTCCACAAGGCCTCTGTCACTCAGGAGCTAGCCTCCCAGGGACATCCTCCTGGTCAGTTTGGAGGGGAGCTGTCCGAGAGGTCTACCAGCAGGCCTGGTGGTCCCTGGAACAAGTGTGTTCTGTGCGGGACATCTCGTTAGGAGGCTCGCAGCGAACACAGACCAAGATGCTCCAGCCTGTGCCCTTCAACACTGGCTGGCATCCGTCTTCCCCACGGGGCCGCAAGTGTCCCCCACAAACGGCAGGAGGTCAGGCCTGGCCGAGGGGTCAGAGGCTTTCATGTTGTGGGGATGGTCTACCGGGCATTGGGAATTAGGGTCAGGGCCTGGGCCAGCTCACTGGTCACTCACTTTGACAGGAGAAGTCAAAGTGCTGGTCCTGCCACGTGGGACAGGGTGCTGGAACCTTCGCCCAGGCCCTGCCCCAGTATCCTTTACAGGGGGATGCTCCCACTTGGGGAGAAAAACCGAACAGCAACCCATCTAACACACACTTCTGTTCACTTTGTAAGTATGAAATGAAACGCATTTTTGTTTGATTGTTTCCTAATGGGTATACTTGGTGAATCGTCTCTCAGTAAATCGACCTTGCTGCTGGTGAGCCGACCTTGAGCGCACACACTGTGTCCACCTGATGTGTACTCAGGATGGGAAAGTTCTTTCCGAGTAACGAATATGTTTGGTTCTTGGTTTCACAGTTTTTTCCCCCCTATTGACTTTGTTCTCTCAATGACCTTGGTAAGGTTTTGAGCTGGCCCATCCATTTGGCCTCTCTTTTGGAGTGTGTCAAAGACATCAGAAACTCATCTGATTGCTGTACATCTGAAACTAACGCAGCCTTGTAAATCAACTATATTTCAATAACAATTAAAAAAAACCCTGCTCATCTGAACAACCCCCGAGCTGCTCAGTTTGTTACAGGCACCTGCTCAGTGCTCAGCTGAGGGCCAGTGCCTGCATTCAGGCAGTTGTTGACTCAGAGATTAGAGACCCAGGAACTGGGAGCACAATGAGGACCCCAAGGGACCATGCAGAAACCCCAGTGTGCTACAGAGACTGGGATATTGTGGTTGCAGGAAATGGATGGTTAACATCGAAATTGGTTAAATGCAGAGATTAACACTGAGATAAGGCCAGGAAGAAGGAGGTTTATGATTTTTAAAATGTCTTCAGTTTCATAACAGACTGCTGGTATTTTAGCCAATGCACTCTACAGAACCAACGTGTGTCCACACGCCAAACGGTCCTTATTCTGAGCTGTGCCCTTCCTAAGTCTCAGCCCCGCCCGAGTGGAATGTGAACCCGTGGGCTCTGGCCTCACGGAGCCGCATGACCACATGCCTGGGTCCTGCTCCCTGGGGGTCAGGGGGACACTGGGGAAAAGGCTTGCACAGGCAGAGGTGGCTTCACCTCTTGCTGCACAGATAGCCAACGACACCGAGCAAGAGACAAGCACATCGGTGTTTCCACGAACGCCCTTCACTCAGCCCTGCGGCTTATCTTTTCCAAGTGCATCACCAGTGGGCCGGTGCGCACAGGAGCTAACAGAGCAGCACTTCCGGGGTGCCAGCATCCTCGCCTTGGCTCTGGCGTGGATTCTCCCAACCACCACCTCTCCGCACGCGGACACTTCCAGGGACCACGTCCTGCGCTGTTGTATTTAAGAAGCTCACCCCTGATTGTCACATGTCTGGCCGAGAAGACGCTAAATTCTGAGCAGGAGGCTTCGGGGCCTTCTGAACAAGGACGTCACCCTGACCTTAAACGACTGACCAGGGACCTGACCTGATCCATGGGCACCCCCAGGAGAGAGGTGTCACCAGCGGGATCCTTTGGAGACTTCCTTTCTAGCAGTAACTGGAGGCTACCAGGGTGTGTCTCCCCTTTGCAACCCGAAATGGCTACAAGAAATATGGAAAATAGGGTGATGGGGGTCAGCAGGGTGTGGTGCTCCCAATAGGCAAGAAACAGGAATTTCTGCAAAACTACCTGGGTTCTGCCTGGACAGAGGGAGGGGCTGACGCCCTCAAAGGTCTCCCTGGAGAACTGGGATCCCCTGCCCTCCGATCGATCTGTGCTTCTATAAAGGCATGGAATGGGAGGGTCTGAGCTGCCATTAAAAATAAGAGTGACAACAGCTGGGCTGCCTGGAGGGTCTGTGATCCCCAGACAGGAAGGACCAGGCGGGCTCTGTCACTAAGAGCGTGTGGCCGTGGTCCTAGGTGCAGCTTCCAGGTTGAGGCAAAGACAGGAGACACGAGGCAAGGCGGGCACCTGCCCCAGTCAGGACCGGGACGACGCCCGAGGCTGGCTCTGGGCCCTGGTCCTGGGGTTGTGGCAACTGATGGGAGTCAGGGCTCCAGATACCAGTGGGGTGAGAGCTGCTTTGTAATGAAAACCCTGGGGGTGACCTGCAGCCCAGGACAGAGCAGAGGGGAGGCAGGCTGTGCAGAGAGGCAGCAAGAAGCCTCCTGGTGCTGCCCCAGACCCTTCCCCACCATCACCAAGGGGTGCTGGGCTCCACTGAACTTGTTTCACTGGACAGCTTGTCAACACCTTGACTCCTAAGCTCCAGGCCCAGAAGAGAGTTGTGTGCTTGCTTTAGGCCACGGGGTTTGGCTTGATTACAGTAGCCATGGCCTCTGTAGGTGGACACTCCCACAGTCCTGTCTTGCTGGGCTCCTGTCTTGCTGGGCTCCCGTCTGGTGTGTGGGGGGCCGCCCTGTCCACCTCGTATCTAATGGGCCACCCAGTGTCCACAGATCTGTGTCCTGGTTCCCTCCACACCTGTTCCGCACTCAGCTTCCCCGGGTGAAGTGAGGACCCCTCCACAGCCACAGTTACTCAGGCCCTGACTCTGGAGTCATCCGTGACCTCAACGCCGCCCCTAAAATCAAGACCCCACAGCCAGCCCTTCGGCAAACTTGCCGGCTCCCCCTTGTCAGCTCATCTGACCACTTCTCAGTAGCCGCCGGCTGCAGAGCAGAGTCCGGGTCTTGTTACTCCCTCGCCTAAAGGCCTGCGGCCACGCAGAGAACAGCCAGTCCACGTCCCCGCTAGACCCTCGGCCCCCACCCCAGCTCTGACCTCCTCTCTGCCCTCCACCGCCAGGAGCCTTTCAGGCCTTTCTTTGGCCACTTCCCACCTGCCTTGAGTCTTCACTTAACTTCTCCTTTGCAATAGGCCTGCCAACCCACAAAATACCCCAAGGCAACAAGGGAGCCCAGGAAACAGCTAAGCCTTGGAAGTTTGGTGGAGGAAGAAGCAAAGCAGAGGAAGAACATTTAACACCAAGGGGGCTTTAGCTCAGCCCATGGGAGAGACCTGCAAGATGGTGCTGGGGTCTCCACAGTGAGGATGGAGTGCCCCCAGCTCTGCTGGGAAGAGGTAAAAGTCCGCCTTTGTCCTGAAAGCCCTTGATCCTGGCTTCTGGGTGTTGCAGATCAGCATCAAGACTTTCCCTCTTCATCACCTTTACTCATGCAAGGCCGTGGTCTTAGCATTAGCAAAGAATGTCACCTGGCACTGGATCAAGTTGAAATAAAACTATTCAGGGAACGTCTGACCATCAGGAGGGAAGTCAGAGCTCCTGGTTTTAATTAAGGGGGAACTGAGGCCAGAAAGCAGGTGACTTTCATCCAGTGTCCTCCACCGAGTTACTGCTGTCTGCCTGCCCAGAGGCCCCCAGGGATCCCCTCCAGAGATGCTAGGGCCAGCTGCATGGGCCCCAGCTGCAAGGGCCCCAGCTGCAAAGGTCCCAGCTGCAAAGGTCCCAGCTGCAAGGGCTCCAGCTGCACGGGTCCCAGCTGCACGGGTCCCAGCTGCGAGGGCCCCGCCACACACTCACTCTAGTCTTTCCTCTTCTTTCCTCCGAAGGTCGAAGTCCCGTTGAACCACCTCCCAGACATGCTTGGCCTCTTCATCCGTGAGCTTGGAAAGATCCAGTGTCTTCCCCATCTCTGCTGCTCATCAAGGTCACACCTGGAGTAACACAGGGCCCAGCAGTCAGCCCAGGAAGCCCGTGCGGGTGCCGGGCGAGTCACAAAGGAAGAGACAACGCAGAAACCACCAATTTCCCAGGAGCTGGAACCTGGGTTAGGTCGTTTTTGAAAACAGGCAAACATGTGTCTGGAAACACACACAGTCAAAATAAGGGAACCCACGTGTAGAGTCCCCACAGCTCAGAGTCAGAATTCAGATGACACTGCCCTTTCTGGACACTGAAGATCTCAATTCACACCAAGAGGACAAAGGAAGGAAAACCCAGCTGTCACAAAGCAAGAGAAGCAGAAGCAGAACCACCTTTCTCGCTACTCAGGGTGTGCTCCGTGGACCAGCAGCATCTCCTGGAGCCTGTGAGAAATGCAGACTCCCAGGCCCGGGCCCTCCTGATTCAGAATCTGTGTTCTGACAAGGTCCTCGAGGGGTCCTCCACCTGTCTCCCCTACCTCAGCACGCCCACCCCTTGAGTGTGTCTTCACACCTCCTAACAGCTAGTGGAGCATCATTTCATATATCGTGATGACCGCAACCTCCCCCTGGCACTCGGGGACACATTTTGGTGCCCCCACTTCTCTGGTCTGTGGCAGGTGGACAGCTGACCCTTGGCCAGAGACCATGATTGCTGCACTCAGTCCAGCTCTGTTCTGGCGGGACGGGGTTGGGGGGCAGATTCTGTTTGGGTGATGGGATCCTGGTGGGAACTGAAAGCTCAAGAATCTCTGTGCGACTTCAGCGAGTCTTCATGAAGGACCGAAACCCGCTTTTCAGGAATATCAGAGAAGGGACCCAGTCTGTCTGGTCTCACTGGGAAGCCTCAAACACCAACCAAAGACGCAAATCTGCTTCTGAATTCTGAGCAGCATCTCCATTCACTGATGCTGACCTCCTGAAAGTGATCTCTGTGCAAATGCAAGCAACACTTGCTCTGTGCTAGAAAGCAAGTTTGCTGTACAAGAGGTTAATTATGAAGACTGTCATTTTCTGAGTAACACTCAGATACCACTTGAAATGAAAGTGGCCACAGAGATCCGGTGGCTGTCAAACTATGCCTTAAAATAGGTGAAAAATAATTTCTAATTTTTTTTTTTGCACTGACCCTCTCAATATTTCCAAACTCAAGCACTGCGCTATGAATGTTGTATTAATAGGATGCCCTGATGGGTCAGAATCATTCAAATTATTTTCTTTACACTTGAACTGAGATTTTTGGACGTGAAAACGTTAAACCCAAACTGACTCTTGACGCTTCCCCAGAGCACATAGCTTCTGTTTGTCTTTAAAAAATGGAACAAAAAGTCATTTGATGGATGCCTGGGGTTTATTCATCTTTGCTTTTTACTGTCGTTGAGAAAATTCTATCATAAGAAGAACATTCATTTGAAATTCTATTTTCAGAGCAGATGAAAGCCGTGACTATCAGCTGAGTAGTCAGCATTCTCTCTCCTCTCCTAAAGGAAAAGTCACAATTTCAGGCTTCATTTCAAGAAACTTAACTTGTGAGGTGTGAGGGAGAAAAATAAAACAAAAAGAAACCAGTATATTTTCCTTGCCATGCAAGTTTAACTGTCTTAGAGTGGGTCAGTGACTGATGACCCATGGATGAAGGACCCACTAGGGGTCAGAACGCCTGCCTGGAGGCTTCACAGCCAGAGGATGCACCCTGGGCCCCTCTCAAGCCTGTCTCTTCTGTTTGATGCTTCTTTCTAACAAGGATGGCACCTGGCTTCCCTGCGCAGACAGCAAAGTTGATCGCAGCCTAGGGACTGGCGATACTGGACCAGGGAGTCACCTCCAGAGAGCAGGGTGACTGCCAGGGATGGGGTGGGGAAGACACCCAGGCTGGCTGCCCGCTGCCTGGAGTGAGGCCGGGCAGAAGCTGCTGAGACGTGAACAGAGAGAGATGGCCAGGGCACAGTGCTTCAAGGGAACCAGGGCATCATGACTTAGCACCAACTCGGAGGTGCCAGGGTTGACCCTGAGTTGTTAAGTGAAAGTGTTCGTCTCTCAGTGGTGTCCGACAGCTTGTGACTGCCCCCCACCCCCTAGACCCATGGACTGTAGCCCGCCTCTGTCCATGGGATTCTCCAGGCAAGAATACTGGAGTGTGTAGTCATTCCCCTCTCCAGGGGATCTTCCCGACCCAGGGATCAAACTCAGGTCTCAAACAGCGCAGGCAGATTCTTTACGGTCTAAGCCACCAGGGAAACTGATGTGTGTTCATGATGCTGTTTAGTGAAGCCAGGAATGAGGTGATACAGAGTTTGAAGAACAAGCATCCCACGTAGCTGACCCAAGAGTGGACTGTCGGTATTTCATGGGGTAGACATAATCTGAAAACTTTTACTCTGGTGCCTGTTTTTAGCTCTGCTGGGAGAGGAGGGGAGGAGACTGATTGGAAACTTCAGACCAACCCCATCCATCGGACCCTATGCCATGCAGCCGGGAGGTGATGCCTCCCAGGGAAGCAGGTTCCCAGGGCAGCCAGGGGTCAGCAGCCTGTGGTCCCGACACGGGGCTTTATTATGGTGACCAACCTTCCCATTCAGTGAGCTGATGAAGTGCAGAGGCTTAAAGCTTTTAATTATTTTTGTTAGTTTACTTTGTTGTTGGTGGCGGTGGTGATGGGGGTGGGCGGAGGTGGTAGTTTAAATCTTTTTTCCTTCCATTTTGGACCCAGTTGGTTCTAGCTAGTTTTTTTTTTTTTAACTTTTAATTTTTCATTAGGGTGCAGCCAATTAACCGGCAGTGTGATAGTTTCACGTGAACCGCCGAGACTCAGCCATACACACACATGTACCCCTTCTCCCCCAAACTACCCCCCCATCCAGGCTGCCACATAACATTGAGCAGAGTTCCATGTGCTATACAGTAGGTCCTTGTTGGTTATCCATTTAAAATATAGCAGCATGAACATGTCTGTCCCAAACTCCCTATCCATCCCTTCCTCCTATCTTTCCAAGGGCAGTGGTAAGTTCATTCTCTTTGAGTCTGCTTCTGTTTTATAAATTCATTTGTATAATTTCTTTTTAGATTAAAAATATAAGCAATGTCAAACCATATTTCTTCTTCTCTGACAGACTTTGCTCAGTATGACAATCTCTAGGTCATCCATGTTGCTGCAAATGGCATTTCAGTTTTAATGGCAGAGTAATATTCCATTACTTAACCAACAAAGTTCTGTCTAGTCAAAGTTATGGTTTTTTCCAGTAGTCATGTATGGATGTGAGAATTGGACTATAAAGAAAGCTGAGCACTGAAGAATTGATGCTTTTGAACTGTGGTGTTGGAGAAGACTCTTGAGAGTCCCTTGGACTGCAAGGAGATCCAACCAGTCCATTCTGAAGGAGATCAGTCCTGAATATTCATTGGAAGGACAGATGCTAAAGCTGAAACTCCAATACTTTGGCCACCTGACGTGAAGAACTGACTCATTGGAAAAGACCCTTATGCTGGGAAAGAGTGAGGGCAGGAGGAGAAGGGGATGACAGAGGATGAGATGGTTGGATGGCATCATGGACAAAATGGACATGAATTTGAGCAAGCTCTGGGAACTGGTGATGGACAAGGAAGCCTGGCGTAATGCAGTCCATGGAGTTGCAAAGAGTTGGACATGACTGAGTGACTTAACTGAACTGAATATTCCATTGTATGTATGTACCACATTTTCTTTATCCATTTCTCTGTTGGTAGACATTTAGGTTGCTAAAGCTTTTTAAAAACTATCTTTAGAAAATAAACTTAAACTGAATGGAGAATATGCTTGATTTCAGCAACCAAAGGGCATAAACCAAAAGACACCGGCAATTGGGCCATGAGCCGTTAGCGCCCTTCCGGCTTGTGCCAGGCTGGTATGTTGATGGGGCACTTGGGATGTCGTAGAAGGTCTGCCAGATGCTCTGTCAGGTACGGCCACGCATAAGGACCCTGGATTCATGGAGGGGGCAGCCTTTCAGCCATGGTCATCTCTCCCACCACCCCCCACTTTTCTCACCAAGACCCTGGTCTCCACCAGGTATCCCTCCAACCACCACAGTCAGGGGGGAACGTGGGAGCAGAGCCTGACCTGGGTCTGCCTAAGTGCCCTGCTAACGCGGGTCGTTCCCAACCCACAGAGCGGACAGGGTTCTGACCTGCCCTGGCCCGGGGGAACCTCCCAGGGCGTGCGTGCTGGGGAGGGTGGACTCCCCAGGCTCTATCTGCCCCTGGTTCCACTCGGGTGTAGATAACGCCTAGTCATGAGCTTCCTGAACAAAACGCTTTCAATTTGTGCCTGGTCCAGGGCTCAGATTTAATCACATTGTTAATCTTTGACTGTTAGCCCTCCTCAGTCATTTATAAGTTGTAATGGAGGAAAGAGAACCTTACATGGAAGTTAATGAGTTGGAAAGAGACAGTGGAACTGGTTTTACAAAGTGGGTAGCCTGAACCCAGATCACTGCATTTCAGCCGTGGCTCATGTGTGTCTGTTAAAGATTTGAGTTCATATTTTGACCCCATTGAGGGGAAATATGGGTGGGGGTTCTTCCTACACACAACTTGGGCTGGAGGGGCCCCCTGAGCCTGGGAACAAACGCAAGAACGAGTCCTCACGGCCGTCACCGCCTGAGCTGATAAACTTTCCAGCAAGCCCAAGTTCCTCTTCAACGCCCTACTAACAATGGCAGGAATGCGCTCTGACTCAGAATCAGGTGGGTGACCCCTATCGACAAAGGTACAGGTGCATTCAGGGGGAAGGCCCGGGTGCTAGCTGGGGGCAGGGGGGCTGTGCATCCTTCCCAAATGCTGTCCTCAGAGCGGGGCTGTGCGGTTACTTCTGCAGGCAGGGCTGGCTTCCCAGACACGCAACCAACCCCTCAACCTTCCTCAGCTGCAACATGAGCATGTTTTCACCCCGGAGGCACCCTGCCCCTGCAGGTGCTCTGAAATCACCCCAGCAGCTCGGGCCCTGCCACTTGCCTCCCTCTTGCTCCATCTCTCCACTCTCTCAGCTCCCTGGGGAGCTGCTGGAAACCTTGTTTCTACATGGACATCCTTCCACACTTGCACGAATCCTCAGCTACAGACTCCAGAGCAAGGATGGAGCCCCAGGTGATGCTGCGGGACAAGAATGCCCTGAGGATCAGGGGCTGGGCTCCAATCCCGGTTCAGGCACCAGCCGGCCCCCATGACTGGGGACCAGTCCCCTTCCTCTGTGGTCTCAGTGTTTACAGCTGTGCCGTGACTTCTCCAGCTCTCTCTAGCCTTGAGTGATGCCAGGATGTCGGAATTAGAGGGAGAGGTCATAGGGTGGGTGCAGGGGAGGGGGCCTCATCCTCCAGAGATTGCTTCTGCAGAGGATGAGACAGGCAGCTCCTGAACGCTGACCTGATGGCAGGGGCGGGGGCCCCCATAGGCCATCACCATGCTGCCATCCGAGAGCACCAAAGCCACCCTTCCGAGTAGCCTGCGGGGCTCTGGCTCCTCTTCACCAATCCCCAAGCCTCCCCCTGAGCTGGCCTTAATGTTTCAGTTACTAATGCTTTAATCAATAAGGCCCCTTGCCTGCTAGTCTGTGTACCTGGACTAGTCCTCAGTCACTCCTGCAGGGCACCTACCACTGCGTCCAGAGTTTAGACGTAGGCGGAGCGCAGGGACCTATGACTGGTACTTGGATTCTAAGGCATAAGGCCCTGGAGATCCAGGTACAGGGCTTTTGCCCAAGAAAGCTGGGTCTTGCTGAGGCCTAGCGGAGTGGCCAACAGAGGGCTAGATGGTAAAAGATGGACATGAGTGGCTGAACCTGGGTGCCAATGTCACTGCTCCCCCACCATGGTCTTTAAGCCTGACTGTCTCCCTGGGCTTCATGGCGATGGGCATTGCTGCCTTTGCATCCAGTGGGCCAGTGGGGCCTCGCCACCCCCTTAATCTCTCCAGCCTCTCAGAAAGAAATATGGAACTAAGATGGAAAAAAATCAAAACAGAAAAATGTAAAGGTCCCAGCCCACCTGAAAATGGAGTGGGGTTCTCAACATGTGGTTAAGGTGCGTAGGACACAGGTGTCTGAGCTTGGGAGACCGGAGGGCCTTTGTAAGCAGGGCTGGCTCAGGCTTCCCAGGTGGTGCTCATGTAAAGAGGAGACACCAGAGACAAATGTTCGATCCCTGGTGGGTCGGGAAGGTCCCCTGGAGGAGGGCACAGCAACCCCCTCCAGTATTCCTGCCTGGAGCACCCCATGGACAGAGGAGCCTGGCAGGCCACAGCTGAAGTGTTCCTCACTTTCTGGCTTGGGCAGGGGCCTGGGGCCAGTGGCCACTACCTGACTCCCTTCACCTGCAGACCCATCCCCTGGGCCCTGTGGGCTGGTCTGCGGGCCTGTCAGCAAACAAAATTCCAATACAAGTGGGGCTTTCAGGGGCCCCAAATCCAGGACACCTCCTCCAATGCCAGGACGCCCTAGGGCTCTCTTTCTGGCAGGAGTCGCTCCCCAAACAGCCTCACCGGGGTGACCTGCCCCCACTTAGTCTCGGAGTGGCAGGCTCAGCCCTGTCTGCAGGGCCATCGCCAACAGGACTTCTGATGGAAACCACCAATTTGCCCAAAATGGGCTCCGGAGGACCCAGATCTCCGGTTAGGCTCTCCAGGTGAAGCTTGGCTTTGGGGTTCGGGGACGGGGGATGGGTGGGGGGCTGGGCGCGTCCTCCTTATCAGTCAGGAGGGACCGAGGCCTGGGGGCCTGTTGGGGGCGTTTTCACACCGGCGGGGCTGCAGCTAGCACCGGGGACCCGCCACCCGCCCGGGTTCTCCCTGAACTCACCGACTCCGTTCCCAGGGGTGTCGGCCCTGGCCGCCGGGACTCCGGGGTTGCCCGCTCCGGTCCTGCCAGGGAGAGCGAGGCCACAGGCCGGCGTCGGGGCTTGGGGCTCTGAGGCCAGGCGGGCCGATCGGGCCGGGCAGGGCGCAGGGCGGGGGGAGGGCGAGGTCCGGGCGCCCGCGGGGATCACGAGGGCCGCGCCCGCCCCATCCAGCTCCGGGAGCAGCGAGCACCTCCGGGTGCGGGCGGCGGGCGGGGCGGGCACCCGGGCGCCCGCGCGGGAGGCGCCAGCGCAGGGCAGCGACCATCGCTCCTCGCCCACAGCCCGCTTGGCGGAGGAAGGCGGCGGCGGAAGGGAGGACAGGGCCGGGTCCGCATCTGGGGAGTCGGGCCGGTAACGCGGCCGCCGCGGTAGCCCTCGGCGCGGAGGGACCTGCGGGCCTCTCGCGCCCTCGGACCGCACGCTTTCTGACTTAATTCCCATCCCAGCTCTGCAGTTTACTCTGCTATTCACTCCGGCTTCACAGAAGGGACACCGAGGCTCAGGAAGGCGCCTTCCCTAAAGCCGCCGACTAACGCGTGGGAACGCTGGCGGGTAAGGGGGACTTTGGAGCGAGAAGCCCCAGCCCCAGGATCGCCGCCGCGGGAAGGGTCCCGAGACCTCGCCCATCAAGAAGAGTCGGCGGAGTCAGCATCCGCGCGCAGACCGGGCGGGAACAGACCGGAGGGTGCCCTCGGGGGAGCGAGCGGAGGGCAGCCGGGGAACCTCCTCCGAGCCTGCCGCCGCTTCTCTCTCCACGAGCTCAGTTCAGTCGCTCAGTCGTGTCCGACTCTGCGACCCAATGGACTGCAGCAAGCCAGGCCTCCCTGTCCATCACCAACTCCCGGAGTTTGCTTAAACTCATGCCCATTGAGTCGGTGATGCCATCCAACCGTCTCATCCTCTGTCTCTTCCTTCTCCTTCCGCCTTCAATTTTTCCCACAATCAGGGTCTTGGATTTCCAATGGTCGGTTCTTCGCATCAGGTGGCTCAGTTCAGTTCAGTTCAGTTGCTCAGTCTTGTCCGACTCGTTGAGACCCCATGAATAGCAGCACGCCAGGCCTCCCTGTCCATCACCAGCTCCCGGAGTTCACTCAAACTCACGTCCATCCAGTTGGTGATGCCATCCAGCCATCTCATCCTCTGTTGTCCCCTTCTCCTGACCCCAATCCCTCCCAGCATCCGAATCTTTTC
Organism: Bubalus kerabau; assembly: GCF_029407905.1. Taxonomy (NCBI): domain Eukaryota; kingdom Metazoa; phylum Chordata; class Mammalia; order Artiodactyla; family Bovidae; genus Bubalus; species Bubalus kerabau. Next base: position 117,589,282 of record NC_073629.1, on the reverse strand, counting down.
CAGTGAGTCAACTCTTCTCATGAGGTGGCCAACGTACTGGAGTTTCAGCTTTAGCATCATTCTTCCAAAGAACACCCAGGGCTGATCTCCTTCAGAATGGACTGGTTGGATCTCCTTGCAGTCCAAGGGACTCTCAAGAGTCTTCTCCAGCACCACAGTTCAAAAGCATCAATTCTTTGGCACTCAGCTTTCTTCACAGGCCAACTCTCACATCCATACATGACCACTGGAAATACCATAGCCTTGACTAGACGGACCTTTGTTGGCAAAGTAATGTCTCTGCTTTTCAGTATGCTATCTAGGTTGGTCATAACTTTCCTTCCAAGGACTAAGCGTCTTTTAATTTCATGGCTGCAATCACCATCTGCAGTGATTTTGGAGCCCCAAAAATAAAGTCTGACACTGTTTCCACTGTTTCCCCATCTATTTCCCATGAAGTGATGGGACCAGATGCCATGATCTTCATTTTCAGAATGTTGAGCTTTAAGCCAACTTTTTCACTCTCCTCTTTCACTTTCATCAAGAGGCTTTTGAGTTCCTCTTCACTTTCTGCCATAAGGGTGGTGTCATCTGCATATCTGAGGTTATTGATATTTCTTCCAGCAATCTTGATTCCAGTTTGTGCTTCTTCCAGCCCAGCATTTCTCATGATGTACTCTGCATATAAGTTAAATAAACAGGGTGACAATATACAGCCTTGACGAACTCCTTTTCCTATTTGAAACCAGTCTATTGTTCCATGTCCAGTTCTAACTGTTGCTTCCAGACCTGCATACAGGTTTCTCAAGAGGCAGGTCAGGTGGTCTGGTATTCCCATCTCTTTTAGATTTTTCCACAGTTTATTGTGATCCACACAGTCAAAGGCTTTGGCATAGTCAATAAAGCAGAAGTAGATGTTTTTCTGGAACTCTCTTGCTTTTTTGATGATTCAGCGGATGTTGGCAGTTTGATCTCTGGTTCCTCTGCCTTTTCTAAAACCAGCTTGAACATCTGGAAGTTCATGGTTCACGTATTGCTTAAGCCTGGCTTGGAGAATTTTAAGCATTACTTTACTAGCGTGTGAGATGAGTGCCATTGTGCAGTAGTTTGAGCATTCTTTGGCATTGCCTTTCTTTGGGATTGAAAACTGACCTTTTCCAGTCCTGTGGCCACTGCTGAGTTTTCCAAATTTGCTGGCATATTGAGTGCAGCACTTTCACAACATCATCTTTCAGGATTTGAAATAGCTCAACTGGAATTCCATCACCTCCACTAGCTTTGTTCGTAGTGATGCTTTCTAAGGCCCACTTGACTTCACATTCCAGGATGTCTGGCTCTAGGTCAGTAATCACACCATCGTGATTATCTGGTCGTGAAGATCTTTTTTGTGCAGTTCTTCTGTGTATTCTTGCCACCTCTTCTTAATATCTTCTGCTTCTGTTAGGTCCATACCATTTCAGGAGCACCTCAAATCCACAGGTCCCCAAGTACCACCAGCAGCTCCAGCCCACTGTGCCTGCTTGTCCTTCCCAAATCCCCTGGACATTAAGGGCGTCACCACCTTCCCTCTCCTTTCCGGACTAGGGCGCAGGAGAGCCATGCTTGCCTTCTCCCTCTCCCTTACCAAAAGAAGATCGAACAAGAAGTACATTCTTACCCTCAGAAACTACTTTTCCATATCTGTGAAATGGGAATACAAACATAAAGAAATACATAAATGATCAGGGTTATTAGGTGAACAGACATGAATATCTCCATTTTGCAGAAGAGGAAATTATACCTTACAGGATTGTTGTGACCTCACATTGGATAATTTACAAGGTGTTTTCAAAAGCCACACGTTTCTGCCCTGGTTAGAGTGTTGGTTGTCTGCTGCGCGAAGCACTGTAAGTGCATTTGGGTTATTTCAGGCCCCCAGGGTGGCAGCAGCTCTGGCCAAACACCGGCCACTGTGTGTGCGAGCCCAGAAATAGGGACACTTAACCCAGGGCTTCCAGAAACCCTATGAACAATTCTTGTGTTTGTCATTTCCTTACCATAAACTTTACAATTGCTTATAAATTAACAGATCCCTTAAAAGTTGCTATCAGAACTGTAAATTGCTTAAGGCAAAAGTTAATTTTTTTTTAATCTTTCACCTATTTTTTGTTTTTAAATTGAAGTATAGTTGGTTTACAACACTGCGTTAGTTTCAGGTGTTAGTTTCACAGCAAAGTGATTGACACACACATACTGCTTTTCAGATTCCCTTTGCATTATAGATTATTACAAGATTTTTAGTATGTTCCACATACTATACAGTAGGTCCTTGTTGTTTATTATTTCATATATAGTAGTGTGTATATATTAATCCCAAACCTCTAATTTCTCTCTCTCCTCCTCTCCCCTTCGGGAACCATAAGTTTGTTTTCTGTGTCTGTGAGTCTTTCTGTTTTATAAAAATAAGTTCATTTGTATCCTCCTTTTAGATTCCACATATAAGTGATATCATATGATATTTGTCTCTATCTGATTTACTTCACTTGGTATGATAATCTCTAGGTCCATTCATGTTGCTGTGCATGGCAATATTTCATTCTTTTTTATGGCTGAGTAAGCCTTTGACTGTGTGGATCACAATAAACTGTGGAAAATTCTGAAAGAGATGGGAATACCAGACCACCTGACCTGCCTCTTGAGAAACCTATATGCAGGTCAGGAAGCAACAGTTAGAACTGAACATGGAACAACAGACTGGTTCCAAATAGGAAAAGGAGTTCGTCAAGGCTGTATATTGTCACCCTGCTTATTTAACTTATATGCAGAGTACATCATGAGAAATGCTGGGCTGGAAGAAGCACAAACTGGAATCAAGATTGCTGGAAGAAATATCAATAACCTCAGATATGCAGATGACACCACCCTTATGGCAGAAAGTGAAGAGGAACTCAAAAGCCTCTTGATGAAAGTGAAAGAGGAGAGTGAAAAAGTTGGCTTAAAGCTCAACATTCTGAAAATGAAGATCATGGCATCTGGTCCCATCACTTCATGGGAAATAGATGGGGAAACAGTGGAAACAGTGTCAGACTTTATTTTTGGGGCTCCAAAATCACTGCAGATGGTGATTGCAGCCATGAAATTAAAAGACGCTTAGTCCTTGGAAGGAAAGTTATGACCAACCTAGATAGCATACTGAAAAGCAGAGACATTACTTTGCCAACAAAGGTTCTTCTAGTCAAGGCTATGGTATTTCCAGTGGTCATGTATGGATGTGAGAGTTGGCCTGTGAAGAAAGCTGAGTGCCAAAGAATTGATGCTTTTGAACTGTGGTGCTGGAGAAGACTCTTGAGAGTCCCTTGGACTGCAAGGAGATCCAACCAGTCCATTCTGAAGGAGATCAGCCCTGGGTGTTCTTTGGAAGAATGATGCTAAAGCTGAAACTCCAGTACGTTGGCCACTTCATGAGAAGAGTTGACTCGTTGAAAAAGACTCCGATGCTGGGAGGTATTGGAGGCAGGAAGAGAAGGGGACGACAGAGGATGAGATGGCTGGATGGCATCACCGACTGGATGGACGTGAGTTTGAGTGAACTCCGGGAGCTGGTGATGGACAGGGAGGCCTGGCGTGCTGAGATTCATGAGATCTCAAAAAGTCTGACACAACTGAGCGACTTAACTGAACTGACTGAATATTCTGTTGCATATAATACCACTTCTTTTTTTTTTTTGTAAATTTATTTCTTTTAATTGGAGGCTAATTACTTTACAATATTGTAGTGGTTTTTGCCATACATTGACATGAATCAGCCACGAGTGTACATGTGTCCCGCATCCTGAACCCCCCTCCTACCTCCCTCCCCATCCCATCCCTCAGGGTCATCCCAGTGCACCAGCCTTGAGCTCCCTGCCTCATGCATTGAACCTGGACTGGCGATCTGTTTCACATATGGTAATATACATGTTTCAATGCTATTCTCTCAAATCACCCCACCCTTGCCTTTTCCCACAGAGTCCAAAGGTCTGTTCTTTACATCTGTGCCTCTTTCGCTATCTCTCATATAGGGTTATCGTTACCATCTTTCTAAATTCCATATATATGCACTATATTGCTGTTTTTCCTTCTGACTTACTTCACTCTGTATAATAGGCTCCAGCTTCATTCACCTCACCAGAACTGATTCAAATGCATTATTTTTAATGGCTGAGTAATACTCCATTGTGTATATGTACCACAGCTTTCTTATCATCCATCTAGGACACCTAGGTTGCTTCCCTGTCCTGGCTATTATAAACAGTGCTGCGATGAACATTGGGGTACACGTGTCTCTTTCAATTCTGGTTTCCTCAGGGTGTATGCCCAGCAGTGGGATCACTGGGTCATATGGCAGTTCTATTTCCAGTTTTTTAAGGAATCTCCACACTGTTCTCCATAGTGGTTGTACTAGTTTGCATTCCTACCAACAGTGTAAGAGGGTTCCCTTTTCTCTGCACCTTCTCCAGCATCCATTGTTTGTAGACGTTTGAATACCACTTCTTCTTTATCCATTCATCTGTTGATGGACACTTACATTAATTCCAAGTCTTTGCTATTGTGAACTCTGCTACTATGAACACTGGGCGCGTGTATCTTTTTGAATTAGAATTTTCATCTTTTCCAGATCTACGCTCAATGGTTGGATTGCTGGATCATGTGGTAGCTCCATTTTTACTTTTTAAAGTAACTTCCATATTGTTTTCCATAGTCTTTAAATGTTTTTTTATGCGTTTGTGCTTATTTATTTGAATTAGTGGGTTTTTTAAAATGTGCAAAGCTGACATGTGGTGATATATGATAAAGATATACGGTAAAGAATATAAACTTGTCCAGTATAAAATGACAAGTCAAGCTCAACCTTATTCCCCCTCCCAAGCCCATTTCCCCAGAGCAATTATTAGCAGTGGTGTGTGTGCACTCTTCCCAATTACTGTGTGTGGTTAAGCATGTGGACTCTGGAACCAGCTGCAGGAGTTGGACCCCAGCTGAGTACATCATCGCTGGGCTGCTACTTAGCCTCCCCGGCTCAGTTCTCACTTCTACATGGTGGGGAATAGCAATAGGATCTACAGAGCAGGCTTGTTCTGAATCAATATACACAAAGCGCTCAGATTAGACCTGCCACGGGGTGAATGCTTGGTGAATATTAACCACTATTTGGAAAAGACCCTGATGCTGGGCAAGATTGAGGACAGGAGGAGAAGGGGACAACAGAGGATGAGCTGCTTGGATGGCATCACCAATTTAACAGACATGAATTTGAGCAAACTCCAGGAGGGGAGATAGTGAAGGACAGGGAAGGCTCGTGCGCCGCAGTCCATGGGGTTGCAAAGAGTCGGACATGACTTAGCAACGAACAACGTTTAGTATAGACCCAATTCATTCTTTTTAATGGTCGCAGAGTATCCACTGCCATGAGTTTACTGTCATTATTTCACTACTGTCCTATTGATGGACTGTTAACTTTGGGTTTTTTTGCTATTTAAATTATTTCTGCCATAAATACATTACAGATAATACTTAATATTACTGACATATACATGTTTAAAGTGATATATGTGTGTGTTAGTCGCTCAGTCATGTCCAACTCTTTGCAACCCCATGGACTGTAGCACACCAGGCTCCTTTGTCCATGGGATTCTCCAGGCAAGAATACTGGAGTGGGTTGCCATTTCCTTTTCCAAAAAGGTGATGAAAGTATGTAAAATCAAGACGATAACCGTACTTAGCGCAGTCGCAATAAAGCATCACTGAGATCTGAGGAAGTGTTGTCTTAGGAATTCCTGCTTTCGACTGAGTTAGCTTGAGACAGTGAATCACCCCAGTGTCCTAAATCCATCAACAGGAACACAGATGCTCTATTTGTTATAAGTATCTATTAAATCTTTTAAACTGACAGCTAGCCATGCTGAATTAAGGAGAATCTTGTGATATATAAGTGATATATAAATATAATTATATGTGATATATAAAAGTGATATATAAATATAATTATACATACATATGTATCATTCAACACACAAATGAAAACAATTATATCTATCCAACAAAGTCCTAAAATTGAATTGCTGAGTCAAAGGACGTATGCAATTCTTAAGAGAAACTTCTAGACTAGAATTTAAAAAGTTTAAGTTATTGAAACAATCTCAAAATAACAAAAATGTACAAGTATTATACAAAGGACTCCTCCCTCCAATGTGTAAGTTGCTGACCTGATGCTTCAGTGTGGGTTGTGCAAACAAGGACAATCAACAAAATTTCAATCCACCCGTCCAACTCAGTAAACGATATGTTGCTGTGTATAATCGTGAGAACTCTTTCCAGTTTTGTCATTTGTCTCAACAATATCCTTTATTTTGAAGGATTTGGTTCAGAATGATTTCTTAATGTAGCTTTTGGAGGGGGGGGACAGAGGACAGGGGAGCGGGGAGATGAGCCTGGTGACCGCTGGCTCGGACCTTGGGGTGGGTTGTTGCTCCTCCTCCTGGCACTCTTGCCCCACCCTTATCTTTGGGGCCCTGGCCCCCTCCTCCACTTCCGAGCTTCTCAGGGGCCCCAGTGGGCTGTGGTGGTGCTCTCTGGCTCCCTGACTTTTTGCCTCTGCCCTGTGTCTGTCCTTCCTGTTCACTTGCTCGGAGCTGGCTTTCTTTTTCTAGACTATGTGGTCCAATCCTGTCTCTTAGAGAAAACTGATGCTCGGAGAGGAGCATCAGTTACACCCAAGGTCATACAGGGAGTCAGGGAGGCTCGCCTCCGCAACAGGGAGACTTGCATAAAGCCATGGCAGACCTTCAAGAAGTCGGCCTGGTGGGTGGACACCAGAGGGCAGTAGAGGGCCCCTCCCCACCTCCTTGTCTCAAAGTGGCTGGAGACACTGGTTTCTCTGAGATTCGAAGTGGACAGGACAAGCAAGGCCGGATGGCTGTCTCGTCCATGCCTTCAGGAAGATCAGCATGGAAGGTGGGTCCCAGGGGAGGGCCCTTTAATATCCCTGTCTCTGGGGGTAGCTGGGCAGGCAAGTCCCTTTGAGGGCTGGGCTGGGACTCTCCTTATCTCTGGCGGTGAAGAGGGCACCCCGGGGAGAGGAGGACCCTGGCCTGCTGGAGAGCATCCTACAGTGTCTGGAAGTGCCAGCTTCCCCGAGAAGGCAGGTGCAGGGTTCATGCTGAAAGGCCTGTGGTCCCCTGTCCACCACCTTCCCTGGGTCCTCTTCAGCTGACCAGCAGCAGCAGTTCAGTCCACCCTGCCTTCTCCCCTGTCTGAATCCACTGGGCTAGTTTGCCTTTGGGCCTCCCGGAACATCTGGATTTTTGAGATGAACACCCAGAAAGTTGAACACATGTAGAGTATCACCCTCAACCCCAGTCATGTTCTGAAAACTATAAGTGAAGTTGCTCAGTGTCCGACTCTGTGACGCCATGGACCATAGCCTACCAGGCTCCTCCGTCCTTGGGATTTTCTGGGCAAGAGTACTGGAGTGGGTTGCCATTTCCTTCTCCAGGGGATCTTCCCGACCCAGGGATAGAACCCGGGTCTCCCGCATTGTGGGCAGATGCTTTACCCTCTGAGCCACTAGGGAAGCCACTCTGTTAACTATAATTTAAAAGAAAATACATTTAAATGGCACAGTTCAGTCACTCAGTTGTGTCCGACTCTTTGTGGCCCCATGGACTGCAGCATGCCAGGCTTCCCCGTCCTTCACCAACTCTTGGAGCTTGCTCAAACTCATGTCCGTCGAGTCGGTAATGCCATCCAACCATCTCATCCTCTGTTGTCCCCTTCTCCTCCTGCCTTCAATCTTTCCCAGCATCAGGGTCTTTTCCAATGAATCAGTTCTTCTCATCAGGTGGCCAAAGTATTGGAATTTCAGCTTCGGCATCAGTCCTTCCAATGAACACCCAGGACTGATTTCCTTTAGGATGGACTGGTTGGATCTCCTTGCAGTCCAAGGGACTCTCAAGAGTCTTTCCAACACCACAGTTCAAAAGCATCAATTATTCGGTGTTCAGCTATAAATGGTGCAAATGAACTTATTTGCAAAACAGAAATAGAGTCACAGATGTAGAAAACAAACTTATGGTTACCAGGGGAGAAAGCAAGGAGTGGGAAGGGATAAGTTGGGAGACTGGGATCGACACGTACACAATACTATATATAATATAGGTGACTAATGAGGACCTTCTGTATAGCACGGGGAACTCTGCTCAATACTCTGTAATGACCTATATGGGAAAAGAATCTAAAAAAGAGTGGATATGTGTATATGTTTAACTCATTCACTTGCTGTATACTGGAGACTAATGCGACCTTGTAAATCAACTATACACCAAGAAAAATTTTTACAGAAGAAAATGCATTTACATCAGATACTGAATAATTTTCTTTCTTTTATAAATCTGAAAAACTGAGGAGAGTCCTGCTTTGGAAAGCGTTCCCCTGGCCTTGTGCTTGTTCTTCTGGGCGGGGAACCCTTGGGCCTTGGAGGAGGTGTCGCCTGACCTGCTGCCCGCCGGCTCTTCAGTACGCAGGGCCCCGTGACTGCCCTCCACTCGGTGCAGTGCACACAGTGGCCCCTGAGCTGTGTGTCTTGGGTCAGAACCACGCCAGGAAAGCGCCCAGCTGCTCTCCCAGCCCCTGCCCTCCTTCCCTCTAGCTCTGGGCTCCAGTCCTTTTTGAAATGATGTCCCTGCCCCACTTGCTTGCTCGTGTAAGCCCCACTGCATTAGGGTCTCAGCTCAGCTGTCCTTCCCTCCGAAAAGCATTTCCTGATGGTCCACCCCTCCCCACTATGAGACTCCCCATTTTCGCCTGCGCGTTCTTGCAGAACCTGTCTCCTGGCTTACCCACCACATTCGTGAGAAGGCCTGGTAACGTCTTTGCTCCCCTGCTCTAAGCTCTGGAGCTCCAGGTCTGGGATGTTCACTTTCTGTAACTGAGGCCATACATGGGGCTACCTTCCTTTTCGGAAGGCTGTGTGGTTCAGTCCTGTCTCTTACAGATGAGAAAACTGGTGATCAGAGAGGGTGTGGTATGCACCCAAAGTCACACAGCTCTGGGGCCTAGGACTGTGGGATATTCTTGCTGCAGTACACGGTGCTTGGCACATGGTTGGCCTTTGAGAACTACTTGTTGAATAAATGCTGCTTGATAATCATAATTGCAGATTTTGAGGATGCTCTTGATTTTAACTTTGACTGATGAGTATTTTCCAAACAGAGCCCTGCCCCCACTGCCCTGGTGGACTGAGCTCATAGCATCTTCCCAGGGAGAAGGGTCAGTTGAGAAGGATGGTGGGAAGGCAGGTGGTAGGGATGGAAGAGGGAGACCTTCTGGGGATGTCCTTCCCCTATTTCTCTCACCCTCCACAGCCCAACGCCCAGCTCAGCTCAGCCCCTCCCCGTCTCGGTCTGATATCCTTGCATTTTCTCCCTGGAAGGGTGTGTTGGTGGGCGCGAACAGCCCCTGTCTACTCAAACCTGCAGGGGATTCATTTGCCTGTTTCTACCCCATGTACAAGTGCTTGTTTTGGCAAATTGCTTCCCCCTCATCTGAACACATGAGGGATTGATTTTGATAAGTGCTGAGAAGGAGCTCTAAATAGCCAGCCAAGCCAGCCAAGAAGAGGGGGAAATCTCCTGAGGAATGAAACCCTTGACTCTAAAGCCATCAGACCATGCAGGTTTTGGGGGTTTTGGAAGCGTCAGGTCATGTGAGGCTGGTGGGCCTTTGCCTTTCCCTAAAATAGCTGAACTAGGAACTTTCACCGTCAGGGATTCAGAAACTGAGCAGAAAAGGTTCAAACTGAAGGAGAGGAACTGAGGCGATTAAGTTTTATGCTCTGTTCTCAGAAGACCTCCCATCTGAAAATCGCAGTCATGCTTATGAAGGGGAGGAGTATGGAGGGAACTGGCCTGAAGACCTACTGCGTGCCCAGTGAGCACCGTCTGGGTGCCTGACTTATATAATCTCGATTGCGTTGGGTATCTGACCTTTACACTCTGTATTGTATTACACAGGTGCCTGACTTAGTTGGATTGTGCAGGTCAGGAAGCTAAGACGCTAGTTCAAGTTCATGCAGTTAGAGACAGGAGATCAGATTCAAGCCCAGGTCTGAGTGTCTCAAAGCCTAGGCTTCCACCTGGCCAGGGGGCAGACTTTCCCTACAGAGGAAGGGACCTGCTCAGTTAGCGCCCCAGAGCCAGGAGCGGAGAAGCTGTGACGAGCAGATCTGGAAACGCAAACCCAGAGCCCCTCTGGTGGTTACCTGCCAGGGCCCACGGAGGGCAGCGGCCAGGCGAGCCCCCAAGGGCCTCCTGCCCTCATCACCCCCAGGCCCGGGTTCCCGCATCACGGTGTGACCATGTCAGTTCCTTCTGTGAACCCGGCACTCAGGCCCGTGAGTCCCAGAACGACCTGATTCAGCTTCAACAGCGTATGAGTGGCACTTCACGTTCAACTCTTGGACGAATGTTCCGGAATATTTGCAGTGTTGCTGATGCCCTTCCCTGCGGGGAAGTCGGTCACAAGACCTCTCCCTGGAGCCGCCGCCACCCTCACTCTCTCTGTCTGGTGCCAGCACAGGGCTTGGGGGTCAGTGCCAGCTGGAACACGACCCAGAACAGGAGTGCCTTGCAGCAGTGTCTCGCCCCGCGGCCAAAGCCCGCTGCCAGCTGAGAAATGCACCCCCACCCCACCCAGCCCATGGAGCCTCCCCGCCCTCTCCCCCAGCCTCCTGCTCTCTGCCACACTCGTGATAACTTTCCAGTTCCCCACATCCTCCCTGAACCCCACACCCACTTACAATTCCCAGCTTCCTGACCCCATGAAGCCTCATGGGCTTGCTTGTTTCCTGGAGTATAAGCTACGCCTTCCATTCGGGGTGGAAACTTGATGTCAAACTGGGCTTTCATGCCTTTCCTTTTTTTCTTCTTCACCTTCCAAACTGGCTCAAATTCTACCTGCTTTAGGGGCCAAGCTAGGTCACTGGTTTTGAAATTAGCTTTGTGTTATTTCGGGTTTCTGGACACACTTGATTAGAATGTTCAGGTTCGAAGTCATTTAAAAACTGTAATAAAAACCCAACACCCTTGTGAACCAGAGCAGCAGGCTTGGGTCTCTGTCCTCAGGGCTTGACGTGAAAGCTGGAATGTTGATCATGGCAGTGTTTGCAGAACCCACATGTCCAGCCACCTATGGGTGTGATCATGGCAGTGTTTGCAGAGCCCACGTTTCCAGCCACCTATGGGCAGACTGTGCTGATAATCAGGCAGAATTTACCGTGGAGTTGCCACTAGACGGTTTCCAGATAAAACATAGGATGCCCAGCTAAATTTGAATTTTAGATAAACAATGAACAATTTCTTTTGCATCAGCTTGTTCTAAGTGTTTCATGGAGCATACACACTTATACTAAAATATTATTTGCTGTTTATGTGAAGTTCGACTTTAACCAGGCATCTGGTACTGACACCTGGCAGATACATGCCAGTGCTACAGAGGGAACACCCTGAGCGTGTTTTCTATGCTAACATCAGGACCTTGAGAGGGAAGTGCTGGCGTCCTGTGGCCTTAGGATGGGGACATTTGGGTGGGGGAGTTTAACCTTCAACACCTGGATTTCCCAGAATGCTCTGAGCATAGAGAAGCAGCCCTTTTAGATGCTGGTACCCAGAGATGGGAAGACTTTACTGGGGGTGGATGTCCTACAATGGGACGCTTGTCCTCAAGATGTGTCCTCATCTCGCCTTATTTCCTCTAGATTACGAACTGGGGCCAGGTCTCAGCAGAGCCTAAGTGGGAAAATAAAACTGGGAACAAATATACTCCTCACCAACACAGTGACAGATCGTGGCCAGTAGGTCTCACCCAGCGACAGAGCGAAATGTGCGGGTGTGAACCTTGGAGATGCTGAATTGAGTTTATTGGTTTGCAAGAATGCTCCCACACGCCAGGATTGGACTTCCTGGCAAGGACACTTAGAAATTATTTTAACACACTGCTTTGTGTCTTTTTTGTAAACCTGCTAACCCACCCCAGTCTCCCCAAGTTTTCAAGGGGGTGGGAAGGGCTCTGCAAGTCTTGAGCATGATGTAAATGCGATGTAGGCACTGAGATTGTCTTGCTAGAGTATTAAGGAAGAGCTTAGAGGGTCTAGGGAAGTAAGAACGTGAGACTGGATTTATTATGTAAGGTTGTGTTAAGTCTCTGGTACCTGTCACGGTATCATCCTCGGGAACCTTGGCCATGCTTGTTCAGCACACGGATGAACCTTTCCTAGTTAGACCCAGTGTACTGGAAGTGGCAATCCCTCTGGTTGTCCAGGTAAGACTTACAGGCTCCAGAAGTTGGAAGCAGATCCTATAAAGATTCAGAGGGATGCAACTTTGGTGAAGTTTTAGGGCTCTAATGATCTAGAGTAGGCTGGAAGGTATCCTCTAAGGTAAAGGCAACTTATTCACTTTGGGGTCCCTACCACAGAGACAGAGCCACCTGCTGGATGAAACTCTGGATTTTGGAGGTGACGTATGCCTCGCTTGGGAATACTGCTACAATCCATTCAGCAAATTTTTTGGAAGGCTGGCAGGTTTGAGTGGGGCCAGAGGATGGGAGAATTCCGCCGCAGGTTTAGGCATTAATACAAGCTTCTCTGACTGATCAGGGAACTGGAGGAAATAAGATGGGAAGACTGGAGACAGAGGGGCGTGCGTGTGAATCTCGGGAGTGAGTACCATGGGTGACTCTTGTGTCTCAAGTCGGTGCCCAGCAGAGGCTGTCTCCAGCAGAAGGGACACTAAATGGATAGATATATTGGGAACCCCTTCCTGAGGAGGGCAGCCTCTGTGCTTGGCCACCTTAGTGTCTGCATGGGTCCAGCTGTACAGTGTCCCTCTCACCATGGCTGATCTAGTTGCTTCTGCTGCCCAATATCTGATGCTAAACCCTTTATATGGTACCCTGCCTTGAGACATTAGCAGTCCCTGGGATTGGTGTGTACTAGGGGTTCTTGCCTTGAGAACCCCATGAACAGTATGAAAAGGCAAAATTATAGAACACTGAAAGAGGAACTCCCCAGGTCGGTAGGTGCCCAGTATGCTACTGGAGATCAGTGGAGAAATAACTCCAGAAAGAATGAAGGGATGGAGCCAAAGCAAAAACAACACCCAGCTGTGGATGTGACTGGTGAGAGAACCAAGGTCTGATGCTGTAAAGAGCAATATTGCATAGGAACCTGGAATGTCAGGTCCACGAATCAAGGCAAATTGGAAGTGGTCAAACAGAAGATGGCAAGAGTGAATGTCGACATTCTAGGAATCAGCGAACTGAAATGGACTGGAATGGGTGAATTTAACTCAGATGACCATTATATCTACTACTGTGGGCAGGAATCTCTTAGAAGAAATGGAGTAGCCATCATGGTCAACAAAAGAGTCTGAAATGCAGTACTTGGATGCAATCTCAAAAACAACAGAATGATCTCTGTTCGTTTCCAAGGTAAACCATTCAATATCACAGTAATCCAAGCCTATGCCCCAACCAGTAACACTGAAGAAGCTGAAGTTGAATGGTTCTATGAAGACCTCCAGGACATTTTAGAACTAACACCCCAAAAAGATGTCCTTTTCATTATAGGGGACTGGAATGCAAAAGTAGGAAGTCAAGAAACACCTGGGGTAACAGGCAAATTTGGCCTTGGAATATGGAATGAAGCAGGGCAAAGGCTAATAGAGTTTTTCCAAGAGAATGCACTGGTCTTAGCAAACACCCTCTTCCAACAACACAAGAGAAGACTCTACACATGGACATCACCAGATGGTCAACACTGAAATCAGATTGATTATATTCTTTGCAGCCAAAGATGGAGAAGCTCTATATAGTCAGCAGAAACAAGACCGGGAGGGAGCTGACTGTGGCTCAGATCATGAACTCCTTATTGCCAAATTCAGACTTAAGTTGAAGAAAGTAGGGAAAACCACTAGACCATTCAGGTATGACCTAAATCAAATCCCTTATGATTATACAGTGAAAATGAGAAATAGATTGAAGGGACTAGATCTGAAAGATAGAATGCCTGATGAACTATGGATGGAGGTTCGTGACATTGTACAGGAGACAGGGATCAAGACCATCCCCATGGAAAAGAAATGCAAAAAAGCAAAATGGCTGTCTGGGGAGGCCTTACAAATAGCTGTGAAAAGAAGAGAAGTGAAAAGCAAAGGAGAAAAGAATACACAGAAGAACTGTACAAAAAAGATCTTCACGACCAAGATAATCACCATGGTGTGATCACTCACCTACAGCCAGACATCCTGGAATGTGAAGTCAAGTGAGCCTTAGAAAGCATCACTATGAACAAAGCTAGTGGAAGTGATGGAATTCCAGTTGAGCTATTCCAAATCCTGAAAGATGATGTTGTGAAAGTGCTGCACTCAATATGCCAGCAAATTTGGAAAACTCAGCAGTGGCCACAGGACTGGAAAAGGTCAGTTTTCATCCCAATCCCAAAGAAAGGCAATGCCAAAGAATGCTCAAACTACCGCATAATTGCACTCATCTCACACACTAGCAAAGTAATGCTCAAAATTCTCCAAGCCAGGCTTCAGCAATACGTGAACTGTGAACTTCCAGATGTCCAAGCTGGTTTTAGAAAAGGCAGAGGGACCAGAGATCAAATTGTCAACATCTGCTGGATCATCGAAAAAGCAAGAGAATTCCAGAAAAACATCTATTTCTGCTTTATTGACTATGCCAAAGCCTTTGACTGTGTGGATCACAATAAACTGTGGAAAATTCTGAAAGAGATGAGAATACCAGACCACCTGACCTGCCTCTTGAGAAACCTATATGCAGGTCAGGAAGCAACAGTTAGAACTGGACATGGAACAACAGACTGATTCCAAATAGGAAAAGGACTACATCAAGGCTGTATATCATCACCCTGCTTATTTAACTTCTATGCAGAGTACATCATGAGAAACACTGGGCTAGAAGAAGCACAAGCTGGAATCAAGATTGCCAGGAGAAGTATCAATAACCTCAGACATGCAGATGACACCACCCTTATGGCAGAAAGGGAAGAGGAACTAAAAAGCCTCTTGATGAAAGTGAAAGAGGAGAGTGCAAAAGTTGGCTTAAAGCTCAACATTCAGAAAACGAAGATCATGACATCTGGTCCCATCACTTCATGGGAAATAGATGGGGAAACAGTGGAAACAGTGTCAGACTTTATTTTGTTGGGCTCCAAAATCACTGCAGATGGTGACTGCAGCCATGAAATTAAAAGATGCTTACTCCTTGGCAGAAAAGTTATGACCAACCTAGATAGCATATTGAAAAGCAGAGACATTACTTTGCCAACAAAAATCCATCTAGTCAAGGCTATGGTTTTTCCTGTGGTCATGTATGGATGTGAAATTTGGACTGTGAAGAAAGCTGAGTGCCAAAGAATTGATGCTTTTGAACTGTGGTGTTGGAGAAGACTCTTGAGAGTCCCTTGGACTGCACGGAGATCCAACCAGTCTATCCTAAAGCAGATCATTTCAGGGTGTTCATTGGAAGGACTGATGCTAAAGCTGAAACTCCAGTACTTTGGCCACCTCATGTGAAGAGTTGACTCATTGGAAAAGACTCTGATGCTGGGAGGGTTTGGGGGCAGGAGGAGGAGGGGACGACAGAGGATGAGATGGCTAGATGGCATCACCAACTCAATGGACATGAGTTTAAGTAAACTCTGGGAGTTGGTGATGGACAGGGAGGCCTGGCATGCTGTGATTCATGGGGTCACAAAGAGTCGGACACGACTGAGTGACTGAACTGAACTGAACTGAACTGAGGGGTTGCCAGGCATTTAGAATGTTCAATTGAAAAGGATTTAGGATTTTGGTCCTGGAATAAGTTGCATAAACTCAATTTTCCCTGCTCATCTATCCTAAAAGCAAATAAATACCCTGGAAATTGTTTAACAAATGATACAAGGACTCTGAAAGATGGGTGGAAGAGGGTGGATGGGCCAGAGACCTCATGACTGGAGGAAGGACCATGTGGTGAGTTCCCTGCAGTTTCCTCTGGTCTTCTGCACAGCCCTGGGATGGGTGCCAGAGAAATCTGCAACCAGAACCTCCAACAGGCATAGATTTTAAAAAACCCACACCTAGAAAAGTCTACCCTTCTGGTTAAAGTACTGGGGAAGGGGAAGTCCAATAGAAACTTGATGAGGGGATGCCCTCCCCGTTCAACAACCGCGATCCCAGCAGGCATTCTGATCTGTGAGCAGCAGTGACAGCATCCAGGTCACCCCAGCTCCTCCACAGCTGGGCCCCTGGGCAATCCATCTGCCCACAGCTGTGAAGCTGTTACCGAGCCAATCCTGGGCCCACTCACCCATGCTCAGTAAAGCCAGTCTACTGACAGGATTGTGGTGAAGGAAAGTGCAATGTTTATTGCAAGAACCAAGCAAGGAGTCCAGGTAGCTCATGCTCAACAGGCTTGAAATCCCTGATGGGTTTCAGAAAAACAATTTTAAAGACCAGATGAGGGAGGGGTATCCCAGGGTGTGTGATTGGCTCGTGCACAATTCTCTGATGATTGATGGTGCAATAACAAGGTTACGTCACAGGGGTAAACATTATCCATCCTTCATCACCGATAGGTCGGGGCTGCAAGGTCATGATCAGCAAGTAGTCAATTTCTTCTCTTTGGTGGAGGCTTTAGCATCTGTAAAACAGGTAATGTGCATCAGATTCTATTACCTAGGTACTTCTTTTTTGTGCTTGTATGCTTAGTCTTGTCCGACTCTTTGCAACCCCATGGATTGTAGCCAACCAGGCTTCTCTGTCCATGGGATTTCCTAGACAAGAATACTGGAGTGCATTGCCATTTCCTTCTGTAGGGAGTCTTCCCGACCCAGGGAGTGAAATCGCGTCTCCTGTGTCTCCTGCATTGCAGGTGGATTCTTTACCCACTGAGCCATAGGGGAAGCTTTATGTCTTTTAAAAAAATTATTATTTATTTATTTGGTCACACTGGGACTTAGCTGTGGCTTGTGGGATCTAGTTTCCTGACTAGGGATCAAACCCAGGGTCTCCTGGATTGGGAGCATGGAGCCTTAGCCACTGGACCATCAGGGAAGTCCCTATGTAGGTACCTCTCAGAGGAGCCACAGCAGAGGATATGGAGTCTGTCCTAGGAAGATAACATAGGGTCCTGCTCTGTTATAAGGCCTTGTGTCTCCTTGCCTTCCACCCAGTGGCATAAGAAGACCCAGGCCAGTGGTTTCTTCCCCACCACCCTGAGGTCCGCCTAGTGATGGCAAGTGGCCCAGAGCAGTGCCTCCTGGCCCCACAGACACAGCCAGCAGAGACCAAGTGGACTGAGTGGGACCCCCAGCAGCACAGGAAGAATGAAGACCCGTGTGACTCAGTGAGGACTCAGGACACTAAAAGGTCTTGAACTGAAGCCCCCCAAAGTAGGCCAGGACCTACACGTCAACTAAACAGATGACTGTTGCTAAAACCGAAGATTTTATTAGGATGGGGTATCCTAACATAATAGCCAAAATGTCTCGGATATAATACAAAATCACTGGTGCTACCAAGAGCCTGGAAAACTATTGGATGAGAAAAGACAGTGAACAGAGGCCAATACTTAGATGAGTCAGATGTTGGACTTACCTGGCACAGATTTTAAAGCAGCTGACACATATCAGGGGGTGGGCCCAGCTTCACTGGGGGTGGGCCCAGCTTCTTTAGGGTGGGCCCATAGTCACCCCTGGAGAAGGAAATGGCAACCCACTCCAGTGTTCTTGCCTGGAGAATCCCAGGGACAGAGGAGGCTGGTGGGCTGCCGTCTATGGGGCTGCACAGAGTCGGACACGACTCAAGTGACTTAGCAGCAGCAGCAGTCATATATCAATGTCAGTGCTTTAAAATCAATGTCAGAAAGGCCTCAATAATCAATTATAAGTCATGGATTTATGAAATATTAGTACTTAGAATCAAGAGACCAGGGTGTTATCTACTTTCTGTGTGATTGTGGGGACCATTTTCAACCTTACCGAGCTTCTATTTCTCTGTCTGCAAGATGGAAGTAGTGTACTTTATCTGGCAGTGAGATGAATCATACAACACTCTGGCGACACTTTTGGTGCCCGCTCAACGACCATATCCCTTCTACACTGTTCTCAGGGAGAGAAGAGGTGCTCCTGGCTGAGAATACACAGCTTTCCAGCCTCCCTTGCAGCTAGGATGGACCACAAGGCATAGTTCCGGATGACAGAGACGTGGGAGTTCCTGGAGAGAGAGTCCTTTCTGGAACAAAGCAGGAAAACCTCACTGTGGTAAACCTGTGCGAATTGTGCTTTCCCTTTCTTTCCACCTGGAACTTGGATGTGAGGTCTGGAGCTGCAGCAGGTATCTTGCAACCAGGAGGAGAGGGTAAGGGTAGAAAGCCTCCCTGCTAAGGCCCCTGGGGTGGAAAGATGAGCCTGGAGCCCTGAGGGCATGGCTGGTGCTCCTGGCAGGCAGTCACCTCTGAACTCCTTGTTATGGGGAGAAAACAAACACCCACTATTGAGGCCAGCATACGTTGGGTTTTCTGAGATTGTAGCAGAATGTGCTGCTGATTTAATGAGGAAGGTGAGGAAGGGAGCGTTAGTGACAATTCATTCAGAGCCAGGAACTATTCTGAAGGTGAGACAGTCAGTCACCTTTAATCCTCACAGCTACCCTGGGAGGTCGGGGCCAGTTCTGTCCCCATTTCAGGGGGTGTGAGCGCCTGACAAAGATATGCAGTAAGTAGAAGGAGGGGCAGGAAGGCGTATGCCCCACCCCTCTTGTGTGGCTCAGTGAACTTTAGCGGTTAGTATTTCTTTGTCTTTGTTGTGTTTGTGTGAAATGCACTGACCTTCCTCCTGCTCCACCTCTCTTCCTGCCTCCTTCCTGCATCCTAACCTTCGGCCTCGTGGGTTCCACACGGTGCACAACCTCCTGTTCTAAAGGAGGCCGCAGGGCGGAGGCGGTCAACCCTCTAAGGTCCGCTGAGGCTGGCCCGGTCTCTTGCCTGTGAGTCCTGCTTTCCCACCTTTAACACTGGGACACCTTCCTGCACTCAGAGAGCATGAGGAGGCTCTGGGAAAGTGCTGGCAGCTGGAAGGGGCACCCACGCAGCTGGAGGGGGGTGCCCATGCAGCGGGATTCCCACAGTGGGAATGAGGTCCCGTCTCACCCTCACTAGCCAGGCTCCCTCCTTCCCACCCCACGTCCCCACTAAGTCCACCCACGCCTCCATCTGGGCCTGCCTGAGGCCTCAGAGGCGTTCCATTTGTGGCCAAAGAGATTAATTCAAATGCATAATTAAAGACAGGGACGCGGCTTCTGCTGGAGGGCGGGCCCTGCACAAGCATGCGGGCGCCCTGCCCACCCTCTCACGTCTGTCCCCTAGGGTGGGGCCCACAGGAGATCCTCCATCCCAGCCCAGCAGCAGGGAAGCCCAGAGCTCTCCAGGGCCTCCTGCGACCCTGGGGGGTGCCCCTCTCCAGTGTACTCACTCCCCCTCGGACACGGAGCCCCCACCTCCCTCCCGCCCTTTGACTAGGAGACCCTCATCAAAACCTCACAATTACGGCGCATCAGTGATGACTAGGGCCTTCCAGCCTAGAACATGGGGTATATTACCGCCTGCCCACAGTGTGATTCAAGATAAAGCCAGCCCAGGCCAGGGAGCAGTCCTGACAATTTAGGAACAGCCCCCCTCTGCCCGCACCCATCCCAGCCAAGGTTTTCACCTACAGTCATTACCTGAATGTATTTTATTGTTTTGTTTTTAGTACTGAGTTTAAGGGAAATCTCATCTCTTGGTGCACCTGCCCTGCTTGGTGGGGGCCCAGGCCCCCAAGTGCTGGGCTCCTGGGGAAGTCCCCTCCCAGAGGACTGTCATTCACGACTGCGGGGACCCCGACTGGCATCACTTTGCCCCCCACCCTCCCCGCTGCATGCTCCCGGTACAGCTGAGGGAGCCCCGAGTCCTCCCGGGCTGGGAGAGGGTGGGGCGGCGCCAGAGCCGGGATTTCCCTCCACCCGCACATCCGGGGTTGAGATCCCTGGCCTGGTGCCCATCACAGCTCCTGGACCTCGGGGCCAGCAGAGGCCTCCAGGGACCACCCCCCCACCCCCATGACGCCTGGGGCTCTCCAGCCAGGCTGCCCTTGCTCTCCACCCCCAACTGGCAGCTCCTGCTAGGAAGTTGCTCCTGGAAACTCCCTTCTGTCTGGAACCACCCAAGGAGCCCTGGTCCCTGCCCCGCCTCCAACAGGGCAGACCCGGGGGGCGTCGCTTCTGGCCACTGCTGCAGGGCAGGGGGGCAGCAGGTGGGTGGGCCTGAAGGCTGGGTGAGAGAAGGGGCCAGAGTTACCCTAACTCTTGGGAGGCGGACGGGTGGGACCTTGGTCGACCATTGCCCAGGAAACAGTGGGAGCCCATCCGTGACTCTTGGCGGCTCAGTCGTGTCACGGGTTCTGTGGTTCCTGGCGTGGGGCCGGCCGCTGAGGCTGTGGGAACATGTGTCCTGGGTTGCAGGGTGCTGAGTCAGCGCTCTGCAGAGACGCCGGAAAGCCTCCTTCTCACGGTCTGCACCCAGCACCCACTACCCAAGGAACTTCCCCGAGGTGGGGTCCTTCCGCTTGCCACTGCTGCACTGATCTCTGGGGCGGCCGGCCCTAGGACCACTGCTCCCTCAGCCCGGGGTTTGCTCCACTGCTGTCTTACAACTGCTCTCCTACCAGCCTGGCTATGCACCCCACAGGTGACCCTGAGCGCCTGCTCCCTATAGCCAGGGTCTGGGCAGGAAACAGCCAGAAGGGTTGCTGCCCAGGGGCCCTGGGCAGAGGAGTGGGCCGAGTTGAGGGAACTAGTACAGGAGGCAGACTTGGCCCTGGAGCTGGTCACAGTGGAGGCCACTGCAGAGGTCATAGCAGAGGCCATGGAGGAGGCCACAGCAGGGGCCATGGGGGAGGCCACAGCGGGGGCCATGGGGGAGGTCAGAACGGAGGCCTTGGAGGAGGCTACAGCGAAGGCCATGGGGGAGGCCACAGCAGAGGCCATGGAGGAGGCCACAGGGGGGGCCATGTGGGAGGTCATAGCAGAGGCCATGGAGGAGGCCACAGCAGAGGCCACGGGGGAGGCCATAGCAGAGGCCATGGAGGAGGCCACAGCGGGGGCCATGGGGGAGGTCAGAACAGAGGCCATGGAGGAGGCCACAGTGGGGGCCATGGGGGAGGTCAGAACGGAGGCCATGGAGGAGGCCACAGTGGGGGCCATGGGGGAGGTCAGAACGGAGGCCATGGAGGAGGCCACAGTGGGGGCCATGGAGGAGGTCAGAACAGAGGCCATGGAGGAGGCCACAGTGGGGGCCATGAGGGAGGTCAGAATGGAGGCCATGGAGGAGGCCACAGCGGAGGCCATGGGGGAGGTCAGAGCGGAGACCACGGAGGAGGCCACAGCGGGGGCCATAGGGGAGGCCAGAAGGCAGGCCATGGGGGAGGCCACAGCCAAGGCCACGGGGGAGGCCACAGCCAAGGCCACGGGGGAGGCCACAGTGGGGGGCCACAGGGGAGGCTACAACCGAGGCCATGGAGGAGGTCATAGCAGAGGCCACAGGAAGGGCACAGCCGAGGCCATTGCCACGCTGGGTTTTAAGGGGCAGGTGAGGGGTTTTCAGGCCTGTGGAGTGTGGAGCTGTAAGAGGCCGTGTCAGCAGCACTGTGGGGGCAGCACATCCAGGGCCGCTGCGGGCAGGGAGGGGACAAGGAGTGCGCTCTCCTGGCCTGGTGGCACGCCTCACTGGCTGTGTCTGCTGGGAAGCCAGAAGCAGGCAGGCCTGCAGTTGATGCTGGCCACAGAGGTCAGGGCCTGGGACCCAGAGCGGGGTGGGGAGCCTCTGAAGGGGCAAACATCTCCCCCCACCAACCGTGGGCTGGCCCTGCATGTCCCTGAGTCCCCGGCAGCCCTTTCTGCCCAGGCTTCTGGGTCCCTCAGAGCAGCAGCTGGTGGTGTGAGAGGCTGCTGATCCCACCCAAGTCTGCCGGCCCTCTGGCCCCGGGACCCCTCCCAGGAAGGCAATGTGAGGGGAGGCTCCAGGGAGGACAGAGCCTCCCCGCCCCTCTGTCTCCCGCATCCCACCTGATTTCGTTCCCATCTGTGGGCCGGGCACCCACCATGGTGTCTGCAGAGCCGGCGCTCAGCACACAGCTGTGGGGCCAGTGAGTAAGTGGGTGCTGAGTCCCACTGCGCATTTGCAAAGAAACACCACCCCTCGGGAGCGGGGGAGGTGACCTCGGGCTTCACGGGGGCCGGGGTGCAGTGCTGGTGTCCCCAGGGCCCTGTGAACGGGGCGGTGCCCTGGGCCTCTGTGCCTGGGCCCAGGTGGCAGTCAACTGCTCCCGCTGCCCGTCAGGTGGTGACCGCCAATCTTAAGACTGGCTCCCGGACATGGGGCCCTGGTGCCACTTGCAGCCGTGTGCCGGGTCACTGAGATAACGTCCCTCAGTCCCCAGGGCGCTCCTGTGGGATAAACACTGGTGCAAACACCCCCGCATTACCGATCAGGAGGCCGGGGCTCAGGCAGGGTGAGTGTCAGCGGAGTGACTCTCCAAAGGTCACTGGACAGTGCGGTGGGGCTGGTTCCCTCTCAGGTCTGAACCGCTCCACCAGAAAGGCCCCCCTGGGCCACTGGCGCCCCCATGCTGGTCCCGGGGAGATTGACAGCTGAGGCCAGACTCTGCTGACCCCCAGTCTGGTGACTGCTGGGCTGGCCCTTGGGTGGAGGTCAGGCACCAGCACGTGTCTCTCCAACCTCTCCATCACCTTTCCCTTCCAGACCCTTCTCTGACCCCTTACCACAGACCTGGCCCCCGCACCCTAGCCTGGAGGGTACCCTGTGCTTAGTTGGGTCCTACTAAGTCAAGACAGAGCCTAAGACTAAGACAGAGGGCTGGGAGGCTTTGTCCGCCCTGGAGGGTTCTTTCACACCACCTGCCTGTGGAGGGGGCCCAGGCAGCTCAGTGGTGTCCAACTCTGCCATCCCATGGACTGTAGCCCACCAGGCTCCTCTGTCCATGGGATTCTCCAGGCAAGAATACTGGAGTGGGCTGCCATGCCCTCTTCCAGGGGATCTTCCCAATCCAGGGATCGAACCCAGGTCTCCCACATTTCAGGAAAAATTCTTTACCATCTGAGCCACCAGGGAAGCCCGGAGGTTACACTGGTACCCTCTAAAAAGCCCCAGAGCTGTTCTCCTAGTGAACAAGAAGTTGAGTGTTAGTAGCTCAGTCGTGTCTGACTCTTTGTGACCCCATGGACTGTAACCTGCCAGGCTGCTCTGTCCGTGGAATTCTCCAGGCAAGAATACCAGAGTGTATAGCCATTCCCTTCTCCTGGGGATCTTCCTGACCCAGGGATCGAACCTGGGCCTCCTGCATTGCAGGCGGATTCTTTAGCATCTGAGCCACCCTCATCTCACCCACTAAATGCCCCACCTCTCTGCAGAGGGAGCTTCTAGCGTGGGCAACTCCCCTGCCCACTTGCTAGGTTTCCCCTGGTCTCTGTCCCACAGCTCCCTTGGCCTTGGAGTGTAATAGGCTGCCTGCCCTCCAGGAGCTCAGGACGGAGGGCAGTGGCCACTGACCTGGAGGTCTGTACCTTCTGGAAGTTCATCCTGGAACCTAGGAAAGAACCCTTCAGGCCAGCCCCGGTGGGACTCCGTGGTCCACGGGCTGGTTCCCGCTGCCCTCTGCTGCTCTCTCCTGGCCAGAGTGGGTTACTACAGCCAGCCCTGCTCACCCCGGGGACCCAGAATCCCCAGGCCCTGGTCTCAGCCCCACAAATGCCCTCTCTCCACCTGCCCTGACCTGGAGCCCACGCAGCCCCCACCCCCACCACAAGGAGCTTGGGGGCACTGTCAGGCTGCCCTATCTGATCTCCATGAGTGACTGAGGCACCTCTATAATTACAGACTTCTCCGGGGCAGACCTAGCGGCGAGCTTTAAGGTTTATATTCTTCTGCTCAATGGCTTGCCAGGCCTGGAGGTGTCTGGTTTCAATTCGATGGTCTTTGGAGCCCTAGCACATCTATGCTTGATTTCACAGGCAGGATGACTTCAGACGTCTGGAGGGCAAAGCCTGCAACGGTCCTGCCAAAACGTCCCTTGTGTGAAGTCCGGAATGGACATCTGCCGGCCGGGAAGTCCTCCAGCCCGGAAGGCATCCCAAATCTGGTGGCCGGAGCCCACTGGGCACATCCGTGTGTCCCTGCACATGATGAGTTCAGACCCTGATGAAGCAGCAGGGCAGTTCCGGCCCCAGGGGGCACACCCCACCCTTGTCCATTTGCAGACAAGGTGCTTGGGAGCTGAGCCGGGCTGGCTGGATGAGATGAGCTTACCCACTTTATGGTTCTTCTCCTTGGATCTAGTGAGCGTTGATCGAAGCGAAGGGCTCCCTGTTGCTGGCCCTTCTAAAGTGTTCCATCGCTGTCCCACTGGACTGAGTTAAAGAGACATCACTCGTAGGAACACCTTCTTCCTCCCTCCCTCCCTTCCTTCCTGTTTACCAACTATGAGTCTGCTTGGGCTGCTGTAAGAAACACCGCAGACTAGGTGGCTTAAACCGTAGCAAGGAATGTTCTCCCCCTTTTGGAGGCTACAAGTCCAGGATCAAGCTTCCCACCGGTCTGGTTTCTGAGAAGCGCTTTCTTCTTGGCTTGCCAATGGCTGCCTCCTCGCTGTGCTGTGTCCTCGCGTGGCCTTTCCTCTGTGAGTCTGTGTGGACAGAGAAGGAGAGAGATTTGTCCTGGCTCCTCCTGTTCTTATAAGGACACCAGTCCTATCGGATCAGGACCCCACCCTTATGACTTCAGTAAACTTTCTCCCTCCCCTCACGAGCCCTGTCTCCAAATACAGTCACATGGGGTTTAGGGTTCAACATATGAATTTTGAAGGGATGCGAACCTTGAGTCTACAGCCCTATTCATTTTGGTAAGACAAGAATAAAACAGAGCTCTCAAATAATTTCCCCCCTCTGGAAGCCTCTAGATAAAATTTCCCAGGTTGCACTTACTGTTGGCTGAGACGGAAAGCTTCATCATGTGAGGGTTGAATATTAGGGAGTATCTGGTGTGGAAGTATCAAAAGAAAAGAAAGAAAGAAAGTGAAGTTGCTCAGTCCTGTCTGACTCTTTGCGACCCCATGGACTGTAGCCTACAAGGCTCCTCTGTCCATGGGATTTTCTAGGCAAGAGTACTGGAGTGGGTTGCCGTTGCCTTCTCCAGGGGATCTGCCCAACCCAGGGATCGAACCCTGGTGTCCCGCATTGCAGGCAGGGAAGCCACCATGCTGCCAGTGCAGATACAGACTAAGGGCAACCAGCACAAGGCAACCCTGGGCCCTGCTCTCAGCTTGTGCCCCCCAGGAGCAGACGCAGAGCGTATTTGATGCAAATGATTTATTTTGGGAGGCCATTCCAGGGAAGCACCTGTAAGGGAGAGGGGAATCGAGGCCGGGGACTGAGGACATGGAGTATGTTACCAAGTCAGTTTCACCATGGGCGATCGGAGCAGTGCCTGCTGGGAGGTGGGGAGGAGGGGTGTGCCTGCCCGGAGTCATCCCAGCCTGGACGG
This sequence comes from Bubalus kerabau, assembly GCF_029407905.1. Taxonomy (NCBI): domain Eukaryota; kingdom Metazoa; phylum Chordata; class Mammalia; order Artiodactyla; family Bovidae; genus Bubalus; species Bubalus kerabau. The sequence goes on along the minus strand of NC_073629.1, from coordinate 117,563,629 downwards.
AGGGTGCTGACTCTTTACCCACCGACTCCCGTCCGTCCTCAGGACAGAGGCTTCAGGCACGGAGCTTGTGGTTACCAGTGAATCACTTCCGGTCACAGCACCGGGTTCAGATGGACCCTCAGCTCTCATTTCTCCCTGTGCCCTGAGACCCTGCAGTTGGTCCAGCCCCCAGCAGGGATGCCACTGGAACTCCCTGCCCTGTGCCCAGATCTCCAGTGCCCAGTGGCTACCCCACCCCAACTCCACCCCCCTGCTGGCCGTTTCCATCCCCTCCCCTGCCCAAGGACCTCACACCTCTTCACTATAGTGCCCGGGTTAAGGACCATCTATGGCAACCCACTCCAGTGTTCTTGCCTGGAGAATCCCAGGGACGGGGGAGCCTGGTGGGCTGCCATCTATGGGGTTGTACAGAGTCGGACACGACTGAAGCGACTTAGCAGCAGCATGCTCACTCTGGCAGGAACTTCAAAGGATGTGAGGAAATGTGGATACAAATTTAGTTCAGATGACTTCACTTTCTTAAAAAAAGAATGCACTATGATGTTAGGGTCATCATTATGCTCAGTCATGTCCAACTTTTTGTGACCCTGTGGACTGTAGCCCACCAGGCTCCTCTGTCCACGGGATTCTCCAGGCAAGAGTCCTGGAGTGGGTCGCCATTCCCAGTTTCAGGGGATCTTCCCAACCCAGGGACGGAACCCACACCTCTTGTGTCTCATTGGCAGGAGGATTCTTTACCGCTAGCACCACCCGGGAAGCCCAGATGTTAGGGCCACTATAGCGCTATGGTAATTAAGACTGTTCTGTATTGACACGGAGATCAATGGCTCCAAAATGGAAAATGAGAGAGGACTTCCCTGGTGGTCCAGTGGTTAAGACCCCCTCCCAATGTAGGGGGTGCAGGTTCGATCCTTGGTTGGGGAGCGAAGATCCCACATGCCTCATAACCAAAAAACCAAAACATAAAACGGAAGAAATATTGTAACAAGTTCAATAAAGACTTTAAAAAGTGGTCCACATTAAAAGAAAAATCTAAAAAAAGGAGAAACAGTAATAGATCCACACAAACATGCTCAATTGATACATTTTTTTCCCCTTTAAAAAATTATTAAGGCATAATTGATTGACAATGTGTTAGTTTCAGGGGTACAGTGTAATGATTCAGTTATACATATACATACATAAATATTCTTTTTCATATTCTTTCCCCATATAGGTTATTACAGAATATTGATTAGAGCTCTCTGTGCTATACTGTGGGTCCTTGTTAGTTGTCTACTTAATGTGTGTTTATGTGTGTTAAGCCCAAGCTCCTAATTTACCCGACCCCCTCATGTTTCTGCTTTGGTCACCACAAATTTGTTCTTGAAATCTGAAGTCTGTTTTGAAAACAGAAAATTTCAAGTCTGTTTTTGAAGTTTATGAATTTCTGTTTCATAAATCAGTTCATTTATATCATTGTTTAAAAATTAGATTCCACATACGAGTGATATCATATGGTATTTGTCTTTTCTCTGTCTGACTTACTTCATTTAGTATGATCATCTCTAGGTCCTTCCACGTTGATGCAAATGGTATTATTTCATTCATTTTTATGGCCAAGTAATATTCCATTGTATATATGTACCACATTTTTATCCATTCCTCTGTTGATAGTCAGATTGCTTCCATGTCTTCAGCTGATGTTTGCCTAAGATGCAAGAACACCAGTCCAGGAGGACAGACTTTTCAACAAATGGTGTTGGAGCAAGTGGGCATCCACGGGCAAAGAAATGAGCCTCAACCCAAGTCCGACACATTTTACAAAAAGTCAATTACACCTGGATCACAGACTTAACTTTGAAGTATAAAACCAATAAACTTTTAATGAAAAAAAGAGAGTATTTTAGACCAAGGGTTAGGTGAAGGGTTAGTTGTTCGATTTCACAACAAAAGCATTGTCTGTAACAGCAAAAAAATAAAAAGGATAAGCCAGAATGTACCCAAACTGTAACCCTTGCTCTGTGAAAACCTCTGTTAAGAGGATGGAAAGAAAAGCTGCATGCTGGGAGAATGTATTTGCAAACCACACAGGCAACAAAGGATTAGTATCTGGGGTACATAAAGAACTCAACACTCAACAGTGAAAAATCCCCCAAACAATCCAATTACAGAACGGGCAAAAGTGACGAACAGGCATATCACCAAAGAGAGCACACAGATGGCAAATAAGCCAGAAAAGATATTCACTGTCGTTGGTAGTGGTGGTTTAGTCCCTAAGTTGTGTCCGACTCTTGCGACCCCATGGACTGTAGCCCGCCAGGCTCCTCTGTCCACAGGATTCTCCAGGCAAGAGTCCTGGAGTGGGTTGCCATTTCCTTCTCCAGGGGATCTTTCCAACCTAGGAATCAAACCTGGGTTTCCTGCATCGCAGGCAGATTCTTAACCGATTGAGCTATGAGGGAATATCATGAGTTTTTAGGCACATGCAAATGAAACCCACAGAGACACATCATTACTATGAGTGGCTGAAACAGAAAAGTAGGGGTAACAACAAACGGAGAAACTAGATCATTTATACTCACTGCTAGAAATGTAAGATGGGATGCCCCTTTGGAAAAGAGGGTGGCAGTTCCTATAAAAGTAAACATGCCCTTACCATGCTGCTGCTGCTGAGTCGCTTCAGTCGCGTCCTACTCTGTGCGACCCCATAGACGGCAGCCCACCAGGCTCCCCTGTCCCTGGGATTCTCCAGGCAAGAACACTGGAGTGAGTTGCCATTTCCTTCTCCAATGCGTGAAAGGGAAGTCGCTCAGTCGTGTCCAGCTCCTAGCGACCCCATGGACTGCAGCCTTCCAGGCTCCTCCATCCACGGGATTTTCCAGGCAAGAGTACTGGAGTGGGGTGCCATCGCCTTCTCCCATAGGGCCTTGCAATTGCATGACTGGCCATTGATTCCAGAAATTTGAAAATGTATGCTCACACCAAAACTTGTATACAAATGTTCATAGAAGCTTATCTGTATCAGCCCCAAAATGGGAACAACTCAGCATCCTTGGATGTGTGAAAGGGTAAACGACTTTAAACTGTGGTGCAGCTGTGTGTTGAAATGCTTCTCAGCATAAAAGGGACGGACTGCTGGTGTGTGGCACCTCTTGGACTGATCTCAAGGGAGTCCTGCTGTACGAAAAGAGTCAGTGTCCAGAGGTCACACACTGAGTGGCAGCATTTAAGTGGCCTTCTTGACATGATGAGTTTATGGAGGGGGAGGACAGATTAGTGGTTGCCAGGTTTGAGGAGAAGGGAGAGGAATGCGACTGGGGCTGTGAAAGGCATCGTTGTGATGGAGCCTCCACCTTCACTGTGATGGAGGCTACAGGATTCAGGACGTGTGGGAAGACTGCATGGCGCGCACACACACACACACACACACACACACACACACGTCTGTATCCGCACAAGTGCACAAAGCTGGTAAAGTCTGAATAAAGCTGATGAATCGTATCAAGGCCAATTTCTTGGTTGTGACACTGTATTATTATGCAAATTGCTACTACTGATGGAAACTATCTCTGTGTTACTTCTTATAACTACATGTGAAGCCACAGTGATCTCAAAGTAAAAAGTTAAAGGAAGCAAATGAGTTAAAAGAGGTATGAAAATGTGTATGCAAAGTTCACGGCATAATTGCCCACAGTCGGAAAGCATGGGGCTGTCTGTCAACAGGTGAGGGTGGGTCAGACAGGGTCCTCTGTGCCGCGCAGTGCTGATGGCCCTCAGTGAAAAGCGGCACGCTGGTGATAACCGAGCGGCCTGAGCGGTTCTCACAGACGTGCTGCGGGAGAGAAGCCAGACACGAGAGGACACGGAGCATTCACACACAGCAAGCTCCAAAATTTGACTTAGGTAAGAAGTTGTCTGGAGCTGAGGGTGGTGGTGAGTAAGAAGGGGCATGAGGGGTCCTTGTGGGTGACGAAAGTGTTCTCTGACCTCACTGAAGCAGTGGCTCCATGGTTACATTTGTCAAAACTCATGAAAAATGTACTTAATGTACACAGGTGTACACATTCACCAGGAATCATGATCCATTCATCTGTTGATGGACATGTGTGTGTGTGTGTACATAAAACTGAATCACTATGCTATGTGCCTAGAAACTAACTTGGCATTGTAGATCAACTAAACTTCAATAAAAATAAATAAATAAGTACATATTCACTGAACTTCAGTTTTTGCTCTCCTTTCATATAAAATATATAATTGAAAACAAGGATTTTCTTCTGCTTCTGGGTAAATTCACTAGAAATGTTTCTCTTATACCCTCTAATTACATATTAATAGAAAGAAAATAATCATTGAAATATCCATTTGGAATGAGTGCATTTGGGCATAAATTATATATGATTGTAAAGGATAGGCTTCCCTCAGTCTGAGCAGGAGGTTTTTGGCTTGGCGGCAGAGCTGGTTATAGACGTCAGTTTTAGAGTGTAGTTGGGCTCCTCACGTGGCTCAGTGGTAAAGAATCCATCTGCCAACACAGGAGACAGGAGATGTGGGTTTGATCCCTGGGTCAGGAAGATCCCTTGGAGGAGGAAATGGCAACCCACTCCAGGATTCTTGCCTGGAAAACCCATAGACAGAGGAGGATGGCAGGCTACAGTGCATGGGGTCCCAAAGAGTCAGACACAACAGCACTCACTTGCGCATGCGTGCACACACACACACACACACACACATGCTCTTCCCATGTTCCAGTTGACAGCTGGATGAGATTTATCTCTTAAAAGAGTCCTCTGCATTCTGAGGATAATTTAACTCATCCCAGCTGGGCCCTAACCCGCTCATCCCCTGCAGCTCATGTGATTAATCACCCATTTAAAAGTTTCTTTGGAGAAGAAAGTTTGGCTCTGGGGCTACACACATCAGGTTCTTAGGGTCGGGCCCCTATTCTTACTAGAAAGGGGTTCCTCCAGGGTGAAATCAAGATGTAATTGAGACAATTTTTTTTTTACAAAAGAGTAGCTTGCTCTTGCCAACGTGGAGGTGAGCCACTTGGATTTCCCTTTAAGAAAGAACTTGCTGGAAAGCTGGAGAGTGAGTTTGTTGGCATCCATTCTGGTGCGTGAGCTCAGGCTGCTCCCATGGGCAGCTCTGGACACACTCTGGGTAGAGTGAGGGGTTCAAGGCCTGGGTATTTCTACCCAGCGCAGGAAGCTCACGGGGCCAGCTGCGGCCAGTACGGCAGTCTGAGCACCCCCATCACTGTTCCCCTTCCCCCTCCCTGCTGGTGTCTCCCGCCTCGCCTGCTCCCTCGCCTCCTTCCTTCCCAGGCATCGTCCATATGTATCTTATGTATCTTGCACTCACCTCTGGCATTGCCAATGTCTCTCAAAGACCGCGAGTCACATACTTGCCAACCTCTTATTTCAGCCAGAATCCAGCTAAGACCACGGACTCCTTCTGGCTTTTTCAGAGAGAGGGCACAGTGCAGAAAGTGTTTCCACAAGCGGCAGAAAAAAGGTAAGAAGCAGAACACAGAATAATAAGGCAATCAGGACATTACCAAGAGGAGGAAGCAGCCCTCACCTTTAGGCCCAGAGGGATGACAGGAGTTATTCCTGGAGTCGGATATTTGGGGCCATCTGCTGGACACTGGAGTCATTTCAGGCAGGGCAGATAGGAGCTGGGCTCCGGGATGGATGGATGGGCAGTCCTTTGTAGTCAGGTTGGCAGCCACGTAAAATGGAGAGGCAGAGAGAGAGAGAAGTAGAAGTACCCTGACTTCTCCCCTGCCTGTCTCCCCCAAGTGTTTCCCTTTGTCTAAACCCAGCTAGGAGCTAGAAGACAGTTTGTTGTTTAGTAGCCAAGTCGTGTCCGACTCTCTGCAATCCCATGGACTGCGGCACACCAGGATCCTCTGTCCCTCACTCTCTCCCAGAGTTTTCTCAAACTCATGTCCATTGAATTAGTAATGCCATCCAGCCATCTCATCCTCTGCCACCCTCTTCTCCTGCCCTGTCTTTCCCAGCATCAGGGTCTTTTCCAATGAATCAGCTTTTTACATCAAGTGGGCAGAAGTATTGGAGCTTCAGCTTCAGCATCACTCCTTCCAATCGATATTCAGAGTTGATTTCCCTTAGCATTGACTGATGGAGAAGGCAATGGCAGCCCACTCCAGTACTCTTGCCTGGAAAATCCCATGGACGGAGGGGCCCGGTGGGCTGCAGTCCATGGGGTCGCTAGGAGTCGGACACGACTGAGCGACTTCACTTTCACTTTTCACTTCCATGCATTGGAGAAGGAAATAGCAACCCACTCCAGTGTTCTTGCCTGGAGAATCCCAGGGACGGGGGAGCCTGGTGGGTTGCTGTCTATGGGGTCGCACAGAGTCAGACACGACTGAAGCAACTTAGCAGCAGCAGCAGCAGCAGCAGCATTGACTGATTTGATCTTGCAGTTCAAGGGACTCTCAAGAGTCTTCTCCAGCATCACAGTTTGAAAGCATCAATTCTTTGGCACTCAGCCTTCTTTATGGTCCAACTCTCACATCTGTACATGACTACTGGAAAAACCATAGCTTTGACTATATGGGCTTTTGTCAGCAAAGTGATGTCTCTGCCTTTTTAATACACTGTCTAGGTCTGTCATAGCAGAGTGAAAAAGCTGGCATGAAACTCAACATTCAAAAAAACGAAGATCATGGCATCCAGTCCCATCACTTTGTGGCAAATAGATGGGGAAAAAGTGGAAGTAGTGACAGATTTTCTTTTTTCGGGCACCAAAATCACTGTGGGGGGTGGTGACTGCAGCCATGAAATTAAAAGAAGACAACAGGGCCTCGGAATTGTATTTCCCTTTGATACAGAGGAGAGGAAGGAAATATGAGGAAATGAATCTGAAAGAAAACAGGGAGCTGACCAGCTGCCCAACTCTCAGCTGACCGTTCACAGCCTCATCCGTGCTAATTTCCTGGAAGCTGTATGGCAACCCACTCCAGTATTCTTGCCTGGAGAATCCCACGGACAGAGGAGCCTGGCAGGCTACAGTCGGTGGGGCCGCAAGAGTCGGACACGACTTAAGCGACTAAACCACAATGCATCATGAGTTTATGTCGACGGGTGGATGGAGGGCTGGATGTATAGACTGACGTGAGATAAAGCAAATACAGTGATATGCTGACAGTAGAAACAGGGTGGAGGAGTTACGGATATTCGCTGAGAGGGGTTTTCAACATTGCTGCATGTTCAAACATTCTCTTAATAAAATATGATAAAAGAAATGCTCTCTTTCAGGAACATTTCCATCTTTCAGTGGGGAGAGGCAGGTAAGTTTCTGGCATGACCATCTCTCCCTAGAACGTGGTTACACGGTTCTTCCTTTCTCTTTGCAGAGAAACAGTGAGGGGCGATTTATGCCCCACAGCTGTCTGCACTCGGGTCTCTCTCCCATCTCGGTGGGCCGGAGGTGCTGGCCCGTGAGCAGGGTTCTGTCTGTGATCTGCTCTGCGATTGTGAGTCACCCATTGTTTTACAACTTTTGAGCTAGCTATTCACATTGACAAATCTGAAAAATTATCATAAAGTTCTAGAATGTTCAACTCTTCTTTGCAAGCAGAAGGTCTGTGCACCCTGGGCCTGTGTTTCTCCACAACAACACTTGAATGGAGTCGAGCTGGTGGGATGGGGCCCCCCCAGTTTGCCCCAGTCTCCACCACTCCGTGTTGTCTCACACCTGGCCCACTTTTCTCAGAGTTCCTGTCTCATCCCTGAAAACAGCTGTATTTAGGACCCTGGGCTCATCAGGACACATGTATGTATAATGAGCCCACTACAGCCGTCCCTCAAGGCCATATTCCTTCAGCTCCATGAATCCTGGAAGCCCTTTGGTGACTTGTATCCACGTGCTGCCTCTATTTGCTTACTCTTTGAAATGGATTCTTTTAAAGTCAAGCCCTATTTTTCGCATTCCCTAAGTAGTAATCACATAAAACCAAGAGTTTGGTATCTCGGCAGTTTTTTCTAACACAAAATAAGACACGAGTGAGTGCTCAGTTGCTCAGTTGTGTCCAGCTGCCTGTGAGCCCATGACTGTAGCCCACCAGGCTCCTCTGTCCATGGGACTCTCCAGGCAAGAACAATGGGGGGCGGGGGGCTGCCATCTCCTCCAGGGGAATAAAGCACACTTGAGCCTGAAGCCTCAGAGTCGCCTCTCACCCTAATGTCCCACACACCCCAAACCAGGTGTGCCCATCTGACGGTGCTGAGGCAGGTTTCCCAGAAGCCCTCACTAACTTGGTTCTCCTTTCTAAGTTGCACTCTAGCCATCCCAGCCCATTTGTCTTCCTGCGAGCCTGGCCCGCCTTCCACATGAATATGAAACTCAAAGTGCCTAGGACAGCCTCTGAAGTCCTCCTCTCACCAAGTGCTGCCTGGTTCTTGCCTCTCCTGATCCTGACCCTTAGGTGACTCTTTGGATTTCAGTACATCCCTCATTTGCTTAAGTTCACCCAAATTCATCTGGAAGATCCATAACTAGTTCAAACCGTAAGCTCTTCCTCGGGGATGGGGGTGTGGTGAGCGCTAGGGTCACTGCAGAGAGATGGACGGGTTTGCTCTGCAGCCCTGAGGCTCGGTCCTGTCATTGACTGTGAACAATTTCCCCTCCCCACTAACCTGATAACTCACAGAAATCATCCTGTTAACCCACCAGAGTTGGAAATGGGCATAACAACCTTGTTGGCTAAAAAAAGATGCACAAACTAAAAGCTGAGAATTATGTTTTATTTGGCAGACTTGCTGAGGATTTAAGCCCGGGATATAGCCTCTCAGATCATTCTAAGGGACCACTCTGAAGAGGTGAGGGGGGAGCCAGGATATATAGGACTTTTTGCAACCAAAACCAAGTGTCAGGACATCAAAATATTACTGTTCATTAGAGAAAAACCAAGTATCTCAGGTTAACAGGCTTTCCAGGTAGCTCAGGTGGTAGAGTCTGCCTGCAGTGCAAGAGAGCCGGGCTCGATCCCCGGGTTGGGAAGATCCCCTGGAGAAGGGAATGGCAACTCACTCCAGTATTTTTGCCTGGAGAATTCCATGGACAGAGAAGCAGGGTGGGCTACAGTTCATGGGGTTGCAGAGTCAGGCATGACTGAGTGACTAACACATACATAGTGGATTTAGTGTTTTTCTAGGTGTGGTAAGATGCCGGAGTCTGGGCTCATTGAAGTCATCTCTTTGATGTGCACCTTACCTGTCTAGGGCTATCTCCTGCTTTCTCATCCTGAATGCCCCCAGGGCACAGTCTGGGACGGCTGCAGTGGCTGCTGGCTTGATGGCTGCATCGTACTTTGTTTCCTGATGTGACAGGTGGCGCTTTTCATCCACAGCATCCACGGCCAGAACACTGCCCGCGTTTACTGACTGCTTAGCACGCACGAGCCAGCACACACCCCATCGAATCCAGCGGTCACACGAGCACGGGAGCTACCACGACTCTGGCCATTTCACAGACGAGGAAAGTGACGTCCAGAGATGTTAGCGTGTGACTAAGGCCCCACAGCCTGGAAGGGATGGAGTCAGCGCTCGGAACCAGGCTTGCTGGACACCAGGTCCACACTCTGGATGACTTGCTGCTCACAGGCATTGATGCTGATTCATTTCCTGTTCTTTTGGCGAGTTAATCCCAGTCCCTTCCACCTTCACTTTAGAGGTCAAGTGGTTTTGTTGCTCTTGGATCCCTCTCTGGTTTCTCCACCTTTGTGCTCACATGGCACCCTGAATCGGGCACAGCGTTGTGAAAAGGCTACACAGATCAACTTGCCCCCCCCGTGGCCAATTTTCCTCCCGCAGTGACGCTGTGTGTTCTCCTCCTGAACTAGGTGGGAACCAGCTGGGTCATCCAGGCAGCCTCCACCCTTGAGAGGAATGAATTCCTCTCCATCCCAGCCAGCAACACAGAAAGCTCTGCAAAGAAGACCGGAGGTTGGTGTCCTGACATTACTCAGCCCTTGTCGTCCGTGGCTGAGTAATACCCACTGAGCCTCTGAGCTGGAGGTTCTGTGCATGATGTGGTCTCCACACCCAGCCAGGAGCAAGCAGGCAGCTGGGGGCCACACTGTCCTCTAACTAAGGCTGTCCCCGCAGCAGAGAGTGGGGTCTCTGTTCACCCATGCGGGACACTATCCTTTAAAGAGATAGATGATGTGGGAATAGCCATCCCCTTGTGCACATTTCTATGCCTTCCTGTGGTCAAGGTGGGGGGTGTCATAGGATTAGTTCTGGCCAGTGGGAAGTGCTGTGTCACTTTTGAGCAGAGTTTGTTAAAAGCCACTGTTCCTCCTCCAGCCCCCTCTCTCTGTTCCTCCACCGTGATGCCCTTGGAAGCACACATTGAAAATGATGTTAGCAGCAAGATGCAGATGAGCCACCCACCCGCCGAGGGCTGTGGCTTGAGGGCATGTGGTCCTCAGTCTCGGAAGATGGCTCCAAGGAACCACACTTCCTAGTCTTCACACCTGTTTCAGTCTTTTCGAGCTGCTGTAATACAATGCCATAAGCTGGGTGGCTTATAAACCATCGACGTCTACTTCTTCCAGTTCTAGAGGCTGGGCAGTCCAGGATCAAGGGGCTGACAGGTTTGGAATCTGGTGAGAGCTTCCTGGTTCATAGATGGCTGTCTTTTTCCAGTGCCCTCTCATGTGGAGGGTGCAGGGGAACTCACTGGACCTCTGTTATAAGGGCACTAATCCCATTCTTGAGGGCTCTGCCTTCGTGACGCAGCCACGCCTCAGCTCTCAAATCTCACATCTCCTGACATCATCACTGTGGGGATGAGACATTCAGTGCATGGAGCGTCCTTGTGGAAAGCTGAATCTGGGCTGGTCCTTTGAGTCCCATGAGCCAGTAGAAGGTTCCAGAAGAGGTATTGGACCAGTTATGGAGCCAAGTTCTAGGGAGGCTTGGCAGCAGATGCTTTCCCATTTGGGGAGCCCTAAGATGCCACTGAAGAAGTTCCACTGCCCTGCCAAACTTACCAAGTGTGGAGGGAGATGCCCTGAAGCTACGCAGAGGGAAAATGTGCTCAGCTTCCTCAGTGTCCCAGCTCAGTTGGGTGTTCTGGCCATTTCTCCTAAGAGGCCAAATCTCTGGGTGAGCCATGCTGGACGTTGCTGCCCAGTCTGGGCCCAAGACGACTGCCTCCCCAGCCAACATGCTTGGAGCAGAAGAACCTCCCAGCTGAACTTGTCCGCCTGGCAGAATCATGAGTGAAAAGAGAAGGGTGGTTTTGAGCCACTGAATCTTGGGATGGTTTGTGCATGGCAATAGATACCCAATGATGTGAGAGAGGAGACCCGGTGGTACCGTTATTGGTGGGGGTGTTTGTTGCACCAGCTGGTGTATGTTTCCTTGGTGTAACAGCCGATAGCATAGCAGACCAGCCAGGAGACAGCAGGGCCTGCTTGGTGGCCCAGGTGCAAAGACTGGGAGGCTGTGCGGAAACAGTCCTCATGACCTGATTGGCTAGATGGGAAGGATAAGGGAAGTGCAGAGGTTCTGAGAGTCCAAGCCTGTGAATGCGAGGGTGAGATGGTCCTCAGAGGGAGCTGGAGACCTGGGAGGAGGGGAGACCTGTTTGGGGAAGGAAACAAGAAAAAGAAAGTATTCTGGTTTGGGATTTAAGGTGCTGATGGGATCACAGTAGATAAATAACCATAAGGCATTTTGAGTTTTATTTACTGCACAGATGAGAGACTAAGGGGCTTCCCTGGTGGCTCAGATGGTAAAGAATCTGCCTGCAATGCAGGAGACCTGGGTTTGATCCCTGGGTTGGGAAGGTCCCCTGAAGAAAGGAATGGTAACCCACTCCAGTATTCCAGACTTGAGAATTCCATGAACAGAGGAGCCTGGCGGTCTATAGTCTATGGGGTCAGAAAGAGTTGGACACGACTGAGCAATTAACGCTTAAGAGACTAAGGCTGGAAATGAATGGATAAAAGAGATGGGAGAATGGGACTCAATGGGAGAATGATGCTCATGGAGAGAGTAGAGAAAAAGGGAGGATGGGGTTGAGGGAGAGCCAAGGAAATACTTCTATGGACATGGCACCCGAGGGACTAACTGTCAAGGAAAAAGGCTAAGGAAGAGCTGGTGCAAAGAGATAATTCCTCAGAGCCTGCAGTAGAAGAGTTTCAGTGATTGGGTGGAGTCAACACATCAAAGTCTGTGACAGTGCTAAGGGGCAGAGGACCCTGAGAGGAGGGCCCCAGACTCAAGCCAGAGGCAATGGTGAATGAGAAGAAGGCAGAACGTATTTGATCTTCATACATTTATTCATTCATCTGTTCATCCCTCTGTCTGTCCATCTATTCATCCATCCACCCATCAAGTCACTTATCCATCCACTCATTCCTTCATCTACCCACCCATCCACATTCATCCACCCATATCTATCCATCCATACACACATACATACACTTATTATCCACCCACCCACCCATGCATTCACCTACTCATCCATCCACCCACCCATGCATTCACCTACTCATCCATCCACCCACCCATATTCAGCCACCCATCCATATCCATCCACTTATCCATCCACTCATCCCCTCATCTACCTACTCATCCATCTACCCATCCACATTCATCCATCTGATCCTTGCTAGAGCTTACTTTGGGCCATGCAGGGGAATTAGAATAAAACAGATGTGGCCCTGCCCTTTGTTGGAAACACTCAGTGAACACCCCTTAAACACTGATGCTTAGAACTGACAATCAAGGTCTCTCCCGCACAAAAGATAACAGTAAACTAACAGCCACCATTCGTCTTGTTTGGAGCCAAGCCCAGCATCTTGCACTCTACATATGCTTTTTCTGCCACTTAATCCTCCCAGCAGCTACAACACAAGGCAGGAACTGTTCAGAGATGAGTAGACCAAGGTAAAGGGGTAACGGACCCTGCCAGATCTTGCAGGCTGTCCTGGGATTTAAGCACGGAGCTGATGGCCACCCACCCAGTCTCACTGCTCCCACCCAGGCTCCTGGGAGCTTGTCATCCATCACCCAGCCCTCTCCACCTCCATCCCCCATCAGGAGACAGTTCAGTTCAGTCGCTCAGTCGTGTCTGACTCTTTGTGACCCCATGGACTGCAGCACGCCAGGCTTCCCTGTCCTTCACCAACTCCCGGAGCTTGCTCAAACTCATGTCCTTTGAGTCAGTGATGCCATCCAACCATCTCATCCTCTGTGATCCCCTTCTCCTGCCCTCAGTCTTTCCCAGCATCAGGGTCTTTTCCAAGGAGTCAGTTCTTCGCATCAGGTGGCCAAAGTATTGGAGTTTCAGCTTCAGCATCGGTCCTTCCAATGAATATCCAGAACTGATTTCCCTCAGGATTGACCAGGAGAGAGGGCCTCTCTTAACCTGCTCTGGCCTCAGAATTTATCTACTTAAGAAACAATGCTAGACTTGATGTTGAGGGAAACGGAAAGGTGAAAATGATAACATATTTTCATAGGTTATCAGAGGAAGAGACAGCTATGGGTTAACTTCATGACCAAGTGTTGGAGGCCAGCGTGAGGCACTCCGCCCGTAAGAATCCTGACAATACAAGGAAGGATGACCAAGGAACATGGTGTCTTTGGGAAAATACATCTCAAACTCCAAAGGGCTGACCTGCACACACAGCCCTGGAACTTGCCCTGTGTATAAATCAGGGACTGTCTGTAACTATAACATTTGTCTAATTTGAACATGGACCTACTGGGCTTCCCTTTCCTCACTCTGGTTCCTTCTCTGACTTCTTTCCTTTATGTTGTGCTAAGACCCTGGCCTTCCTGTTCTAGTTAATCAGCACGAACCCCATGGGCCCTTAGCAGACAGAGCAGGCGTTTTTGTAAATACCCCCTGGAGATTGGTTTCATCGCTATGGAAAACGTAGCTCTGTTTTCCTAGGTGACGGCCGTGTTTATGTAGGGACTCCGAGTGGGCTCCAGGCCTGGCCAGATGGTGCCAGATGCGCTCATGTAATGTGAGGAGCCACGTGACTCCTGGCGGGAGCCCGGTCTGGGTGGACGTGTGGCTGCAGGACCTGCCCACGCCGATCTGTCCGCTCAGGACATGCGGTTCTGCCCCTTGGACGCCCAGGGTGGCGCTGAAGGCGGGTAACCTTGCTGGAGCTGCGGTTTGGCCCTTCCAGCCAAGTGTGAGTCAGCTCTATTTTTAGCCATGCCACTCGCCCAGGTGCACCAGGCTTCTCACTGGGGGCTTCCTGCCTCAGCGTCTCGATTTCCTTTGTCAAAGGCTAGGTGAGCTGGGGACACAGCATTTTCCAGCCGATAATTCTACACGCGTGACTCTCAGCAAGGCCAGTGGTGGAGGGAAGGAACATTAGCCATTTGGGGAGCTGATGACATTTTGACCTCAGTTGAAGGATTCTACAGGCTCTGCCAGCCTGTGGGCAGGAGCAGGGATGGCGAATGAGCAGGCCCTTGCTGTATGGCCCACATATTCTACCAGTGCCAGGCAGGACTAGGTGATCAGGATGCTGTCCCTGTGCCTGGATGCCTCAGAACGCCTATTATAACTGTAATGTAGCTCAGTTGTGTCCAACTCTGTGACCCATGCACCGCAGCCCACCAGGCTCCTCTGTCCATGGGATTCTCCAGGCAAGAATACTGAGGTGGGTTGCCATATCCTTCTCCAGGAGATCTTCTCAACCCAGGGACGGAATCCCCATCTGTGATGTCTCCTGTGTTGGCGGGCAGCTTCTTTACCATCAGTGTCTGTGGCTGAGGGTGTGGGAGGGGTGGACGGGCCCTGCTCTTTGCCTTCTGTGCTGTTGTTCTTGTTCAGTCGCTCAGTCGTGTCTGACTCTGTGCGACACCATGGACTGCAGCACGCCAGGCCTCCCTGTCCTTCACTATTTCCCAGAGTTTTTGCAAACTCATGTCCATTGAGTCTGTGATGCTATCCAACCATCTTATCCTCTGTTGTTCCCTTCTCTTCCTGCCCTCAATCTTTCCCAGCATCAGGGTCTTTTCCAATGAGTCAGCTCTTCGCCTCAGGGGCCAAAGTATTGAAGCGTCAGCTTCAGTATTAGTCCTTCCAGTGAATATTCAGGGTTGGTTTCCTTTAGGATGGACTGGTTTGATCTCCTTGCTGTCCAGGAAACACAGTTGCAAAGCGCTGATGGAGGGCTAGTTATGATGTCTCTTGTCCCCGCCAGCAGAGCTGGACCAGCGGAGGGTCCCTTTCTCTTGGCTGCAGTGCGTGACCCAGAAGAGCCAGTTCGAGCCTTTCTTGGGAGTGAGATGTGGGCCCTGGGAGACGGAGACCCCTGGTCCTCATGGCACGATGCTGTAGCCTGGTGTTGCTGGCGATCACTGTGCCAAGCAGGGCTGAATGGCAGAGAGAGAGAGACAGACAGACAGACAGAGAGACAGAAGAGAGAGAGATGGGGAGAGCAGCCTGATGACCTCGAGTCAGGATCCTGTCGTCACCAAAATGCTGCCTTTATTGAACGGTGAGGGGAGTCATTCTGTTCATGGGAACAGGAGGGACTTCTGTGACGGGCAGCGGGAACCTTACTCACTCAGGACAAGGACATTCGGGAGTGACTGTGTGCCGACTAGACGGCCGCTGGGTTGTGTCTGTGGCCGCGGGAGGATCTCTGAGCCGCCACCGCCGCTGGACCAGACCCTCGTTAGGCGTGAGGATGGGGCAGGTCCCCCGTTAGGCGGATTCTAACAACGGGGAGTCTTTGCAGCTGCCTGCGGGGTCCTCTCTCCCAGCCCAGTGACCCTGGGGCCAGTGTCTGCAAGCCCCCAGCCCCTGACTCTCCCTGCCCCTCCACAGCTCCGGCCCCCCAGGACCGCTGGTCTGGGATTCTTTCTCAGTATGTGGGGAATGGCTTCCTGCTGCTCCCTTCACAGGCAGCCTCTGCCGGGGGCGTGCTTGCAGCTTCCTGGTAAAGCCTGGAATTCTCACACTTCTCCCCAGGTAGCCCACTCGGGAGGACGGGGACAAACAGCCTGTTCTCCAGGGCGCTGGGCTGGTGAGACCTCTCTGAGGTCTTGTTATCAGTCACCCTTAACCTGCGTGTGAAGTTTGCTACTACATAATCCAGGAAAGGCTGAAGGCGGGAGGAGAAGGTGGCGACAGAGGATGAGATGGTTGGATGGCATCACCGACTCAATGGACATGAGTTTGAGCAAACTCCGGGAGTTGGTGATGGACAGGGAAGCCTGGCGTGCTGCAGTCCATAGGGTTGCAAAGAGTCAGACACGACTGAAAGACTGAACTGAACTGTGCTGAATCCATCACCGTAAAATAACATTTTCAGTGACTTTAGTCCACACCCCTCCCCTCCCCTGACTTTGATTTCAGTGACTCCAGGGTGGTGCTGGAAGGTTGGCCTGTGATGCCTCACCACCCCCGTCCTGCTGGGGGATGAGGGCCCCAGGGCCACAAGCAGGGCCGGTGTTAAAGGGGGTTATTGGGGTGGAGGCGGGACTCCTCCAATCCCACAGGTGAGCCTGCCTCCCTGCCTGCCCCACTCGCAGCCCTTGAACCCTTCCTTCCCCCTCCTGAAGTCAGATGTGTCTCCTTCCTGCTCTCAGAGACCACATTCCCGGGGCCGCCGTGGGCCCAGGCCCTCCTGGTCTTTCAGCAACACAGCTGGCCTCCTCGCCCCCTGTCCCCACAGCACTGCATATCTGGCTGCTCCAACCCTTACCCAATCCCCCCTTGCCCACCGTCACCTCTCCGTCAGTCAGAGCCTGGCTCCGTTGCGGGGAGGAAGGAAGCGTGCTTTGGCTACTTCTCTGCCCTGCAGCATGGAGCAGCCTGCCTGTTACCAAAGTCCAAGCTCACTCTATCCGCTGCCTGGTAGGCCAACAATCAGAGACGAGCTGGTGTCCCTAAGACAAGGAAGGGACTTTATTTGGGAGCTGGCTGACGGAGAAGATGGCAGGCTAGGGCCTCAAAATAACCATCTTGTTGGGGCCTGGATGCCAGGATCTTTTATGGATCAGAAATGGGTGGGGGGAGGTGAGGAAACGAAGTGAAAAAACTGTCAGTCCTTCCAACTGCCCCCTAGAATGGCAAGCGCAAGGCAGGGGGGCTGTGTTAATTTCCCTTGCTTACAGTCCTTCACAGGTGGGGGGCTCAGGTTACCTCCCTGAGGCAGGCCGTTATGTATGCCGACAATAACTTGTAGCTTGGGCTTCCCTAGTGGCTCAGCTGGTAAAGAATCTGCGCTGTGGGAGACCTGGGTTTTATCCCTGAGTTGGGAAGATTCCCTGGAGAAGGGAAAGGTTACCCACTCCAGTACTCTTGCCTAGAGAATTCCATGAACTGTAGAGGCCACGGGGTTGCAAAGAGTCAGACAAGACTGGTGGCTCAGATGGTCAAGAATCCACCTGCAATGTGGGAGACCTGGGTTCAGTCTCTGGGTTGGGAAGATCCCCTGGAGGAGGGCATGGCAACCCACTCCAGTATTCTTGCCTGGAGAATCCCCATAGACAGATGAGCCTGGAGGGCTACAGTCCATGGGGTTGCAAAGAGCTGGACACAACTGAGCCACTAAGCACAGCACACACACAATAACAAAAGCTGCAGGATGAGGGTTGAAGTCACATAAGCAGATCCAGCTTGAATTCAAAATTAACCCTTCCCGGTTATACTGGGCTTTCCTGGCCTGCAATACAGGGGAACCAGGTTTGATCCCTGGGTCAGGAAAATCCCCTGGAGAAGGGCATGGCAACCCACTCCAGTATTCTTGCCTGGAGAATCCCATGGACAGAGGAGCCTGGTGGGCTATAGGGGTCACAAAGAGTCAACACGCCTGAGTCTGACTTTCCAGTCACACCTGGGACATAGTTGGTGCTGATTAAACAGGGGCTGAGCAGAGCCCCGCAGCCCCGCCCTATCTCCAGGTGGGACTGGTTTTCCTTTGCGACCATAATTTGAAGCAAGTGGAGAAGGCTCAGCAGTGCAGCAAGCGGCCCTTGGGGCAATGGATCTTCCCAGGTGACACCAGGGGACCCTGGGGCTGTAAAGGGGAAGATGGAGCAGGGGTCGGGGTGGTGCTGTGCACTCAGCCTGCGCAGAGATGGGTCCCAGCTGTTGTTCAGCTTCAGGGAAGGAACGAGGAGGAAGTGGCTCAGTGGCAGGAGGCGACCCGGGTCAAGAGAACAGGAGAGGGGGCTGCTCAGAGACTGGTGCTGGGAGGGGCTCTTTGGGGCCCTAAAAATGTGGGCTCTGGGGAGGGGTAACGAGCCCAGCTGGTTGACTCAGAGCTCATGGGTGGAGCCCATGCCTGGTGCCCAGTATGAGGACGTCAAGGATACTTCCTCCCCCACCCGTGTGCCTCTGCCATCAGACTAGCAGTGGGGCCTGTGTGGTGAAGGGGTGACAACCCCAGGGCACGCTTGTCCAGGCAGAGCTTTGGCTGAGTCCCTCTGGACTTACCGAGGCCTTGTGTGTGTCCCTGTAGCGGCCACTGGGCGGGATGGCGGGAGGCTGCTGAGGGCCACTGCGGGCCTATGGGGACCTGGCCTTTCCTGTACCATCATGCTGACCAAGGTGTACCAGCCCATTGGCAGCACAGATCTGAGTGTCCACGTTGCACATGTAACACTCTCAGCAGCTCTGTGAGCTGATCACAACACATAAGCATGAAGACAAATACGCCCGCTGGTTTTGTTGCGGGAGGAAGCCATTCTGACTCCAGGTTGGAACCGTTTCTTTGACTTGCTTTTTGTTGCTTTTACGATTATAGTCTTACAGAACGGTTTGCCTCAGATAATCCTGCCCCTCTGCCTGGCTGTTAAATGAACGTGCTTTGGTTCAGAATCCAGTCCACTTGTAGATGGCAGGAGGGAAGAAATGAACACATCCCCTGCGTGAGGCTAGCCATTCTAGGAGGTGTTTACAAGATTCCTAGCCTTTTTACTTTGCTTCCTCACCTCACCTCGTCTCTGATCTATAAAAGAACCTGGCATCCAGACCCCCAAAAGATGGTTATTTTGAGGGGCTAGCCTGCCGTCTTCTTGGTCAGCTGGCTTTCTGAAAAAAGTGTCTTCCTCGCCTCACCACCTCATCTCTTGGATTCATTGGCCTATTGTGCGGCGAGCAGAGGGAGCTTGGACTTGGTAACAGTTCTTGACAAGAGCGTCAGGGCAGTCCAGCAGAGTACAGACTCTCTCCAGGTGGCCGTGGCGCAGCTGGATGTTGTAGACAGAGAACTAACTGGACACGCCCTCAGACCTCACACAAGATTCAGCTCAAAAGAGGCTGTGATCACGCTCCCCTGGTGGTTTAGTGGAGGCCTGATCGGAGCCTGCAGGGCAGGCTTCCCAGGTGGCGCTAGTGGCAAGGAACCCGCCTGCCAGTGCAGAAGATGTAAGGGATGCAGGTTCAATCCCCGGGTCGTGAAGATCCCCTGGAGGACGGCATCACAACCCCCTCCAGTATCTTTGCCTGGAGAATCCCATGGAGTGACGAGCCTGGCGGGCTACGGCCCATAGGGTTACAAAGAGTCAGACATGACTGAGCGACTTAGCATGCATGTCAGTGTCGGGGACAAAAGTTCAATTCTCGGTCCAGGAAGATTCCACAAGCTGTGAAGCAGCTAAGCCTATAAACCACAGCAACTGAATCTGAGCTCGACAGTGTGGGAGCCGAGACTGCTGGAACCCGAGTGCCCCAGAGCTCATGCCCAGCACCAAGAGTGCCTGCACACCACAGCTAGGGAGTGGCCCCTGCTCGCTACAACTAGAGAGGAGGCTATGCCGCAACAGAGCCTCAGCACAGCCAAAAATAAGGAACTAAGAATTAAAAGAGTAGGCTACGATCTTCCAGGTAAAAACACAGACCCACAACGCTGTTAGAAAGCCCAGGGGAGGAGCTCTCTGGGACGCCTCAGACTCGGTGGCAAGTCGTTAGACTTGACATCACAAAGTATGATCCAGAAAAAAAAAAATTGATAACTTGGACTTCATCAGAATTAAAACCGTCGGCTCTGTGCAAGACCCTGTTAAGATGAAAAGACCAACTGTGAAGAGGGAGAAAGCATCTGCAGAGGTCAGACCTGACACAGGACTAGCGGCAGGACTGGGGAAGAACTCTGCCCGGAGAAGGTCAGCAGAGGGAAAGCCCCAGAGACGGGCCTGTGGGCCCTGCTCTGTCCACAGAACAGTCTTCTGTCCGGTCCGGGAGCCACAGTCACACGGACCTCCCTGCCCACAGGTCTGAGGGTGGAGTCCTGGCCCGGGGTCTTGACCTGAGACGGGAGCCCGCGGGCCCTGGGAGCTGAGCGAGGTGCTCTGTGATACTAGGACCGTGCGAGCTGGAAGCTGGGAGACCCTGGCTTTACAGCGGGTGGGGTCGGGGGGCAGCCTCGAGGAGAGGTGGGGGCTCAGCCTTGACCCTACCAGGGCAGCCATGCGAGCCTGTCGGAGCAGAGGCGAGCTGGCGGGTGGCCTGCTCTGTCCCGCTGCTCCTGCTGCTATCATCTCTCTGCAGTCGAAGTGGATGGAGGTCTGGCTTAGGAAGGGGAGGGGTCTGATGGCCGCTGGGGAGACTTAGTCCTGCTTTGCCTCAGCTCGCCTGTCTCTGATGTCAGTCTCATCACCCCCGCTCAGAGATGGGGACAGGGCTCCCCAGCTGGTCAGCCCTTGGCCATCCTGAAGCACCCACATCCTTGCACCTGTTCGGTGGTCAGCCTTATGCTTTCCCCAACGCTGGGATGCCAGCTTCAGGGAACATTTTTAGCAGGGAAGTATCAGCTATTCACGTGGTATGAGAATGGCCTGCGTTTCTCACTCTGGGATTTCAAAGCTTACAATTTGATGGTGCCCTGGAGCCCAGGGCTCAGATGGTGACCGTCCCTCCTCGTGCGCCTGGTCCAGAAAGGTCCTGCCCCCCGCCTCTGGCCTGGTCCTGGCCGTTTCCCTTCCCGGCAGCCAGTGTGATCCTCCAGGGCGGAGATGGGCCCCGTGCTTTCTCTGCCATGAGTCTTGAGGCTTCTCCCCTCACTCAGAGTCACGGCTGGGCCTCCAAGGGCCTCAGGGCTGCGCTCCTTCCTGCCCCACACCTTCTGGAACTTTCCACATCATTACTTCAGCCAGTCCCTGGACCTTCACAGTCCTCACGCCCAGCTCCCTCCTGGATGGAACCTCCCTGAGGGTGGGGGTCCCAGGCTGGCCTCGTCCTCTGGGGGGGGGTTACAGAGCAGCGCCTGATGCCGGGGAGGGCCTGGGCTCAGGGAATGCATGGATGAGGTCCTAGTGAACAAAGCCGGGGCCAAGCTCGGGACACAACACGCCATTTCTGTCACAAGGGGAGACCACCCGACGGCCTCGGACAGAGGCAGGCGGCCTGGGCCCCTGGCAGGAGCTCGGGGAACCACCTGGGTCGTAACCGGCGATCTTTCAGGCCAGCTGGGGCCGGGGTCGCTTTTGGAGAAAGCAGCCTCAGCCAAGGAACGGAGGGGATTGCGGCCGCGCCAACTGACTGGAAGCCTCCCCGGGGCTGCGCCTCCTCCCGAGGCGACTTCCAGGAACGCGAGCCTCCGTCCCGCCGGGCTCCTCTCCCAGGGGACGTCTCAGCACAGTCTGCGCCAAACAGGAAACACTCAGGTTTCCTGAGAAAGTTTCTTAAAGTCTTTGGCAAAGCGCTAAACTGGAGGATCTTGACGTGGATGTTGGAAAACGGGGGTGAGAAGTCCCCGGGGACTCCACGGAG
Organism: Bubalus kerabau; assembly: GCF_029407905.1. Taxonomy (NCBI): domain Eukaryota; kingdom Metazoa; phylum Chordata; class Mammalia; order Artiodactyla; family Bovidae; genus Bubalus; species Bubalus kerabau. The sequence goes on along the minus strand of NC_073629.1, from coordinate 117,541,906 downwards.
GGCGGCACACACGGTGTTTCTCCGGGATCACGTGTGTCACGTATGACACGCTCCTTAGCTGAGATCTGAGCTGCGGGATGCAACCAGCATGCAAGGGCTCTCCTGGAGGCAGAGACAGACGGACAGAGACAGAGAGACAGAGGACGCGAGGGAGGGGCACGGGGAGAGGAGAAGAGACAAGGCTTCGAGAGGCGCTGCCTGGGGAAGGTCAGGGCCAAGACCCCACCCTTCTTCTCTCCAGCCCAGAAGCCCGTGACTCTGGGGGTCCCACGATCAGACTGGCCCCCACCCCGCCAGGACAGGAAGACAACAAGGATCAGTGAAAGAAATACAGCTTCCCACTTGAAAATGGGCCTCAGACATTTGTTATTCCAATTTTTTTAAGTACAAAGATAATTCTCCCCATCTTGGCATTCTGAAGGGGACTTTTGTTTTCCCTCTCTTCTGAGTGTTCTTTTCCAAGCCTGGTAAATGTCTACTCAGATGAGGGATAAGAAGGACCACATGACCGAGGAAACTTCCCGACTCGGGGTTGGGGCCTGGCGGCCTCTTCCTCCTCCGGCCTCAACTGGGCCAGGCCTGGCTCAGCCTCCCTGCCTCAGTTCCAGCCTCCCTGCCTTGGGCCCAGCCAGGGTCTGGGGGTGGGGTGGGGGCCCAGGGATGCTCCCGCACCCCCGTCAATCCGCTGTGCCTGCCCTTTGGCTTATGATGGGGCATGATCATCACAGCCCTGTGTCTGGGTCTCCACTGTGACTCTAATGTCCTGGAAAACTGGGGGTCACTGGTCATCTGTGCCCTGAGCATGCTGCACCCCTCTCAAGTTTCTCAAGCAGCCCCTCCTGATTCAGTCGAGTCCGACTCGACTGCAGCCCGAAAGGATCCTCTGTCCATGGGATTTTCCAGGCAAGAATACTGGCGTGGGTTGCCATTTCCTCCTCCAGGGGATCTTTCCGGCTCAGGGATCGAACCTGCATCTCCCGTGCCTCTTGTGTTGGCAGGCGGGTTCTTTACCGCTGAACCACCTGGAAAGCCCAGCCCCTCCCAAGGGCAGGCCTAAAATAAAACACTGTACTGAAATGGCGTGCTCGCCAGCCCAGAGAAGCCCCTGCCCGCATCCAGGCTTGGGAGGGCGATGGGAGGGCCATGAGGGTCTGAGTCCCATGTTCTGCCCCTCCCTGAGGATTGGACACTCTGAAAGTCACAGTCATGTGGTCCCTGTCCCCCTGAAGTACTGGGACGAGTGTGGCCAGGAGCAGCTGGGGACCATCCCTCCTGAGAGCAGCCTGCCTGCTCATCCCGAGGGACTTGCCCCGTCCAGCGGCAGGAGTCGCCCCACTCAGCTTTGTCACCGGCTCGGGCAGATGGCCACAGGACAGGGCGGCTCAGTCATGCAGGCAAAACCAGACAACTGGTGACCGCGAGTTGGGGGACAGTCACCTCTTGAGAAGCCAGGGTGCAGGGGAGGGCCCCTGCCTGGCTCCCCGCTGGGACGCTGTCCGCTGGTGGGGGTGGGGCAGGGAACTTAAACACATTTTGTTCTCCTCTGTGTCCTGAGGGCTGAGAACAGTTCAAGACTCATGGGATAGACCTGCGAACAATGTCCCAGCACCTCCCCTTCAAAGCTAGTCTACATTAACGGCAATGTACGGGTTAAAAGGTAGATTGAAGGAAAATGCCTTGGAGCCTCCAGGCCTGGACTGGAGTCTGGCACTGCCTCCCACCGGTCACTGGTCCCAGGCCTCCTGCTTGACCTTTTTGGGCCTCAGTTTCCCTGTTGGGAGACGTGGGAACAACAGCCGGCGGCGCTAACTTTGTTGGAAGGCGTGGGTGGAGGGGCCGCGGGGAAGCAGCCTCTAGGCCTGGTAAACACGGTGATTTGTTGTTCACCAGGGAAGTGGTGACTCAGACGGTAAAGGATCTGCCTGCAATGTGGGAGATGTTCGTTCGATCCCTGGGTTGTGAAGAAGATCCCCTGGAGGAGGATGGCCACCGACTCCAGTACACTTGCCTGAAGAATCCCCATGGATGGGGGAGGCTAGCAGGCTACAGTCCACGGGGTGGCAAAGAGTCGGATGTGCTGAGCGACTGAGCAGAGGGAAGTGGGAGCTGGGCTGGGTCTCGTCACATCTCACTGTCCAGTCAGTCACCCAGGGCAGCTGGCGGTTCGCCCGGCTGATGGAGCTGGGACACGGTCTCCCAGGACCAACCCGGGAGGCACAGGCAGAGCCCACCCGAAGCCAGAGAAAGGAGCGGAGGTGCAGGGCTGCCTGGAGGAGGCGGGTCGTCAGGGAACCAGGCGGCTCTGCCAGGGGTTCCATTTTCAAATTACCAGCCACATCAGCGTCATCGGGAAGAGCAAGTCTGACGCCACATCAGATTCGCCCTTTTACTTTCCTTTCTATTCTGCTGCTTTGGCTTGAGTTAAGAATGTTGCCTAGAGCCCGTTTCAGTGGCTGAGTCAAAGTCTCTCTTGGTGAATGTCACATGGCACTTGAAAATGTGGGTTATTTTCAAGTATCTTTTGATATTGAATTCTGACTAACATAATACCACAGCGATAAGAGAACAGACTCTGAAAATTTTGCACCTTGTTTTATGTCCCCGGATACGTTCCACTGTCTCCTGGTTTATAGTTCATGGGAACTTGTACCCTGCTGTTGTGTGAAAACTGTATTAATCTTAATTATGTTGAATTGGTTCATAGTGCTTTTCAGACCTACTGTATCCTTCTATTTTTCTGTCCACACATTCTATTAATTTTTGAGAGTTTGAAACTCTAACTAAAAATCTTAATTTATCTGCTTAAAAAATAGTTGTAATATATAGTAGAACCATATGTAACTTTGTTCTGTATTTTCCAAGTCTCCTGTAAATGTGTTATCGTACTTTCATAATTCAGAAATTAAAAATTAAAAGTATAATTTTTTGAAACAAAATAATTTTAGGTTCTGAGGAGTTCTGATCTTTTGAGTGCCAGCTGCCTGTTTTCTTTGTTTTGTAACTACAATAAACACAGTATTTTCCTTTACCACACAGACACATACACACACACGAGGATGTTGCCTATAGCCTGAAATATACAGGAGAGCCCAATCTCAAGGCTCTGACCTTTAAGAGTATGACACTCTTCCATTTGCATAATAAAAAGTTGTGGGACAGAGAATAACAGTGGTCCTGTTGTAGGTTTACAGGAACACTGTGATCTGATCTACCAGGGCTCTCCCTCACCTGGCCTTTAGAAACGCTCTGCTGCAACCTTCGGGGAGTTCGGGGTTTTGGGCATGAGCCACCATTCTCCTTGCCTGGTCCTGCGCTAAACCTTTTTCTGCTCTAAACTCCAACATTCCGGTATTGTTTAGACTCTCCATGCATCAGGTACACAAACTTGCGTTTGGTAACACAGATAATCAAAGTCATTTACTTCCAAGCATAATCAACTGTCTGCTCAGTAATATGGATTTTCCCCAGGTTGTTTGCATTTCCAGAACTCTATGTCTCCTTTGGAATAATTAATATAATGAGGTGTCATGAAAACGTCTCTTAACTTTGATAGAATGAGTAACACACATTTGGATTTTTTTTTTCTTAGTTGAAAAAATGAAACTTATTGGCAAAATCCATAATGTAACACTGTCAGAAAATTAAGCACTTCCAGGGGCTGTTTCTGATTGTAATGATTTCAGGTTTTTCTAATTATTCTGCCCCAAACGTTCATCTTTGTCTTTTGCTCTGGTGTGAAGACGCTCTGTTTATAAAACAACATGAGGTAAAATGACTTTAGGGGCAGGTCCATCACTCCTTGGTAACTGAGACAATTAACACACATCAATATTAAACTTTTACGTGTACGAATTCTATATCATTAGCGAAACATTAGCCTGCTTGGCTGGACACAAAATCTCTTTTTCCTCCTCCCTGATGAAGGAATGTTTTTATTTGGAAAGCCTAACAGAGGCATGAAAACAAAACCACATGCAGTTTTGTGTATCACAAACTCTCTGCTGAAAGGAACAAAGTTGAGAACATCCCTGGTGCTAGGGGTTACGAAGGCTACACGCATCACGAGTGCAGAGTGGCATTTATTTTTTGAACAAACAAATGACTTTTTGTACTCTCAATCAATAAAAAAAATCTGAATATTTACTTACGCTAATCTGATGAGTTAATCCTCCACAGCTTCAAAATCCCCATTTGAATACAATAATTTGTCAAGCCCAGAGCTCCCTCCACACACTCTTTTGTTCCACAAATATTTGAATATCTACTAAATGTGTGTGTTGGTGGCTCAGAAGTGAAGAATTTGCTTGCTGACACGGTTGGATCCCTGGGTCGGGAAGATCCCCTGAAGGAGGAAATGGCAACCTACTCCAGTATTCTTGCCTGGAGAATCCTTTGGACAGAGGAGCCTGGCGGGCTATAGTCTAAGGGGTCTCAAAGAGGCGGACAAAACTTAGTAGCTAAACAACAGCCACAGTGTGTGTGTCTGGAGGTATACACAGCAGAGGAAGTCCCTGCAGTGGGCGGGAGACCTGATATTCTGGTGGAGGAGAAAGAAGAACAGAGAAGCTAACTGCATTGTTACTGAGTCCAGACAACAGGCTAATAAATTGGGGAATGAGTTGGGCAAGGAGTAATGACTTTATTAGGAAAGCCAGCAGATTGAGAAGACGGCAATCTAGTGTCTCAAAGAAACATCTTACCGCAGTCAGAACTCAGGCTTCCTTTATACTAAAAAGAGAAGGTGGGGTGTGTGTGTGTGTGTGTGTTGTGTGCGTGTGTGTGTGTGTGTGTGGTGGGGGCGGGGGGGGGGGGCGGTGGTGATTGGTGGCTGCAAACTTCTCGGAGCAGAAATCCTTCCTTTTGCAGCTGCCCACAGAGGTCAGCTTGCAGATGCTCCTGTAAACCTCCAAGGAGACAGATGTTCTTCTGTATTCTGCAACTTTCTATCTCCATATGAATGGAAGAGCCTTACACTCCTAAAGGCCGGAGCCTTGAGAATAGGCTGTCTTGTGTGATTCAGGCTGTAGCAAATTCTTCTACAGAAGAGCCAGCATGACTACCTGCTGGCAACAGAGCACAGGGTTGAAGTAAAAGGAACAGATGTAACAGAGTCGGGTTGGTTCTTCCTTATCACAGCATCAGGAAGACACTTGGTGATAGTGCGAGTTCCTCCAAGGTTAACATGCTGGCAATGGGGATGGGGGCTCCCTCCTATGGGGGTGGTGATCTCACTCACTATGGTTACACCGTGGGCTACTCCCAGGCAGCGACCGAGCAGGGGAGTCCTGACCCAGGCCCCTTCCTGCAGCGGAGGGGCGCGCTCTCCAGTGGAGACTTTGGCTCTCGGAAGTCTCGATGGCCTGGGTGAAACTTTCCTGAGGCTGCGGTGGACTCGGAGACTCTTGCATCCTCTTCTCCTTTCGCAGGTGTCAGACCGGCATCCCGCCTACAGGCTGGCCCCGCCCCCACTGCCCTTCCCCTGTCCTCCTGCACAGGGTCCCCCCGTGACTCCTGCACGTCAAATCTCTTCTTAGCCTCAGCTTCTTAATAGGACCGAACCCATGAAGCCTGTTGGAATAAAATATGAGTATTGAAAACGTGTGCTGTGGCAGGAACATAAAGACGACCCTTGGCTGGAAACATCTGGCCCTATCCGTGTCCAAGGTTGCTCAAGGCTGCTTGTGTGTTGTATCTTATTGCCAAGCTGCCGCCGTGACAGAATTTCTTTCCCTCCTTCCCTCCATCCTTCCTTTCTCCCTCCCTCTTTCTTCCTGCAGAGAACAGGGTCCTGGCCACGCTTGCCTCTCTGTGATTTCCTATTGCGCTTTCTCAGAGGGTCCCCAGGCTCTGCCCAACCCCTGAATAGCTTTGTTCCATTTCCATGGCCTCTGAAACATTGTAACAACCCAGCCTGAAGGAACATGTGTGGAAATCTTAGCTGGAGAATCAGAACTGGGTGTTGCTCAGAATGTGGAAAAAATGCAGAGTGTTTCCTCTGCTAAGCATTTGATCCACACGGTGGTCTGTCCCGCAGCACAGCTGAGGCCCTGGCCAGGGAAGGTGCTGGAAGACCCACGCAGGATCTGCCCACCCTACCTCTTGACCTCAGTTGTGGGTCACCCCACGCTTCCCTTGGAATGACACCAATGCCCCAAACCAGAGCACCCCCTTCTGGGGGGCTGCTGTGTCCAATGCCGGGTTATGGAGCCAAGAAGTCCTCCCCTCCTCGGGGTCCACAGCTTCTTCCACCAACAGCACAGACTTTTCTCGGAGAAGGAAGAAAGCCCTGGCTGAAGGTGCTGGCCTGTGATGTGCTGGGTCTGTGGGAGGGTGAACCCGATGGGCCACAGCCGAGCCTGCAATGGTGCTAGGAAACACTGCCCTCCTGAATGCAGTCATGGATCTGGTGGTGCTCCCCAAATGGCAGCTGAAGTCTCACTTCCTGTGATGGAATGAACTCTATGCTGTATAACTATGCATATAATTAAACACAAATTTCAGAATTTAGAAAAGCCCTTTCAAGCCTGGCATAAAAAGTCTGATGCTTTGAACTTCTAATGTGTGTGCACCTTACCTGCCCAGACTGACCGTGGGCCCTGTGGGGGGAGGGTCAGTGGGATGGAAGACGGTGCCAAGGGTGGGTGTCTCTGACCCCATTGGTCTGTTCTCCCAGGCTTTGCGTCCAAGTGGGTTTTGAGGCGTCTCCTGGACACTGTTCCGTCCTCCAGTGGCACAACCCCCTCTTCTGGATGCTGGTCACTTGTCTTCGCTGCACGCCTCTGGCTAGAGACCTGTAGGAGTCAGAGCAGTTCTGATGTGTCTGGCGTCCTCGAGGTGCCCCGGCCAAGCTACCTTTCCGGGACAAGTGCGATGATGCTGGCTTTTGTGTTTACACATGGTCAGTGGATGACCAGCTGCTGAGCCACGGGGTGTGGTGACCTGGCTGGAGGCAAGCCCTGAGGTGGGGATGGTCTAGAGGGAACCCACAAAGACAGGGTGTCCAGGAGACCCCAGAAAGGCCCTGCAGAGGGGTCAGGCTGAGCCACTGCTTCAGGGAGTTTCATGGAGATGTGACTTCTTCGCTGAGCAGTTTGGAGAGACATGGTGGCGACTGTCGCTGCTGCGGAGTCTCTTTGGATGGGACTGTGTGTGAAATGGGATGCATGGCCTCCCTCCCCACCAGTCTCTGCAGCTGACCTTCCCACTCCCCAAATGAGCTCTCGTCCTCACTGGGCAAGGGAGCCAGAGAGACCCCTTCCAAGGGCAGCTCCCTTTATTGATTTCCTGTGGCTGCTGCAACAAGTCATCACAAACTTGGTGGCTTCAAACAACAGAAACTGATTTCCTTGCAGTTCTAGAGGTCAGAATCTGCCTGCAATGCAGGAGACCTGGGATCGATCCCTGGGTTGGGAAGATCCCCTGGAGAAGGGAATGGCAACCCATTCCAGTATTCTGGCCTGGAGAATCCCATGAGCAGAGGAGCCTGGTGGGCTACAGTCTATGGGGTCGCAAAGAGTTGGACATGACTGAGTGACTTCCGCTTTCACTTTCCACTTTCTAGAGGCCAGAAGACCCAAATCCAGGGGTTGGCAGGGCTGCGCTCCTTCCAGAGGCTCTAGGCGGGGAGATGTCCTCCTTTCTTACAGCTTCTGGGGATCCCAGGCGATCCTTTGTTTGTGGTCATGTCACCCGTCCTCTGCACCATTCTCTCCCCCTTGGCCTCTCTCTCTTTAGTCTATTATAAGGGCGCTGCTCATGGCATTTAGGGCCCATGCAGGAAATCCAGGATGTTATCCTTGTGAAACCCTTAATTACATCTGCAAAGACCTTTTTCCAAATAAGGTCAAATTCTGAGGTCCCCGGGGGTTAGGATAGATCTTCTGGGGGAGCTGCCAGTCAATCTGGGCTTCTCTGGTGGCTCAGTGGTAAAGAATCCTCCTGCCAATCAGGAGACATAGGAGAATGTGGGTTTGCTCCCTGGGTCAGGGAGATCCCCTGAAGGAGGAAATGGCAACCCACTCCAGTATTCTCTCCTGGAAAATCCCATGGACAGAAGAGCCTGGTGGGCTACAGTCCATGGGATTACAAAGAGTTAGACATGACTGAGTAACTGAACACACACACACACACACACCATTCAAAACACAGTAACTAAACATCCAACACATCCCTTTTTCCAGGCTTCATCCCTATAAGACTCTGCAGAGTCTTACCAGAAGAAGACAAAGGACACAGCTACGTGTTGGCTCTCCAGGGGGCCTCTCTGCTATGTGGCACTAAATGGTGTGAAGGAGAGACGTCTTTTAATTCCTATTTGTTTAGTGAGTGTTTACATTCTGTGTGGTGCAGAGCAGGTAGAGGGGCAGACCAGCTTCTCCTGGATATACAGCTACTGCTCCTTTGTGTGATGCTGGTGCCTGACTCCTTCTCCAGGCTCGCAGACCCTGTCAAGGCTAGACCTTAACATTGGCCTTGCTCCCTCCTGGGCTGGCCTTCCTCTGGGGTTGACCAGTTGTTTGGCCTTGATATCCCCATGGGTCACTCCCTAAACACCCAGACCCCAGTGAGGAAGCATGGGTTCACTGCGGCTCCAAGGGGGGGCATTTCAAGAGCAGAGCCTTCCTCCAGAGAAGGGGCTCCGTTCATTCCAGTTCAGTTCAGTCGCTCAGTCGTGTCCGACTCTTTGTGACTGCATGGACTGCAGCAAGCCAGGCTTCTCTGTCCATCACCAGTTCCTGGAGTTTACTCAAACTCATGTCCATTGAGTCGGAGATGCCATCTAACCATCTCATCCTCTGAGAAGGGGCTAACATGATAATTTTAGGCTGGGTAGTATGTCACAAAGAGTCCTTTTAAGGAGGTAAGTACTCTTCAAATTATAGTAATAAATACATACCTGAACGTTTAAAAGGAATGGTAGAAATAAAAGAGCAGAAACAGGATAAAGAGAAGGAGTGGGTGAGAGTGGACCAGAAACACTGCATTATTCCTCAGAAGTGCTGACACTTTCTGTTTGGGGCCTGTTGCTTAGTGAAATTCCACAACTGGGGCGTCATTCCTACTGGATTCAGGCTTGTTCAGAAACCTCATGAGACCAACGGCTTCTACTATTTTAATATATGGGTCAGTGGAAAACGGTTGGAAATCTGGTAGCTGGTTAAAATTTTACAGGCCCGCCCTGTTTGAATAGACACATTTATACTTGAGTTGATGCTCAAATAAATTACACTGAGAAGTGGTAGAAAGTTTGTCAGAAAAAAGTTTTGGAGGGTGGGAGGAGTGGAAGTCTCAGAGACATGGAGCTGGGTGGGGGGCCGCTAGAAGACCACCAGCCCTGCGCTCCCTCCCCCGCCTCAGGTCTCAGGACCCCCGCTATCTCCCTGCTGTGACAGAGGTCATGACCTAAGCCCTGCAGCGTGTGTTTTGTTTCCAAGAAAACTTGCCCCCAGCTCGAAAAATCCAGATGGACGCAGGGTGAGATCTCCAGCTTGTCTTGAAGAGCCAGAAGTCCTGGCCACTAGGGGCTGGCGTGCTTGCAGGGCAGAGGCTCCTCTGGCCCCCGGTTCCCACCTCGCCTAAACCACACGGGACTGTAGAAATGGGTGTGAGAGGGCATTCTGGAGAAGGGCAGTGTCAGAAGGGGGGCGGCATCTAGGAATCGCAGACTGGTCTCTGAGAGGTCTGTGCATGGAGGTGGGCATTCATACGGACAGACGAGCATATGCACACACACCTGTATATGTGTTCACGTTTATGTGTGTGTGTGTGTGATTCTATCACTGGTCTGTCTATCTGTCCATCTATCCCACAGGTATAACTGATATACCTGGAGCCGGCCTGGGAGCCTGGGCTCTGGTGTGTGGCCCCCTTCAGGGAAGCAGAGCAGAGACTGATATCCTTAACCCGCTGGTGGGCCAGATGGAACCTCTGGGGAAGGGAGGACAGGGCCAGTCCCCAGCAGCTGGGCCTTGGCCTGAAATCCTTCAGGGTTCCAGAGAGCCATGGAGTCCTTCATCAGCACCTCCAGAGGGGAAACAGCCCAGTAAAGATTCTACAGAACTGGCTTCTGAGAACTATGCAGTATGTTTAATTAAACAGTAAGTTGATTAACACAATATATAATATATTTAAATATATTTAGCTGTATAGTATAATTAGGTTATATATATTCTATTGTGTGTTAATGTGTATAATACATCAGATCAGATCAGATCAGATCAGTCGCTCAGTCGTGTCCGACTGTTTTCGACCCCATGAATCGCAGCACGCCAGGCCTCCCTGTCCATCACCAACTCCCGGAGTTCACTCAGACTCACGTCCATCGAGTCAGTGATGCCATCCAGCCGTCTTATCCTCTGTCGTCCCCTTCTCCTCCTGCCCCCAATCCCTCCCAGCATCAGAGTCTTTTCCAATGAGTCAACTCTTCGCATGAGGTGACCAAAGTACTGGAGTTTCAGCTTTAGCATCATTCCTTCCAAAGAAATCCCAGGGCTGATCTCCTTCAGAATGGACTGGTTAGATCTCCTTGCAGTCCAAGGGACTCTCAAGAGTCTTCTCCAACACCATAGTTCAAAAGCATCAATTCTTCGGTGCTCAGCCTTCTTCACAGTCCAACTCTCACATCCATACATGACCACAGGAAAAACCATAGCCTTGACTAGACGAACCTTTGTTGGCAAAGTAATGTCTCTGCTTTTGAACATGCTATCTAGGTTGGTCATAACTTTCCTTCCAAGCATAATATAATCATCAATCACTTATATTCTGATTTTTCCCAAAAGATATTGAGAGGGTATTCCTTACTATGCACACACATACCCTTTTATAGAAAGTATATAAAATAAGAGAAAAGGCCAGATCAGCTGGAAAAAGGGGTTATAAGATAAATATTGGGAGAGGTAAATTTCTTTTCAAAATTAGTTATAGAAGGAAGTGACTGCATAGCTTCTGAGACAAAATTCTTGAAGTGTCAGTCTGTAGCAAAGGGTCTCAGTGATGCCTTTTTTTGTAGCTGGGCTCTGAAGATGCTGAGAACATGGTAAAGAAGGGTTTCTGTGGGGCCAGGCTGATGGAGTTCAGGAAGGTGGCTTCTGCCCCTTGGATTTGAGGTGATGGTGGGCTTCAGACTGGAGCTGCTGCTGCTGCCAAGTCGCTTCAGTCGTGTCCGACTCTGTGTGACCCTGAGGACGGCAGCCCACCAGGCTCCCCTGTCCCTGGAATTCTCCAGGCAAGAACACTGGAGTGGGTTACCATTTCCTTCTCCAATGCATGAAAGTGAAAAGTGAAAGTGAAGCTGCTCAGTTGTGTCTGACTCTAAGCGACCCCATGGACTGCAGCCTACCAGGCTCCTCTGTCCATGGGATTTTCCAGGTAAGAGTACTGGAGTGGGGTGCCATTGCCTTCTCCTCAGACTGGAGAGGGAACCACATTTCTATCACCCCTCAGAGAAAGTGAAACTGAAAGTGTTAGTTGTTCAGTCCTGTCTGACTCTTTGCGACCCCATGGACTGTAGCCCACCAGGCTCCTCTGTCCATGGGATTCTCCAGGCAAGAAAACTGATGTGGGTAGCCATGCCCTTCTCCAGGGGTTGAACGTGAGTCTCCTGCATTGCAGGCAGATTCTTTATTGTCTGAGTCACCAAGGAAGCCCACCCCTCAGAGGGGACCTCTGAAATCATCTACTCTCAGGTAGCTTGCAAAATCAAAGAGGAAATAGCTTATTCAGATCATCAGATAAGATCAGTCGCTCAGTCGTGTCCGACTGTTTTCGACCCCATGAATCGCAGCACGCCAGGCCTCCCTGTCCATCACCAACTCCCGGAGTTCACTGAGACTCATGTCCATCGAGTCAGCGATGCCATCCAGCCATCTCATCCTCTGTCGTCCCCTTCTCCTCCTGCCCCCAATCCCTCCCAGCATCAGAGTCTTTTCCAATGAGTCAACTCTTCGCATGAGGTGGCCAAAGTACTGGAGTTTCAGCTTTAGCATCATTCCTTCCAAAGAAATCCCAGGGCTGATCTCCTTCAGAATGGACTGATTGGATCTCCCTGCAGTCCAAGGGACTCTCAAGAGTCTTCTCCAACACCACAGTTCAAAAGCATCAACTCTTCGGTGCTCAGCCTTCTTCACAGTCCAACTCTCACATCCATACATGACCACAGGAAAAACCATAGCCTTGACTAGACGAACCTTTGTTGGCAAAGTAATGTCTCTGCTTTTGAACATGCTATCTAGGTTGGTCATAACTTTCCTTCCAAGGAGTAAGCGTCTTTTAATTTCATGGCTGCAACCACCATCTGTAGTGATTTTGGAGCCCAGAAAAATAAAGTCTGACACTGTGTCCACTGTTTCCCCATCTATTTTCCATGAAGTGGTGGGACCGGATGCCATGATCTTCGTTTTCTGAATGTTGAGCTTTAAGCCAACTTTTTCACTCTCCACTTTCACTTTCATCAAGAGGCTTTTGAGTTCCTCTTCACTTTCTGCCATAAGGGTGGTGTCATCTGCATATCTGAGGTTATTGATATTTCTCCCGGCAATCTTGATTCCAGTTTGTGTTTCTTCCAGTCCAGCGTTTCTCATGATGTACTCTGCATATAAGTTAAATAAACAGGGTGACAATATACAGCCTTGACGTCCTCCTTTTCCTATTTGGAACCAGTCTGTTGTTCCATGTCCAGTTCTAACTGTTGCTTCCTGACCTGCATACAAATTTCTCAAGAGGCAGGTCAGGTGGTCTGGTATTCCCATCTCTTGAAGAATTTTCCACAGTTTATTGTGATCCACACAGTCAAAGGCTTTGGCATAGTCAATAAAGCAGAAATAGCTTATTACGACACTGTAAATTCCTTTTATCAATTGGATACTGAAAGTGAGTTTTAAAGACTTGTATACATTTCATCTCATTTTGCCATAACTCACAGCAGAGTTAATGGAATAACATATGCTAAGGTTCCACCATTGACCTTGTTCAGTTTGGATCCCATAACTCTTCAGTGGACATGAGTTTGAACAAACTCTGGGAAATAGTGAAGGACGGGGAAGGCTGGTGTGCTGCAGTCCCTGGGGTCGCAGAGAGTCAGACATGACCTAGCAACTGAACAGCAGCAGCATACCTCTTTCTGATGATTTTGGCAAAACAGCTTACAGAAAAAATCTTCTCTTCCTAGTAGAACTGACAAGAAGGTGGATCATTTCATAAAGGAAGAGCTGCGAGCTTTTGAGGAGGTGAGCTCTCTGTACCACGGGGACTGTAATGAGGAGGAGGTCCTCAATCAGCAGAATGGAAGACGCCGAAAGTGATTCTTGAAGTGTGAAAGTTCTTTCTTCTGCGGGATGTCCGGCTCCTCTCTGACCAAGGGCGAGGGCAGCCCCAGGTGGGGGTGCAGAAGGGCTCTGCCTGGATGAGGGCTTCTCACCTCCTCTCTTCTTTCCTCTTCTCTCCCTTTTCTAAGGCTGCTGTGGTATTTTTATTTAAATATCACCATTACAGGTCCAAAGTGTTTCATCATGCAGATCAATTCTAATCACATCCCTAACCTAAAGCAGAAATGTGTGACAGAAATAACCCAACTTATAGATTCGTTTTTGGGGTCTCTTCCTGTGTTTTGCTGTACATTAAGTTCTGCCAGGGCTGGAGTGTGTCATCAGCTCCTAGCATCTGCTGTCAGATAGGAAATACCTGGTAAATGCTTAAGGATTAACAATGCAGCGTTCAGATGCACCCGCCTGAAATTCCTGCTTTCTGGGATTCCTTCTGTGGATGATCTCAGTGGCTCTGGTGTCTGGAGGAGGTGCCAGCTCTCCTCACTCCTTCTGAGGGTTTGGGAAGGGCAGGACACACCCACCTTGGGGTGCAAATCCAGCCTTCTTGGGAGGGAAACAGCGCCCACCTTGGTCCAGCGGATACAGCCTATCAGGGTCCTAACAGGATGAGGGAGGCTTCTAGAAGACACTCTGAGGTCATTGGAAAAGACCCTGATGCTGGGAAAGCCTGAGGGCAGGAGGGGAAGAAGGCAGCAGAGGATGAGAGGGTTGGATGGCATCACTGGCATAATGGACATGAGTGTGAGCAAGCTCCAGGAGACAGTGAAGGACAGGGTGGCCTGGTGTGCTGCAGTCCACGGGGTCGCAAAGAGTCAGACTGAACACCAGCAAGCACCGAGGTCTTTGGAGTCACTGCTGGGTTCTAGTGGCCTGGTGGAGATGACTGTTCAAGCTTGGTCCCCCTACAGGGCTTCATTCATTGCTTCCTGGGTGATGTGGGGACAGAATGCGTGAGGACAGACAGACGGGGCCTGGGAACATCCGCAGGGGCCATGAGTGTCTTCAAGTGCGGCTGTTGCAGAGACCAGTACTCGAGAACGCAAGCACAACTCTCGAGAGCTGGAGAACTCAGGTTCATGACACCAGCAGGGCCCAGAGGAGTTACCACTCCAAGCTCTGAGCCCCGAGCAAAGGGGCTAGAGTTGTTATACACGGACAGGCATGCTTAAGCCGGTTTGCGGGTTTGTAGGGGCTGGGCGATTGCAAAGAGCAGGACAAGGGTGAGTGAGATAAGCTCCAGTTCCTAGTATTGTGAGTCCTCGCTTTCTGAGACTGATGTGATCCAGATTTTGCAAGGAGCAAGCGGAGTTACAGGGGAAGAAGGAGCAGGAAGTCATGTAAAATTTTAACTTCTCCTCTTCACAGCCAGGACAGCAGCACGGCTGTCCTGGGCGCCATGAGTCACTCACCCCAGGTCCAGCTCATCCCAAGACCTGCCCCTCCCTCACGTTCCTGCCTCGCAGGAACGCTGGTAGTTCTGGGCACCCACCGCGCAGCTCCAGGGCTCCCCCTCTGCTGTCACTGTTCCTTTTCCCTGGGATGCCTTCTCCCCGCTGCCTCCACACTCAGAAAACTCCTATACATCCTTCCAGATGAGGTTTAGGCATCCTCTCCAGGAAAGCTTTCCTGACCCTGTCACCTGGGGTGCTCAAGGATGCAGGTCCTAGAAATGACTGAAGTAGGGGTGGCGAGTGGCATTGGTGGGGAGCTAGGCTTTGTAAATAAGTTCCAGATGATTCTGAGATGCAGCCCGGCTTATAATCACTGCTCTGCTCCAAGTGTTGAAAGTGAAACTCGCTCTGTTGTATCCAACTCTTTGCAATCCCATGGACTACAACCCACCAGGTTTCCTCTGTCTATGGAATTTTCCAGGCAAGAATACTGGAGTGGGTTGCCATGCCCTTCTCTAGGGGATCTTCCAGACTCAGGGTTCGAACCTGGATCTTGTGCATTGCAGGCAGGTTCTTTACCATCTGAGTCACCTGGGAAGCCCAGTTGCTCGCAAAGGCCATGCTATTTATATGCTTATTTTTGGGGGTAAGCTTCATCAGTTCTTCAAACTTTCTTCCTGGAAATGAACTTTCAACCTCAGATGGTGGATAAGACACCGCCAAATGAAAATGCCAGGAGTGAAAAATTGGTACCTGGCTGGTTTGACTGTGATGTTCTTGGGGAGGTGAATGGATGGGTGTCAGGTGCCTGCCTCGTGGCTCAGAGCAGCTGCTACATGATGCAGAGGGAGCAATGGACACCACAAGGGTTTTCTACAGGCAGGGAGTGTCCCACCCTTGGGCATGTGAATATACACACACAGTCTGCACGACACCCTTGTGGGCAAGTATTTCCCACCCCTACCTTACAGAGGAGGACCTGAGACCTGAGAAGAGCAGGGCCTGGCTCTAGGTGACTTGGTCCAGCTGGGATTTGGTGCAGACATTCTGGAACACAGCTGGCTCAGGTCTGACTTCTGGAAGCAGAGGCTGAGATGGATTCTCCCACAAGTGACTGACCCGGGGACATGGGCGGGTCTGGAGGATGGGAGCAGGGGATGGGGAGAAAGGCAAGCCGTGTGCAGCCATGCAGGCTCTCACTGCAGCTCTGGGGCACACGTGGAGCCTGTCCTGCACTATTTGCACCCCCGCCTTGGCCAGTCTTGTGCTTTGGGCCTCGCTTAGGAGCGAGGACAGTGGGGGCACAAATTCCTGGCACTTCTGGAGAGAATCCTGCAGAGAAGGCTGCAGGGGAACGAAAGCCTTTCTCAGCCACACCTGCAGCTGTTTGGGGCTGGGCTCCCCTGACATGACAAGGGGTCCCAGGGGCTGGACAGGGAGCCCCAGGTGTGGCTATAAGGGCCCTACCCCTAAATAGGGTGCAGAAGTGTCAGCCACCCCACCAGGTCCAAGCCTGGTCAGTGCAGTTCTTGAGAGCGGCATGCTTCTGGGGTTTTCCCTGGGCTCATGCATCTTGAGCATGGCAGGCATCAGTAGGTCTGATCCCTGGGCATCTCTTTACTGCTGCCGGGGGGGGGGCATCCTTCCCTGGAGAGAATAAGGAGGTGACAAGGGATGTCCTGAGGTTGTTGAAGCCCTTCCTCTGTGCTGAGGCCCACTTGGTCTGTGTTTAGTGTCTGTAGCCCTTGACAGGTCCTGGCATGAGCAAGCCCTTGGGAACAGCTTGCTTGTATGAGTGAATGAATGAATGACTAGATGAGTGAGTGAATGAATGAGTGAGTGAATGATAAGTGAATAAACGAGTGAGTGAATGAATGAATAAGTGAGTGAATGACTAGAGTGAATGATAAGTGAATGAATGAGTGAGTGAATGAATGAATGAGTGAGTGAATGAATAAATAAGTGAATGAATGAGTGAGTGAATGACTAGAGTGAATGATAAGTGAATGAATGAGTGAATGAATGAATGAGTGAGTGAATGAATGAATAAGTGAATGAATGAGTGAGTGAATGACTAGAGTGAATGATAAGTGAATGAATGAGTGAGTGAATGAATGAATGAGTGCGTGAATGAGTGAGTGAGTGAATGGATGAGTGAATGAAGCAATGGTGCCTCCAGCCTCATTGCTATCAAGTTCCAGCCAGGAGGCTGCAGGGGAGACAAGGTCTTGCTTTCCGCCCCTTCTCAGTCTCTGGGCAGGACTGCAGCCCACTCCCCACCCTCCTGCCTGCCCCCCGCCACTCTCAGAACTTGGCTGGTAGATTTCACGTGTGTCTGTGTCTTTTCAAGAGTTCCCTGTGCTTCCTCAGGATGCTCGGCTGCTGGGGGTGAGGAGTGATGGGGAGCTTTGGCATGCCCGGGGCTCAGGGCTGGAGGGGTGAGGCGAGGCGAGGGCGGGGCAGAGACCCGCGGGCACGGCCATGGTTACTGTTTACAGAAGCCAGGCTGCAGCAGCCAGTGGAAAAAGGACTTCACCATTGCCTGTAAACCGTGAATCAGGGGCTGCCCTTGCTCGCGGCTTCCTCGGTGAGTATCCCATTCATTCTGCCTCTGCAGGGAGGGCTCAGGGGCACGGAGAAGGGTGTGCCCCTGCCACCCTTCCTACGGCCGGCTGCCGGGCAGTCTGTCTGCTCCACCCGAGATGCCTCATTGAGCCCAGCCCGCCAGGCCCCTCCCGGTCCGTGGCTGCGGCAGGCGGGCCGGAGGGGAGCGGGCCCTCCTTTGCTGGCCTCCACCCTTACTCACTGCCCTGTCATCTTCCGCTGTCCGCACCCACCTGCTGATCGCCTCCCGGTCCTGGGCAGGGGCAAGGAGCCCACCCTCCTCCCTTCGGTCCTCCCATCTCCACCCACCCTCCTCTCAAAGGGTGCCTGGCTTTCCCCTCTCTCAGTGCTGGCAGCAAGGTGCTGGGTGTGGAGGGTGGACCGCTTGGGTCCAGGGCACAGAAGTGACCCCCTGGCAGCCCTGCGTCTGAAATGGCAAAGCTTCTTACTTGTTAGATCTGCTAGAACATCCCGTGGCCTTTGAAACGCTTTGACTTAACTCCTCTCAACCACGCTCCACAGCAACCCTGTCGGACCAGAAAGATGGGAGAATCCTTCTCATGTTACCAGAGAGAAAACTGGAGCTCGGCTGGAGTGACTGGTTCAAGGTCCCACAGCCAGTTGGTGCAGAGCATCTGCACTGCAAGCCCCCTGGGCCAGCCAGATGCGGCCCCGCCCTGCGCTCTGCCCCTGCTTGTCCTGCGCAGGATGTGTTGGTCTGTTCTGTTCTATTCTCCCTGCCTCCCCCCAGCCTCCAGCTCTAAGCAACCACTAATATTCTTGTTTCTGTTGATTCTCCTGTTTGGACACCACGTGTAAATGGAATTAGGCAGTATGTGGCCTGTGTGATTGGCTTCTCCCCCTTAGTGTAACAGTTTCAGGGTTAATACAGACGGTAGCATATCTCAGTATTCCATTCTTTTTTAATGCTGAATAATATTCCAGTGTATCAATATGACACATTTTATCCATGCACTCATCAGTAGGTGGACAGCTGTGTTCTTTCCACTCTCTGGATATTCTGAATAATGCTACCTGTAACACTGTGTGCACGCTGTGGGCGTGTGTGCGTGTGTTTTTCCTTCTCTGGTATATACTTAGGAGTGGACTTGCTGGCTTCTATGGTGACTCTATGTTCACCCTTTTGAGGAGCTGCCAGCTTGCCCAAGTGTTCACCAAACTGGTGGACTTTCACACTCCCACCGGTAGTGTGTGAGGGTTCCTCTTTCCTCATATTCTCACCCGTACTTACCATCTAAGCTGCCCCAGCAGATGTGAAGTGGTATCTCGCTGTGGTTTTGATTCGCATTTCCCTGAAGGCTGTGATGTTGGGTGTCTTTTTATATACTTACTGGCCCTTTGTATACCTTCTTTGGAGAAATATCTGTGGAAATACTGTTATCTATTTGAAAATACTGGATTGTCTTTTTGTTATTGAATTGTAAGAGCTCATTATACATTCTAGGTACAAATTCCTTACCAGACAAATGACTTGCAAATATTTCCTCCCATTCTGTCTTTTGACTTTCTTGAAGCTTCTGAAGCACAATAATTAAAAAATTTGATGAATTCAGCTTATCTATTTTTTTCCTTTGAACCCTTATTCTTTTGATTATATCTAAGGAACCATTACCTAATCCAAAGTCATGAAGATTTAGCCCTAGTTTTTTTTTTTTTTTTATCATTTTAGCTTTTAGATTCATTTTGAGTTAATTTTTATATATGATGTATATGATATAAGATAGGGATCAAATTTAATTCTTTTGAATGTGGACATTCAGTTGTCCTAATGCCAGTGATTGAAAAGACTATTCTTTCTCTTTGGAGTTATTTTGGTGCCTTTGTTGAAAAGCATTTGAACATGAATATAAGGGTTTATTTTTGGATCCCATTCTATTCCACTTATCTTTATGTCTACCCTTATGCAGGTCTCATGCTATCTTGATTACTGTTGCTTTGTATCAATAGTGAGCTTTAAAATCGGAAGGAGTGAATCCTCCAGCTTTATCCTCCCCTTTCAAGCTGGTTTTGGCTACTCTGGGTCCTTTGAAGATTTATATGAATTTTAGAAGCAGCTTGTTGATTTCTACAAAGAAATCAGCTGGAATTCTGGTAAGGACCGCACTAGACAGGTTTGGATGGAATTCTGGTAAGGACCGCACTAGACGGGTTTGGATGGAATTCTGGTAAGGACCGCACTAGACGGGTTTGGATGGAATTCTGGTAAGGACCGCACTAGACGGGTTTGGATGGAATTCTGATAAGGACCGCACTAGACGGGTTTGGATGGAATTCTGGTAAGGATTGCACTAGACAGGTTTGCAGAGCGGCACCACCTCAGCATATTGACTCTTCCAATCCACGAATGCAAGATGTCTTTCCCTTTATTTAATTCTGCCTTAATTTCTTTCAATAATGTATTGAAGTTTCCAGAGTATAATTTTGTACTCCTTTTGTTCGTTTTTTCTAGGTAATTTATTCTTTCTGATGCTGCTGTTAGGTTGTTTGGTATTTTCTACTTAGATGATCATGTCATCTGTGAACAACGACAGTTTTGTTTCTTCCATCTCAGTCTGTGTATTTATTTCCTTTTCTTGTCTTATTAGACTAATACAGACTTCCATTGTAATGTTATTAGGAATGGGAAGAGAAGACATCTTGATTTTAGGGGCAAATTATCCAGGTTTTCATCACTAATTATGATAGCAATAAACTTTCTGTAGCTTCCTTCTATTCCAAATTTGCCAAGAGTTTTTTCCTTCATGAATGGGTGCAGATTTTACTGAATACTTTTTCTGCATCAGTTGATATGATCATATGATTTTTCTTCTTCAGCCTATGGATTTTCAAATGTTGAACAGACTTGCATTCCTAAAATAAATCTCACTTGATTATAGAGTATAATTCTTTCTACAAATTGTTAGATTCAATTTGCTAATATTTTATTGGTGACTTTTGCATGTATATTCATGAGAGATATTGGTCTCCAGTTTCCCTTTCTTGTAATGTCTTTATCTAGTTTTGGTACTAGGGTCAAGCTGGCTTAATGGAATTAGTTCTGAAGTGTTTTCTCTGCCTCTATTTTTTGGAAGAGACTGTGGAGAATCAGCATCATTTCTCCTTAAATGTTTGGTAGAGTTGATCAGTAAAGCCATCTGGAACTACTGTTTTCCTTTCTTTTTTTGTGAAGTTGTCAGCTATTGATTCTGTTTCTTTATTAGATACAGGCTTATGCGAATGATTTGTTTCTCCTTGTGTAAACTTTTGTTCTTTGTTTTTCAAGGTTGGTCCATTTCATCTAAGTTATCAGATTTGTGGGTGGCGGAAAGAACTTGTTCAAAGTATCCTCTCATTGTCCTTCCAGTGTTAGTGGGGCCAGTGCCGATGGCGCCTCTTTCACTTCTAAGAGTGGCAGTTTCTGTATTCTCCCCTTTGCCCGATTTCCAGCTTCTAACTGGCTAGAAGTTTATTAATTTAATTTATCCTTTTAAAGAAACAGGTTTCCGTTTTGACTTACTGTATTATTTTCCTATTTTCAATTGCCTCAAATTCTGCTCTAATTTTTATTCTTTCTTTTCAACTTAAGAAGAAAATTAAATTGCTTTTCTTTCTGCAGTTTTTCAAGGTGGACATTTAGATTACCGATTTTAGATGTTTTTTCTTTTCTAATATATGCATTTAATGATACAAATCTTCCTCTAAGCATTGCTTTTCACTGCATTACACAATTTTTTAAGAATTATACTTTATTTTCATTTAGTTTAAAATGTTTTTAATTTCCTTTGATACTTCTTTGACCCATGTGTTATTTACAACAGAAATGTGTGTTATCTGTAAATATTTGGAGATTTTTCCAGCTATTTTTCTGTTACTTCAACTTCTGTTAAAGTTTACTTGTATACTTTACTTGATATGATTTCTATTCTTTTAAATCTGCTAAGGTGTGCTTTATGGCCCAAAGTGTAGTCTATCTTTGTGAATATTCCAGGTGAATACAGACATTGAGAAAAATGTCTGTTCTGTTGTTTTTTGATAGAGTATATCATAAATGTTAATTAGACCACAATTATTGATAGTGACATTCAGGTTACCTATGTCTTTAGCTATTTGATTGATTTATTAATTACTGAAAGAGGGCGATTGAAGTCTCCTAGGAGATCTGTTTATTCCTCCCTGCAGTTCTATCAGGTTTTGCCTAAGGTGTTCTGATGCGCTGTTGTTAGGCACATACATGTTAAGGACTGTTAGCTCTTCCTGGAGAAATGACTCCTTTATCATTACATAATGTCCCTCTTTATTCCTGATCATTTTACTTGCTCTGAAGTCTGCTTTGCCTGAAATTAATATAGCTACTCCAACTTTCTTTTGATAAATGTTGGCATGGTGTGTCTTTCTCCTATTATAGTCTATTTATCTCAGTCTTTAAATGTAAAGTGGGGCTCTTATAGAAAATATGCAGTTGGATTTTTTAAGAGATGCCCTCTGACAATCTCTGTCTTTACTCGGCACGTTAAGATTATTACCGGTTTAAGTGACGACTAATGTAGCTGGATTAATATCTCCTATGTTTGTTAAGTGTTTCCTACTTATTGTACTTGGTCTTTATTTCTCTTCTCCCCCCGCCCCACCTTTTTTATGCCTTCTCTGGTTTTCATTGAGAATTTTATATGATTTAATTTTCTTTCCTCCCTTGAAGTGAAGTGAAGTCGCCCAGTCATGTCCAACTCTTTGCCACCCCATGGACTGTAGCCTACCAGGCTCCTCCGTCCATGGGATTTTCCAGGCAAGGGTACTAGAGTGGGTTGCCATTTCCTTCTCCAGGGGATCTTCCCGACCCAGGGATTGAACCCAGGTCTCCCACATTGCAGGCAGAGGCTTTACTGTCTGAGCCACCAGGGATATCATTATACATTTATAAAAGTACTTAATGGCTTTTCTAGAGTTCACTATACACATTTACAAATAATCGGAGTCCACTTTCAAGCAATACTCTATCATTCCACAGACAGTGAAGATATCTTACAACAGAGTATTCCCAATTTCTCTCCTCCATCCCTTATAACATTGCTGTTATTTAATTTATATCCATAAGCTATAATCACCGAATATGTTGTTTTTATTATTACTTTGAGCAGTTAACTATTATATCAATTAAGAATGAAAAAAATCATTTTGTTTTGCTTATACATTTATTGTTTCTCTGATGATCGTCCTTTCTTTATGAATATATATGTTTTTGATATCCCTGCCTTCTTAAACCCAAGGGATGATCACTGGCTGGTACCAGAAGAGCAGTTAAGGAAGTCAGGGTACATTACCATATGTGAAACAGACAGTTAATGGGAAAGTGCTGTGTAACACAGGGAGCTCAACCTGCTGCCCTGTGATGACTTAGAGGGGTAGGGTGAGCTGGGGGGTGGGAGGGAGGTTCAAAAGGGAGGGGACATATGTGTGCTTATGGCTGGTTCATGTTGTTGTACAGCAGAAGCCAACACAACACTGTAAACAATTATCCTCCAATTAAAAAAAAAAAAGCCAGGTACCATGGAGACAGGAATGGGGAGAGCAGTCAGAGCTGATGCAGCAGAGCTTATGAGCTTCAGGGGGACCATGGGGCCAAGCTTGCCTTGTTGGGTGCTTCTGTCCTGGGACATGGGTGAATTAACGGTACTGACAACCCCCAGAGTCCACTGGAGCTATTCCGCAGTCTATGCTGAAAGTTCTTGCCAAGTTTGGGACAAACTCACAGTTATTTTGGGCTAATGGAAGAAGAGAATTTTGCCTCCAACCTTGTACTTATTCCACTTTTAATTTTTGTACATTAAACTTGGGCTACCTACACGCTCATTATCTTGAATAATTGTGACCCCAAGTAATTTTTCTTAAAAGCTGTATCAAAACTTTTAATGCCTTATTTTGGGTAGGAACCCAGGGCTAGAAAGCTAGGAAGGAAGGCAAAGGAAATTCTTTTTTCCCTGTGAGGGTTGTGACTCAGAGTCACTTAGGTGTTGTGGATGACTCAAGGGAATAACCAGGGTTGAGTTGTTTCGTGAAAGAAAAATCTCATCACAGTGTATCTTCTGACAAAGATTTAAGCAGGGAAAAGCTGTCTCCATTTGGAGGCTAAAGATAGGCAGAATAGAGAAAAACTCAGTGTTCTTTTCAGGAAGCTTGCGGTGAAGGGTGAGAGAATGTAGCAGCCCACAGGGAGACCTGCAGAAAAACGAGAAGGTCATCAAGACGGGCCCTGTGACTCACAGGGCTGGGGAACTGGGAGGCTGAGTCCCCGATCCAGCTCTGCAGCCAGGTCTTCCCGTGGCCTGACAAGCCTTTTACTGCCTCAGTTTCCTCATCAGTAAAATAATTTGTATTAGATGCTCTTTCAGGAGATCGTTCATTCTCAGCTCCACTAGTTCTATGGACTGACACATTTTCCAGAAGAATTCATTTCTTTAGGTTTGGCTGTGCTGGGTCTTCGTTGCTGTGGGGCTTTCCTCTAGCTGGGGTGAGGGGGGCTCGTCTTGGCTGTGTTGCGGTGGCTCCTCTTTCTGCAGAGCACGGGCTCCAGGGGTTCAGTAGTTACGGTGCCAGGCTTTGGTTGCTCCGTAGCTTGTGGGGCCTTCCCAGACCAGGGATCAAACATGTGTCTCCTACGTTGGCGGACAGATTCTTTGCCTCTGAGCCACCAGGAAAGCCTTTGGACTGACCCATTTTGACATGAGGTGAGGTTTTTTTCCTTTTTCTGTTGAACAGACTCTTGGGATTAGACTGAAGAGCGAGTTGAGAGCAAGGATTTGTCTCCTTTGCTGACCGACAACATCCAATTAAATTGTGAGAAGTGGTTTTGCTTGGCAATGCATTTGTTGGCATGCTAGGAATTGAGGAAGCTTGATTTTCTGCCAGCTCCGTTGCAGAACTAATCTCAGCAGACATCAAGATGTTTTAAGAGGAGGGAAAAGTAAGAAGTTTTGAGAAAAAGCTATGAACGGAGAAAGAAGCATAATAGGGGTTAGGGCTGTGGGACTCTGTCTGAGCCTATCTGACCTCCATGCACCTTTAGAACTAAACTCTGAGTCCAGGTGATGTCTTTCTTCATTTCCCTCCTTGGAGACTGCGCAGGGACCAACCGCCTGGGTTCAAATTTCTGTCTGCCATTGATTAAGAAGGGTGAACTTGGACAAATGTCTTAATGCTTCCAAGCTTCAGTTTTCTCATCTGTAGATGACAATTATGACCGTAACATCTTATGGGGTCTTGGTGAGGTTAGGGTGGCCAGAGCATGTGATGCCCTTGGCATTGGGTCTGCTTGATGCTGGTCATTATCACCCGAGGATGCAGATCTCCCTGCAAGTCACTCAGACCGTGCGGCAGATGAGGTTTCCCGACCTTGGGCTCCACTGTTCAGAGCCTGGGCCTCCCAACAGAAACCCAAGAGCTAAGCATATGGTGATGAACCAGGCCAAGGACATAAAATTGGACATATTTAAGGCAAAGAGAAGGCACAGACTGTCTTCCGCCATCTTTGCAGTGCGTAGTGGTTACAATCAGACTTCTATGCTCGTCTATTAGTCAGCTCTGCTGTGATAACAAACAGTCCCTAAATCTCACGGCTTCTAACACTGAATGCTTATCTTTTCATCATGTTGCATAAAGTGGCTATGGGTTGGCTCTAAAAGTCCCTGCGTCCTCTAGCTTGGAGAAGCAGCCCCTGTCTTGGACACGCTGGTTTTGTGCAAATGGAGACAGAGTCACAGGACTGTAGAGACTGGGAGGCATGTCTTCCATATCGTGTTCTCACACACTCCACTGCCCTGAGCAAGTCACTCGGTCTAGCTTGACAGTGGGATGAGAATTAGAATCTGCACAACCTTTTGCTTCTCCACGGGATCATCCCAACTCAGGGATCAAACCCAGGTCTCCCGTGTTGCAGGCAGATTCTTTACCAGCTGAGCCACCAGGGAAGCCCATGCACAAAGTTGGATGCTGTAAATCAATAACCACTGGAGGGAACGCATAATTTTCTGGGAGAAGAGGGTGGCTATTAGGGGAGCAACAATATACTCTACCACAACAGCACACTTTCCTCTTTTTCTTGTAAACAAGGGAAAAGCAGAGTGTACTGGGAATTTCAGATAGACTTTGCATGGTGGAGCGGGTTATTCATTAGATGGAATCCTTACATTAATGCAATGCCTGCTGCTTGCTAAGTGTTTGTTGAATTAAAGAACGACACAATGCAGACGTAGCCGAGAGGATCACATGTTGCATTCTTTAACAGCCATTTTATGTGTGTTGTTTCAAATATTTTGAAACACAGAAGCTACAGTGAATTTCACTGACAAAACAAGGTACATTTGGGGAACATCTTTAAAAATTACCCTTTGACCTTCTTTTCCAAGTGGGAAAAATTCCTTGGAACACAGAAACGGCAGTTCATTTAGAATTAATGGAAACCAGATCTTTATAGAAATGTTTAGAAGGATTCGGAACCCTTCCCTAAATACGCCTTTTGTCTTAGAGGAAAGATTAAAAGCACTTTTTGAAGGCAAAATGGTATGGCACAGCTAAAACGTCTCAGTCCATGGAAATCTAAGACACGACTTGTAAACAGCACTGTTCTTTTTGCCGTGCAACCGTGCTCCATAAGGAGTGTTCCACGCCACGCTACAACCCTCCCCTTCAGATCACCAAGGAGGAGGTTTGCTACTGGTTTGTGAAGAGATTGGACTCTGCTTGACAACACAGAGTCTGTTTTAATCATGACAGAGACTCAGTTGTAGAAAAATAGATGAGAGAAAAGCTTTAGATGAACGTTCCCCTTGCTCCTGCCTCCTACAGTGCAAATCCTTAACGCTGAGACATCAAGACACAGTGAAAACTCCTTTGCTTAAGTTCAGGTTAATACAATAACCTGCTAAGGCTGTGTTGAAGGGAGTTGAGATTTGGATTTTAAGAAAGCATGTCAGCACTTCTTTTTTTCAATGATGCAAGTGTATATATACATTTATGCCTCAAAGTTTTAAACTTTGAGCCAAAAAATTCACTTCTCCAAATCAAAAGTAGTACTTGGGGACACATAACCTTGATGCGGTTGTTAGGAACCCCTCTCAGAGTTTTCTATCCTTTAATCATCTTCAGAAATTTTGGAAACCAAGTATTAAGCCCACAGCTAAGTTATTTGATTTTCTTCCTGATTTTGTTTTTCTTTCTTTTTTTTAAAAAGGGACAATTAAAAAAATAAACTAAACCCAGAAACTCTCTGTCCTACCCTTTTTGAAACCATCTGAACCCTTTTTTCCTTTCTTTGGACGTTTGTCTCCGTCTACGTGGAATACTTACACTGTTATTCTCAGCTTTTTCAGCCACAAGTAACTTCTGACTTCTTCCTATTGATAACTTTATTATGTGTTTGGCTTAAACAGTTCTTCCGTGTTTGCATTTTTAGGAGAATTACTAATGACCTCTTCTTTGCGGTGCTAGTCTCTGTACCTATGCATATTTCTTCCCCAAGCCTCTTTCGATAGTCATCCAGCACAACATGTATCTATTATCAGCTTCCTAAGTTCCTGAGAACCCCCCTTTTGGACTCCTACCCCTCTTGTTTTGGTCCTGGCTCGTTGACTGCCAGGCTCTGCACAAGTGGATGTTTTATATCATCTACCTGCTTCCCAGGCAGCACTAGTGGTAAAGAACCTGCCTGCAGTGCAGGAGACTAAGAGACACGGAATTGACCCCTGGGCCATGAAGATCCCCTGGAGGAAGGCATGGCAGCCCACTCCAGTGTTCTTGCCCGGGGAATCCCACGGACAGAGGAGCCTGGCGGGCTATGGTCCATGGGGTCACAAAGAGTTGGAGACGACTGAACGACTAAGCACGCACACCTGGAAATGCCCTTTTCCTGCTTCTTCTGTTAGATTCCTGTCTCTCAGAGCCCTTGTTTTCCACTTTCTGGTTTTCCTTCTCATTTGGTGGAACACATCCTTTAGTAGTCTCCTGAGAAAAGGTACTGGAAAATAATTTTCTGAAATCTCACCGAACGGTGTCCTTACTCTGCCCTTCGTTACCGTTCAGCCTCTCAGTCTGACTCTTTGCGACCTCATGGACTGCAGCACGCCAGGCTTCCCCGTCCTTCACGGTCTCCTGGAGTTTGTTCAAACTCTTGTCCTTTGGGTTGATGATGCCATCCGACCACCTCATCCTCTGTGGCCCCTTTGATTAATAGGTGGTTGGATGTGGCATTCTAGGATGGAAATATTTATTTTTAACAGACTTTTGAAGGCTTGGCTCCATGGTCTCCTTGTTTCCAGTACTGCTTTTGAGAACATCTAATAGTTCTTCCTAATTCTTTGTTTAAACCTTCAATCCCCTTTTCCCCTTTTTGATTTTTGGTAAGTTTTTAGACTCTTCTCTTGGTTTGCAGTGCTTTGTGAAATGTGGCAGAGATGTGCCTTGGCAGAGATCCCTCTTCATTCTTTGTTTCATTTATTGTCCAGAAACTCAGTCCCTCCAATTCTGGGATTTATTTATTTATTTTTGTATTATTTATTTGCTAATTTCATCCCTATTGTTTTCTGTTCTTTCATTCTGTACTTCTGTTTCTCAGATTTTGGACCTCTTGGGTGAGCCTGTAATTTTCTTGTCTTTCCTGTTTTATTTTTTTTCTCTCTCTTTGATTTTTGTCACACTGGCTGAGGGATTTCCTCTAGTTAACTGTCCAAAAATTTCTATTGAATTTTTTAGTTTTCCTATAGTATTTTTTTTTTTTTGCATTTACCATGATCAAGCTAATTAACACATCCATGACCTCACACAGTTCCTTTTTCGTGTGTGTGTGTGGTGAGGACATTTAAGATCTGTTCTCTCAGCAAATTTCAAGTGTCCAAAACAGTTTTATTAACTATTATCACCAGGTTGTGCATTAGAGCCCCCAGAACATATTTAACTTGTAACTGAATTCTTGCCAACATCTCCCCATCTCTTCCAACACTCAGTCTCTGGGCTTTCTTAGAATCCACATATGAGTTACATTTGCTATGTTAGTTTTACCTACTACTGATAAATGTTTTTTTATCCACTAAATATTCTCATTTAAGAGGTAGCATCCTTTTCTTGTTTCATGGTTGCACTCTCTCTCCATGAGCTGCTATGAATATCCATCCTTACTCTGTAGAAGAGTTTTCTCTGCTTCCTACATTGTTGCTCTCTCCTGTAAGTTGAATTTAGTTCATCTGTGTTCAGGATGGGGCTTGCTGAATGATGCTTTCCACGGTGGGGTGAAGATCTACCTATTTTTCTGCAGGACCTCCTATGTATCAGCATCATCTCAGCTTTTTCTCTTTGTCCAGTGAGTTTTTCTTTCTGGTGGAAATTTCTGGTTCTCTGTGGGGAGAGTGTAATGGGTTGAACTGTCTTTCCCAAAAATGGTTCGTCCAAGTCCTAACCCCCTGGGCTTCAGAGGTGACCTTATTAGGAAACAGGGCTCAGTTCAGTTCAGTCGCTCAGTCGTGTCCGACTCTTTGTGACCCCACAGACTGCAGCACGCCAGGCCTCCCTGTCCATCACCAACTCCCGGAGCTTGCTCAAATTCATGTGCGTTGAGTCAGAGATGCTATCCAACCATCTAATCCTCTGTCGTCCCCTTCTCCTTCTGCCTTCAATCTTTCCCAGCATCAGGGTCTTTTCTAATGAGTCAGCTCTTCCCATCAGATGGCCAAACTATTGGAGTTTCAGCTTCAGCATCAGTCCTTCTAAAGAATATTCAGGACTGATCTCCTTTAGGATGGACTGGTTGGATCTCCTTGCAGGCCAAGGGACTCTCAAGAGTCTTCTCCAACACCACAGCCCAAAAGCATCAATTCTTCAGTGCTCGGCTTTGACCTCATTAGGAACCAGGCCTGTTGCAGATGTAATTGGTGAAGATGAGGTCACAGAAGAGTCGGGGGACGCTGATCCAGTCTGACAAGCGTCCTTGTAAGAAGACAGAGGCATGCGGGGAGAAGCCCTGTGACGCAGAGACAGAGGTTGGGTGAGGAGTGCCTGGGGCACCATCAGCTGAAGGAAGAAAGGGGGTCCCTCTCCCAGGGGTTTCAGAGGGTGCATGGCCCTGCTGACACCTTGATTTTGCACGTTCAGCCTCTAGAACTGAGAGACGAGGCCTCTCTGTTGTTTTAAGCCTCCTGTTTGTGGTGCTCTGTCACAGCGGTTCTAGGAAAGTATTCCAGAGGGCACGTGCCAGCTGCTGCTTGCTGTGGGGGCCGAGGGGGCAGGAGAGGGACAGGAGGGGACAGTGAGCTGGGGTGCGGGGAAGACGGGAGCTGGAGGGGGCAGGGGACTGGGAGAGGGGAGGAGGTGGGAGGGGGCAGGGGTCCAGAAGAGGACCCATCCTCTACAAAGTGGGTTCAGGAGGTGGGCTTTATTTAACCCCACATCCTTTCAGGCTAGTTGACGGTCGCAGGCATGCATGTGTGCTCAGTTTCTCAGTCTTGCCTGATCTTTGAGGCCCCATGGACTGCAGCCTGCCAGGCTCTTCTGTCCATGGAATTCTCCAGACAAGAATACTGGAGTGGGGTAGCCATTCCCTTCTCCAGGGGATCTTCCTGCACCCGGGAAACGAACCTGGATCTCCTGCATTGACAGGTGGATTCTTTACTACTGTACCGCCTGGGAAGCCCAGTTGAGGGTCTGGCCCTTGTCCTGTGCTGTGTCCGCGGGTCCCTGGGCCTGGAGTTCATCGCTCTGGGAGTGAATCTCCTGGTTCCTCTGGGGGTGAGAAAGGCATGGCCCTCATGGGGCAGGGCTGTGGAGCCTGTGTCCTCGTCGCTCGGACTCCCAACAAATCCTCGTGCTTTCAGCCTCAGCTCACTCTTGAAAAGCAACTGGAACCTCTCCATCCTGAAAGACCTGCCTCTGCACACCGGTGTCCAGGTCTCAAGGCCCGCAGCCAGAGGTCATGGCTTCCAGGAATCCCTGAGCCCTCCCGGAAGGGGGCGAGGGCGCCCTCTCCTGGCCTCCCCAAGAATTTGCGCCAGGCTCCCTGTAGGTCCCGCCTGGCCTGGAGGGACGCCTTTCTGTCTGATGCATCCTCCCCGCACAGCACTTTTCCACACAATAGTCCTCAGTGCGTGTCTGTGGGATAAATGAATGGATTGAGATGACATTGAAGCTAAAATGAGAAGACATTTGACTTTATGCCTAAGGCTAAGATTGTTAAAAAAACAAAAAAAACACAAAAAACCAATCCACCCATTCTTTACGGATGGAAATTTATATCTCAAAGCTAAAAAAAAAAAAAAAAAAAGAGTCAAAATTGGGACTCTGGGTAGTCTGATAATTATAAAACCAAACATCCATCTCCTTGCTGGAATTTTTGAATTCCAATCAACTGCAAAAAGTTTCTTGGCCACTCTCACAGTTGGGTTTGCCATCCTTAAAATGAATCGGCAGAGCATGGTTTATAGCTCACAAAATTCTAGGAAGAATGTTATAATTTTAACTGGGCTATTTACACAGATTTTCCTAGAGCCAGCTCAGTGCTGGCAGGCTACCTCTGCTCCATGCATCTTCTCATTCCCCCAAATGGAGGGGGTCTCACATGTTCTCCCAAAGTTATTTAAGCAAGATAAATAGGAAATTCCTCTCGTTAGGCAATTCTTTGCAAGAGCCTGTATTGTCACGAGGTGTTTCCTGAACCCTTACAGTTGAAGACTCGCCTTAGGAACTAAAGCCCTCCCCCATGTCTCGCTGGGTGGATGCTTTGGAGAGGTCACTGAATGTCTAATTTTCATGGCAGGCGTTTGAGTCCATGTGACACCCTGTGACAACGCCTTCCTGTCTGTTTGATTAGAAAAAATGGCTCTAAGAAAAGTCAAAGAATTCATGGAAAAGGATCTGAAATATATATATATATATAAATTTGTTCAGTATATATCTGAACTGCTTTGCAGTAAACCCGAAACTCACAAAACATTTAAATCAACGATAATTTGAAAGAGAAATCAAGGAAAATCAAGACAGGGTCCATCTGTACTACAGCAGAAGTGATCATGGAATTGCCGTGGTCATTATTGCGATGGCCGGACTGATCTGCTACCCTTGGACTTACATTAGCCCGTTGCTATGTGAAGAGTTTTTATTAATGGATCAGGCAAGACTACTTTGATCACTGATCTTGAGATCTTAATTCAAATTAGCGTTAAAAATGAGTAAGTTTCAGCTCACAAGCTCAAAGGGAGACTGCAGGTAGGTAGGATGAGACCAGCCCCGGGACAGGCTCGGGGTCTGGACTTCGGGAACCAGGAAGCAGACGGTATTCTCCTCTCCTGGCGGCTTCCTTCTCTCTCGCAGCCTTCCTCCCCACGGCGGCAAACATGGCTGCTCCTGGGATCGGGAGACGGCCGGCTCCAGGCCCGACCTGGAAACCCGGGGCCAGAAGCGCGGAGCCCTGTGTCCCGCACCCTCCCTGGATGGACCAGCCGAGGCGGGCCGGGCGGTTCTGCGTGAACATGGTGGCCCCTGTGAAGCACGTGGTGAAAGCAGGCAGGGCCTTTCCCAGAATGAGGCCAGGGCCCCCTCCAGACAAATGACCAAGTGGATGTCCTTCCACTATCTGTGTATGCTTTCCTTCATAGCTTGCTATGCCTAATTTTTTTATATTATTTTTGTATAATTCTTATGAGAGTACAGTTGATCTACAATGCTGTGTTAGTTTCAGGTGTACAGCAAAGTCAATCAGTTACGCATATACACATACTCTTCCTTAGATTCTTTTCCCATAGAGGTCATTAGAGGGTAGTGAGTAGAGTTCCCTGTGCTATACAGTAGGTCCTTACTAGTTATCTATTTTATGTATGCGCTTGTGTGTGAGTGCTCAGTCGCTCCAGTCGTGCCTGACTCTTTGTGACCCCATGGACTGTGCCCTTCCAGGCTACTCTGCCCATGGGATTCTCCAGGCAAGAATACTGGAGTGGGTCGCCATGCCCTTCTCCAGGGGCTCTTCCAGACCCAGGGATTGAACCTGGGTCTCCAGCTTTGCAGGCGGATTCTTTACCACTAAGCCACCAGGGTGTAACTGTGTGTGTATTTCAGTTCCAATCTTCCAATTTATCCATTTCCCCTTATCCCCTGGTAACCATAAGTTTGTTTTTCACATCTGTGACTCTACTGTTTTATAAATAAGTTCATTTGTATTTTTTTTTTTTAAGATTCCACACATAAGCGATATTCTATGATATTTGTCTTTCTGTGTCTGACTTACTTGACTCAGTATGACTATCCCTGGGTCCATCCATGCTGCTGCGATGGTGTTGTTTGCTCTTTTTAAATAGATGAATAATATTCCATTGTAGATATACCCCACATCTTCTTTAGGTAGCTTTGAAAAGTTGTTGTTGAATCAGGCGAATACACCGGGATTCTTGGCCCCCGGAGGAGAAGAATTTAATCCGGGGCCAGAGACGAGGCTTGATCGCTCAGAGCTTTTGTGTAATAAAGTTTTATTAAAGTGTAAAGGAGATAGAGAAAGCTTCTGACATAGGCATCAGAAGGGGGCAGAAAGAGTACCCGCTTGCTAGTGTTAACAATGAGGTTATATAATCCAAAGAATGTCTGGAGGTTGTAAAGACCTCATCAGACCTACTCCCATAATTTACATTTTAAGATAACAGAAGGTTGAATCCAAAGACTGTCCTTAGGCAGGATACATTATTGTTATATAATCCTAAGGAATGTGGAGAAAGAAAAAAGTTTGTCCTTTCTTCCTCCTTGAGAATTCTAGACCCCTCTCTCCTTGGGGAACCCTAGACTCCCTATCAACCTGCTTAGGAACTGACTCTCTCAGCTTGCTGTGCTTTAGTAACTGAAGGTGAGACGTCATTTAGCTTTAGACCCCAAAATTGCTACAACTGCATTCTTTGAACAGCAGACTGAGTCAGCGTGGAGGATTTTGCCAATGTGCGCATGCCAAGTGCCCACGGGGAGCTGGGCGAAGAGGCAGCGAGCCCACTGGGTGTTTCTAACCTTGCTCCAGAGCCTGGGATTGGGCGGGGCTGACTCGGGGTGGAGAGTCTGCGTTTGCAGCCTGGGGCAGGGGAGGAGGAAGTAAAGGCTGGTAACCAGGCTGAAGCAAGTGTGGTTGCTCCAGCCCCAAGTGGCCGGCATTGATGCTGGACCGTGCTGGACACCCCAGACACGGCTGCACTTGGTCCGCAGAGGAGAAAGCGGAGCCTCACCGCCCCAGGCCTGCGGTTATGAACCGCAGGGAAGTGGCAGGGAAGGACTAGGGCCTTGTTCCTAGCCGGGCAGCCCGCTTTCCACTATTCTGCTCACTAGTGGCAGGGAAGGACTAAGGCCTCATTCCTAGCCGGGCGGCCCACTTCCCACCAGGCTGCTCACGGAGGCTGAAAACAGGCGTCGGGATGGAACGAGGACTCCCGCCACCCTCCAGCCTCGGGGTCACAGGAAACCTCAAGTCCTCCCCCTTGGTTGGACTCACAACCCTTCTTCTCTTGAAACAGTCGAGTTGCCTCTTGGGTTCTTTAAGCCGACTTTGGAATCTCGCATCTCCCCTTTCCCATGGGATGAAACTCCAACCTCATAACAAGCAAATCTATGAACACAATCGCACAGGCAGATGCTTGCTGTGGGCTCTGAATGCGGGAACTCTGCAGGTGAGCAGAGAGCCCTCCAGAGTCTCTCCTCCCCTCCCTACCCCGGACTCTGGCTCTTCTAGGAATTTGATTTTTATCTTAAAGGCAGAAATGCCGGTTAACTTTTCTTCCCTGCTCAGTGTTTCCTACGCGTCAGCAAGTGCAGGATTTAATGCCCAGGTTTGTCTGCACACACCCAGACGAACGAAGGGCCCCTCCAGGCTGCTGTGATGGGACAGCTGCCTTGACCGTGTGCCCTGACCTGAGACCCTACCCCTCCCCACTCTCACCCAAGGAAGATGGGGCTATTTGCCTCTTTGGTGAATGCCCCAGCTGGTGACAATGTGCTTTTCCTTTTATTTTAGGATTTTTACAGTCTTTTAAGGTCAGGACGTAACTATGCAGAATTGAGATTCTTCCTTTCCCACAATGCTGTCGTCTCCATGTCTGCCAGTCATTTCCCAAATCTATGGATTCCTGTTGAGACGAGGTCTTCGGTCTTGAGCAGTGTCCTGGGGCTAAAGAGTCTGGGTGCTGGCTGCGGTCCAGAGCAGGTCTTTCCAGCGTGGAGGCCAGCGAGGTACCCCTTGACTTAAGAGACCCTGAGCTCAGAGGGCGAGGCCCTGGAGCACACATCTCGGAACTGGAGGCTCTGGTGTCCACGCAGGGGCTTCTGGCTGCCTCCCACTGCCAGCGCTACCAGTGCCTGTTGTGGGATGCTGGTTGTTATGGCAACAGGGAATGGGCGTGGTGGTAGAGAACTGATCCAAGGGGATTATTGAGGACACCAAATAGAAGAGGGCTTAACTCACATGCACTTACAGAAGCTCATTCCTGTGAGCTGGTTGTGAATCATTCGACCCCTTGCTCCCAAGGCGTCTGTCAGGGTTATTTCTTAAGATTCTCATGAGCTCCCTGGGGCTCCATGTCAACTGTGATGCAGTTACAATTTCAGGGCCCTGCTAGTGGTGTTATGTGCATTCTCCTCCCCTCAGCGTGGACTTAAATGAGAAGGAAGAGACGGCACTGGAGGAGAACGCATTTCACATTTCTTCTAAAAATGAAACTGAAACCCATTTAAGTGTAGACTTTCACATGTATGGCTGAGACAGAGCAATTCATTGGAAAAGCCTGTGTCCCTGTGGGTCGACTCTGTGTGTTCGCTAGTGCAATGAAGTCTGCAAAGGGCAGAGAGACTTTATCAGAAAGAAGCGCCAAGAGAGAAGTGCAAGACAAACAACAGAGCCCGCATTCAAGGGAAGAGACTCACAGGCTGAGAGGCCACTAGATACAGAAAAATCTGTGCGTCACTGAGCCAGAGACTGATTGCATACGTATTACATCTACAGTCCCATTTGGGCATAGCGCTATTTCCTTTTCGTTCAGTCATATAAAATATATAAGCACAGGCTGCTGGAACTGCAAGAAGCTTCAGAGCTGATGTAATACGTCTGTACCAGTCGGGGTTTCAGGCAGGAGACAGAAACCGCTCTCCTTACTGTGAGCAGAAAGGGATCCATCACGGGGAATAATCAGGAGGGCTCAGCGGCCTGAGCTGGGGGCGGGGCCTCCGGGAGTAATTCCCAGGGCCGCCCAGCGTCGTCTTCTGGTCCATTCTGGGAGGTGGGGAAGTAGGGTGCTGCACTGTGGAGCCCGAGTTTAGGGTCACAGCCTCAACCCAGGGGTAAGGGAAGGAAGACGGGGCAGGCAGTCCGCAGCCTACTCCACGCCGTGCTGGACTTTGGGGTTTGGCTGTTGCTACCTTCACAGTATGTGGGTGTGTGTCCCTAAGTTGTGTCTGACTCTGTGACCACAGGGACTACACACAGCCCTCCAGGCCCCTCTGTCCATGGGATTTTCCTGGTTGCCATTCCCTTCCCCTTCTCCAGGGGATCATCCTGACCCAGGGATTGAACCTGGGTCTCCTGCATTGCAGGCAGAATCTGTACCACCGAGCCACCAGGGAAGCCTATTGTCTTCACTACCTCCCTGTAACTCCCCCTCAGCACCCAGAAAGCTGGGGTCTCCCTTAGACCCACCACACCCATCCCAGCACCTCTGGAAGAGGCAGCTTCCAGCAGCTGGGGATAATCCTCCAAGGAGGGAGCTGTGGCTAGGGCGGCTGTCCTGGCCTCGGAAGGGGTCTGGGAGGGGCTAGAGCCCCATTCCGTACTGGCCGCCAGGGAAAAGACCAGCCTAAGTAGCAGAGAAATCACCCCCCCACCCCCACACCCGTCCCCAGCATCACTCCAGTGCATCCTCACCCGGAGCTCTAGCTACAGTGGAGCCTGGGAAACGGGGGTTGCAAGTTTCTAACTTGTGCAGAAGGAGAAGGGAGGAGGTACCAGTGTTGGTTCAACACAGCAGTTACGGGGAAACCAGACTGTGAGATTCGGTGACTTCTGAGTTCCCTTGGGGGGCTTCCAGGCCCAGACCTAGGACCGCCGATGCTGCGGTCAGTGCTGATTTCTGGGATGGTTTTGTCTTGGAACCAGGTGGCAGGAGGAACTGGTCATTTCACCGAGAATCCCAGATCCCAGTGATTCAGTGAGAAAACCATAGGAGCCACAGTGCTCTCTCTGGTGAGTGCCTGGGAGGATGTGGGAGGTTTTCCACCAAAGGCTGCCAGCTTCCAGAAGTTTCTGTGACCACGGGCTCTGTTGGCAAGGGTCTAGATTGTCAATGATTAGTTACAGTTAAATATTACGGAGATCTGGTTCTGATTAAGCAGGGGTTTTAGTTTCTTTACCCTGGAGAAGGAAATGGGAACCCACTCCAGTACTCTTGCCTTGAAAATCCCATGGACGGAGGAGCTTGGTGCAGGCTACTATCCATGGGGTCGCAAAGAGTCGGGCATGACTGAGCGACTTCACTTCACTTTAGTTTCTTTAACGCTTGTTCTCAATGATGCATTGCCATTGCAGTTTAAATAATGTTGATAGTCATTCCTAATACCAAGGAATGTATTTTCTCTGTGATTTTGAAAAGAAATAGCTGTATTGGTATTTGAAAAAAGGAACCACTGAATAGGGACACAGAGGCCACACTTGTTCTGTAAACCTCTCTGAGGGGCGCTGCTTGGGACAGAAAGTTGTGAGTGAATGTTCCCTAATTTGCAGCCCGTGATGTGCCTGGCAGCAGTGGTTCCTGCAGACCCAGCCAATGAAGTGGCAGCACGTGTCCTGGTCCACGGGTCCGAGTCCATGCCAGCACCTCGGAGTGGGGACGCTGGCGGGACATGTGCTCTCCTGTGTGGGAACCCTGTCTGCCCACACGTGACGTGGACCGTGTTGCTCCTGCTCAGAGCCCCCATTCATTTCTTCTTCCCCTGCAGGAGACAGGCAGGGAAGCACCTCAGTCCAGGTCTTCGTCCCCATCCTGACATTCTTCCAGCCAAGCCCCCAGGGTGTAGAGAAGGGGTGAGCCTTCTGATGGGTGAGTAAGGGGGCCCCTGAGCTTCAGGAAGACAGTGGGCACCGTCTCTCCTGTACCACCTTCCCTTTCTCCCTAAATTCAGGAAATCGTCTGGAAAGGAGTTAAAGATACCTTGACTCCCCAGATTTGCTCTGGAAGGATCTCCAAGTGAAAAGCATCCTTCAGATGTCTCGCTTTCTTTTTTTAAAGGATTGTTTATTGAGGTATGATTTAAAATGTGTTAGTTTCAGGTGTAGAGCAAAGTGAATCTGATATATATACATATACACATAGCCACTCCTCTTTTTTTTTTAAGGAAAACAGTTCTTTACAAATTTTTTTAAATTTTATTTTTAATTGGAGGATAATTGCTATACAATATTGTGTTGGCTTCTGCCATGCATCATCATGAATCGGCCTTAGGTATACAGATGTGCCTTCCCTCTTGACGCTGCCTCCCCATCCCGCCCCTTTAGGTTTGAGCAGCAAATTCCCTTTGGCTATCTGTTTTACATATGGTAATGTGTCTGTTTCCATGCTACTTTCTCAAATATCCCACCCTCTTCCTCCCCAACAGAGTCCAAAAGTCTGTTCTTCATGTCTGCATCTCCTTTGCTGCCCTGCAAGTACGATCATTAGTGCCTCCTTTCTAGATTCCATACATATGAATTAATATACATTATTTGCTTTTCTCTTCCTGATTTACTTCACTGTGTGTAAAAGGCTATAGGTTCATCCATCTCATTAAAACTGACTCAAATGCGTTCCTTTATATAGTCAAGTAATAATCCATTGTGTATATGTACCACATCTTCTTTATCCACTCATCTGTTGATGGACATCTAGGTTGCTTCCATGTTCTAGCTATTGTAAATAGTGCTGCGACGAACACTGGGGTAGAGGTGTCCTTTTCAATTATGCTTTTCTCAAGCTTTATGCCCGGGGGTGGGATTGCTGGGCCGTTTGGTAGTTTTATTCTTAGTTTTTAAAATGAATCTCCATACTGTTCTCCAGAGTTGTTGTACCAATTTGCATTCCCACCAACAGTGCAAGAGGGTTCCCTTCACTCTTTTTTTTTTTAGATTCTTTTCCCATATAGATCATTACAGATTATTGGGAAGAGTTCCCTCTGCTATACAGTAGGTCTTTATTAGTTCTCTATTTTGTATATAATCATGTGTATATGTCAGTCCCAGTCTCCCAACTTATCGCCTCCACCTCCACCCCCTGGTAACAATAAGTTTGTTTCTGCAGATGTCTCTTGATATTTCACATGACTTTTCAGCAGGGTTGCGTGATGGGTGGGCAGTGAGAAGTTTAGGGCGTCCACAGCCAGAATTCTGATCTGAGCTCTGCTACAAAGCCAGGTTCTTCCCATCTGTCAAATGGGACCATAATCTCACTTAAGAAAACATGACCTATATCTATTTCAAAGGTGGGAATGGTCTTGATGCAAGAGATAACGCATATCAAAGCACTGTGAACTGTACCAGCTTTGCAGAAACACAGGTTCTTTCTCGAGGGTCTTCCTGTAAATCTGAGCATGATAACCCTTCTTGTTCCCCTTGTGTGTGTCCTGGAGTTGGGACCATTAGTTTCATAATCAGAATCATTATATACAGAATGACCAAAAAAAAAAAAGGATGTAGCCTTTTTTTCTTGCCTTTTCACTGCCAAACAGAGCTTTGGTTAGCCGAATGCCAAGGCAATTTTAATGGCTGGTTTTTTAATATCTGAAAGGGGAGGTTATTAGGAGAAGTCTCAATTCAGAAACTTCAAGAAGAAGTGGGAGGGTGTGGTGAGGGTGGACGGGGGAGACTGCATTTCCTGTTTTCCTTTCAGATGGTGTTGGGAAACACTGCTGGAAAACCATGGAGACCCACGAAAAAAATTCCAGAATTCATTCTCCTTGCGGCCGCCGGGGGCCCAGCCCCAAAGGTGATGAGTAGAAGGGGTGGATTTTTTTTTTTTTTTTCAAGAGTTGGGGTTTGCAGGCATCCAGCTCCGGGCTCGTGGGGTGAAGACAGCCTTCCGAGGTGACATCAGCTCGTGGTCCAGGCCAGAAGCGACAGAGCAGGAGTCTGGTTTTCATTTACAGTGTTGGGGCAGGCCCGCTGGGGAGGGGGAGAGGAGGGGCGGAGGAGGGAGGAGGAGGAGGAGGAGCTGGAGGGAGCCTTGACTGTATCCCTGGACCCCGTCCAGTTTGCAGCTCAGTCCTCCACCAAAGGCCGCTCAGTTCTCCCGCGCGCCAGCCTCCTGTGAAGACCACGAGAGCAGCTTTCCGCCCGCCCAGGGTCCCCTCTCCCTGCCTGGGGTCCCCCCTCTCCTGCAGAAGGGAAAGGAGACGCAGCCCGTGGGGGAAAACCATGCGTCAGAATCGCACATAATTGAATATCGAAGCCCAGGGACGCAGGCTTCTCCAGGTTTGCTCAGGGTAAGTGCCCCTTCGCCCCTGTTCCCCCGGTTTGGGGTTTGCGGCCAGAGGGAAGGGCTTCAAACCCCACTGGCCGCGTCTCGATGGCTCTCAGGTTCGCGCCCTGAGAGTCCCTTTTCGGTAGGAGCTGTGGTCTCTGGAAGCCCCGGCCGACTTTTCCTTTCTCCGTGTGTGCCACCTGGGTCTCCCCTGGCGGGGCCAAGGGCTGGGGCTGCCCTGAGTCCTGCAGTGCAGTCTGTCCTGTCCATCCGTCTCTGCTTTTCGGGCTCACGGTTTATTTTATTTGACGTTGCCTCCTCCTTTGAAAGCTCAGCTGGAATCTGAGAATCGGCTTTGTTTGCAGAAGTGCCTGTGCAGGGATCCCAGAGCCACTTTGGGGAGACTCTCTCCGAGGTGGCCGGTGGCGGGGGGGGGCTGGTTGAGCGCCTCTGTCGCCCACCGGGAGACTGGGGTGACTTTGCTGTCCAGGCAAGGGGCAGGTGGAGGCTTCCTCAGCTCTCACCATCAGGGCTCCATCTTTTCAGGAATCTGAAGTCACTGCTGGTGCCTTGGTCCCCTCTGGGGTTCCCTAAAGGAGCTGCCAGGGTCAGAGGAGGAGAAGGAATTTGGTGTTTGGGCAGCAGGCCCGGTGGATAAGGCAGGGCCCCTGGGGCCACGAGCTGGCCTGCGTTGCCCAGATGTGTGGCGTGTGCCAAGCCCGGAGGCCCTGGGGCCTGTTCCCCGGCCGGGAGGGTGGGGCCCCGGTCCTCTCACCCAGGATGCAAAGTGTTCCCTGATAGTCACCAGTCTACTCTGGGGACCTGTGTCGGGGGCTACTGTGTGCGGTGGGCTCCCTGGGAGGGCCCAGCAGAGTCCTGGGGGCTGTAAACAGAGATTGGCATTTCACAGCCAGCCCAAGGAGCAAGTTGAGAGGCTGGTCTGGACCCCAAGAACAAACTGCTCTAGACCCAGGGGAGTGTCCTCCACCCAGTGGGGACTCGGAGGAGCTGGCCCTTGCCAGCCGCTTCTCTTGCTGAACACAGCTAACTCTGCACGAGAACCACTGGGTCCCATAGCTGCAAGGGTGCTTGGACCCCAAAGGGAGAGACAGTTCTCACTTGGGGATCCCCCATCTCTGTAACTTCAAAAAACTGAACAGAAATGACTTTAAAATCAGGTATTTTTTTTTGGTTCCTAAGCAAAATGTTATTGAAAACCAGCTGATTGGTGGATGCTATTGGAACTCCTGAGCTCTTTAGCTGGGCTAAAGAGAAAGGAAGAGATTCATGGTCGGGAGCGCTGAGGTGTGGTTCCCTGGCTTTAAAGACGTTCCCGGGCTCTGAGATGCTCAGTTACTTGCAGAGGCCATGGCACCAGTAGGTGGCTCAGAGGGCAGTCCAGTCTTTACCATTTCAGGAAGGCAGACAGTCTGACTGTGGAGGTCCCCGAACTAGCTTGCATCGCGATTTGAAACGTGCCATTTGATTCTGTTCTCCCAGAAGAGAATGCCCTCCTGTCATATTCTATGAAAAGTGATGGGGAAATTGGTGTATGCTCCCCAGGGTTCTCCCAGCTAACAGGGAAAAGAGTGCCAGGCGAGACAGCTGGTCCCCAGAACAGACCTGGGCTTTGCAACCAGAGCAGCTGAGCAGGCTTCCTGCATTCAGGCCACCTCTGGGGACGGGGCCCAGAGGGATGGGACCTGCATTCTGCTCCGTTCCTGCGTGGGCTTTGCTGAGGGTGAAGGCAGAGGGATGGGAAGGTGAGGGGTGTTTGTAGGAATTCAAGATCTAGGAATGATCACGTGGTCTGGAGCTCTTGGTTGAGGCAAGGGTTTTCCGTTACCATAAGGTGTACTTTTTTTTTCTGTCTCCACTCACGGCAGTGAGAAAATCATTAAGAAGATCCTGGGTGGAGAGGAGGCTTGGGGGAAGAGTCTCATCACAGGGTGGTGAGGGTGGCTCTTCTTTTTCCAGTGGGGGAAATGGAGGGTGTGGCCACCCCCAACTTCCTGGGAGGTGGCCGGGGGAAGCCTCTAGAATGTTAGCTCTTGGCCCCGGCTCTTCCAGCACTTGGGAGGGTGTGTGCCCCACCCCACCATGCTTGTGGCCCTTAGGGGGTGGGATACATGGTGAATATCCAAACTGGGGGTCTTCAGGATGCTTTCGATGCCCGATAAGCGTCTTTCTGAATAGGAATTGCTCTTATTTCTGCACTTCCCTTCATTTTCAAAGTGTTGAGGATTCACTGCTTCTCATTCTCTCATCCTAAGTGCCATCTGTGATTTTGTACCTTAGAACCTAATACATCACTGATGATAAAGTAGAAAGAAACCCCCTCTGTTCAATGGACAACTGATGATGAGTTTGTGGCTCCAAGGAGGCTCCCCATCTGACTTTGATTTTAAAGCCAGCTTGAAATCAGACCTCCTGCCTTTTGAAAGTTAGCAGAGTTTCGCCCTGGAGGCTTCATCCATGCCCTCACTCAACTGGTTAAAGTGGTCTTTGTCATTATCCAGTTTTATGTGAAATTCCACATTTAGGATTTAAAATCCACAGGGAGGTCCTGAATTCCTGGGAGGCTGTCTTGCCCGCATGCTAATCACTTTAGGCAAACGTTTCACTTGAAAAGCAGTCCCTGTCGGTTTCCTTTTTGGAAGAACCCGGGGATCTGTTATCTCTTGGGGAAGAATCTTGGGCGGGTTCCCATCTGAAGGGGACTTTCTGTCCCAGCAGCCTTTCCACCAAAACCTACGGGAGCGAACTTCTCACTGTGTCTTTGCTGTGGACAGCAGGCTGTAACACCCACACCACTGCTA
Organism: Bubalus kerabau; assembly: GCF_029407905.1. Lineage (NCBI taxonomy): Eukaryota > Metazoa > Chordata > Mammalia > Artiodactyla > Bovidae > Bubalus > Bubalus kerabau. The sequence goes on along the minus strand of NC_073629.1, from coordinate 117,499,298 downwards.
CGTAAATAGCTGAAGACCTGCGGAGCGACCTGGCATTTAAAAAAATCCCATTAGCAGCTCTCACTAAGGAAAGGAACGCTCAAAAATGATTCAGGTTTTCAAGAAGGGAAGCTTAAAAACATTCCTGCTTCTTCAGATAGTCTTGGGCTGTCTTCATCCACTTTTCTAGATATGGATTCTCTCTTTCCAAACATCTGGGAGATGATCCTACCCTTTTAAGAAAAAAAACACTGTCCCCTCTGAACCAGGGGTGATGACCGTCTGAAATTCAGGGAGCACCCGCAGCACCCCGATTTACAAAGAGGAGTTCTTCTGGGGAATTTGAAAACGTAATTTTCATACCTTCTGGCCTCATCTGTCTGTTTCAGGAAGGACGTGAAAAGGTGAATTAGTGTCTTCCTCCTGGGAAAGCTTTTCCTGAACGTGCATTCTGCTTTCTGTCCTCTAGAGGGCGACGCATCCCTCTGAGCCTTGCGCGGTGCAGGGAGCCTGGGGGTCACAGGCAATCTGTTGAGGTACATCTCAGCACTTTGGGACCCACCTAGAGACTGTTTCCATACCTAGTTTAAAAAAAATGTGACTAATATCTGAAGTAAATGTACGGTTAAGATTTTACTATTTTCTTTCGAGGTGAACGGCTGCTTGCGGTGAAGCAGGCTGTCATTTTAAAGTACCTTCATGCAAGGGCGTTAACCAAGTAAGAACTTTTAGAGGAAACGTGTTGCTGGTATCTACTGAGAAAGAAAGTTTAAATTAACACGACGGTGTTTTCAGAACCCAGTCTGCTGTATCCGGGTAGGATCTTTGAGTTTTAGAAATAGAAGGGATGTTAAGACGGAACTAACCCAGTAACTCCCAAACTTTGGCCCATGTGTCTCATATTCCTTTAAGCTTAATAAACCCCATTGTGCTCCAGGGCAGGGAGCTCTGGGGTGGGAGGAGGGGACAAAAATGACTAAGACTCCAGCCCTGCCCTCGCCTTAGGGCACATTATTGACTTGGCAGGCTTTGGACTTCCGTTTGGCTACTTGAAATATCCCCAAATTACTACCTTGGTGGGTGTTCTGCCCACACCCTTGACACCTCAGATGAAGAAATGGAACCCAGAGGGGTGAATGGCTTGTCTGAGGTCCCAAGAGTATTAGTTGCTCAGTTGCGTCCGACTCTTTGCGACCCCATGGGCTGCAGCCCGCCAGGCTCCTCTGTCTGTGGGATGCTCCAGGCCAGAATACTGGAGTGGGTTGCCATTCACTTCTCTAGGGCATCTTCCGGATCTGGGTCCCAAAGCAGAATCAGCATTTCCTGGACATGCCCGTGTGCTCTCACAGGTGGGTGTTGAGGACCAGGAATATAAAGAGAGAATGTATCTTCAGGAGTGCATTTTGGAGTATCACGAGAAGAAAGGTGCTTTTTTTGGCCATTGGCCAGTCTTTTATAGAGTATCATATTTTATTTAGCAGAGAGGTAATTGTTGTTTCAAAAAAAAATCTGGAAAGAAAAAAAAAAAGCAGAAAAATAGGACAAGTATGAAAAGTTCTGCCAAGCCCTCTCCCGAAGGCTGTTAGTCTTTCGTTGGGGCCTGGCTGCATTTCACATCGTGTGATCCTGCTGTTCTCCTGAATTTTAAGATGTTTCATGAAGTACAGAGAAACATCTGCAAGGTAGGTGTGGCTAGGGAAAGGTGTGAAAGAAGTGCTTCTGTCCAGTCCCCCTGGTTCGGCCCATATCTTTGGTTTTCACGGACCCAGGGCATCAAGAATTGGCCACTGGAAGGGAGAGCTTGTGCACTGATTTAATTTCAAATGCAGAGCTGAACAGCAGCTGGAGATGACTAAGGTCTCAAGAGAAGCCATTCCAGGAAACGGGTTTTCTCTTCTGCAATCCTCATCAGTTGATTCAGCAGCCCAGAGCCAGCTCAGCTAAGCCCACAGACACCCCGCAGCCAGCACTTGGTGGGCTCTCTGTTTCTCACAGAGGCAGAAGGAAACCCACCAGCGGTCAGAGCCTAGGGCGACAGATGGAAAAGCAGCTGCAGGACCACTGCTGGTTAGAGCATCGGGAGTAGACCTCATTCTGCACATAAAGCTGGGGCGGCTGGGAGAGATGAACTGACCTTTACAGACTGAGACGGGAATGCAGTAGATTTTTTCCAGGCTATTATATTAAATCCACAGTGATATTTTATCAGCTACTTAAATTTAATTAAAAAGAACTATTTAATTATCTAGACTTGAACATGAATCAAATTAGAAAACAAACAAAATTGGTTAAGATTCCCTTACCATCTGAGGACATTTTAGCCGCTTTGTTTGAACAGTTCTACAATGGAACCCCGTGCTTTGGAGAGGCCAGTGGCCCCTAGTCCCTGGCCAGGGCAGGCAGGGAGGACATACCAGCATCTGCCCTGGAGCCGACAGCACCGTGTGTCATGTGGCAGGAGTGGAACGGGACGATCATGCACTTCCTTTTGAAGCATCTTCTAAGGCATTCTCTTCTCTTATGTTAAATCTGAACTAGTCTCTGCCTAATGCTTATCACTAGCAAGAAAAACCTCACATTTAAAAGGGTAGAAAGTTATTTACGTGTGCATCGTGGTATCTAGTTTTTCCAACCACAGCAAATGTGGAACTTTCTGCTTCGTGTTTATTATCTTGGACCCTAACAATATGTCTTTAAATACATTTCTGAATATCTGGGTGGTTAATCTGGAGGTTCTTCAAGGTGCCTTTATGGGGAAAAGGAAGGTAGCCCCAGATGGTGCTTGGCAGAGCCTCATGGGACCTCGTTCTGGGAGGAGGTTACCTGTGAGGGCACAGTCCCATCTTTCCTTTCTGGATTGCTCTATTCCAATGTATGAGCTGCTGAACAGACTTTTTTTCCTTTTAACAGATAGGCACTTAAAAATTGAAGTATACTGTTGATTTACATGTTGTGTTTCAGGTATATAGCAAAGTGATTCAGTTATACATACATGTTCTTTTTCAGATTCATTTCCATTATGTTATTACAAAATACTGAATATAGTTCCCTGTGCATGCATGCTCACTCAGTCATGTCTGACTCTTAGAGCAACCCGGTAGACTGTAGTCCACCTGGTTCCACTGTCCAAGGGATTTTCCAGGCAAGAATACTGGAGTGGGTTGCCATTTTCTACTAAAATAGTTCCCTGTGCTATACAGTAAATCCTTTATCTATTTTATATGTAGTGGTGTGTATCTGTTCATCTTAAAACTCCTAATTTGTGCTTTTCTTCCTTGGTAACCATAAGTTTGTTTTCTATGTCTGTGAGTCTGTTTTGTAAATAAGTTCATTTGTATCATTTTTTAAGATTCCACATATAAGTGATATCATATGTTATTCATCTTTCTCTGCCTGACTTACTTAATATGATAATCTTCAGGTCCATTCATGTTGCTGCAGATGACACGATTTCATTCTTTTTTATGACCGAGTAATATTCCATTGGGCATAAATACCACATCTTTATCCATTTATCTGTCTATGGACACTAAAAGTCTACAGATAATAAATGCTGGAGAGGATGTGGAGAAAGGGGAAGCCTCCTACACTGTTGGGAATATAAATTGCTGCGGCCACTATGGAGAACAGCATGGAGTTTCCTTAAAAAACTAAGAATAAGTCTACCATATGATCCAGCAATTCCATTCCTGGTGTATATCTGGAAAAGACAAAAACTCTAAATTGAAAAGATGCACATACCCCAGTGTTCATGGCAGCGCTGTTTACAGTGGCTAAGACGTGAACAGACATTGTTTTACATGACATTACCAGGAAGATCCAGAGGTCTTGAATCTGATACTCAGTGTCTGACAAGGACACCAGTAAGTGGCAGTGAGCCCAGGCTGACACTCAGGATCAGAAGAGTTAAGTTTTGCTATCACAGGACACACCTTCAGAGCCTGGGTCAAGGAGATGATTGCTTACAGATGTGTATGCGTGGCTAAGATTTTCTTCTGTAGCACAATTTCATGGAATAGAAATGTGAGATTCAAATTGTAAAATAAATGGTAAAAAGAAGCTTTTGATGCATTTGTTTGGAGGGGGGTCTTCTTACAGTTGTTCTAAATTGCTTGCTTTTGAAGGTTCCCCCAAAGCTCTTTCAGTAGCAATAGTATGTTAGATTCCCATGTCCTCCCTCCCTAACTGGAGGATCTAATAAACCCTCTTTTAGCTTCCTCTCTGGGACAAGAATTTTCCCCAAGATTCAGAGAAGAAAGAGAAGAAGGACAAGAAAAAGAGAGAACTAGGGTGCTGCAAGCTGGAGACCTCTGGGGTTTAGAGAAATGTGACTTTTCATCTCACAGCAGATGGCAGGGCTCTCTGGCTGTGGTCTTCCACTATTCCTGCAGCTCCCACATAAAATGGGACAGTCAGGAGTTAACAGAGTGCTAGAACTTGATAGGAGGACCAGCCTGGTTTTAAAAAGCAGTGCTTGGAGAAGACTAAATAAATGACTTCAAATTGGGAGCTCTGGATACATTTAAGTCTTTGTTGGAAAATGATTTCCTTGTGTGCATGTGTGTGTCTCTTTCTTAAAAAAGATTTCCAGACATGGAAAATGAAAAAGCTTTTGAGTAGACTTAATGAAAATTAATTTCATGAAATTGCAAAATAGCTTGGGAATGTCATTGGAGTCTGAATGCAATTTTGAGTTGAAGGGCCATGGAGGGTAATCTTCATAATGAGAGGTGTCTTTATAAGTTTCAAGTGGACAGCTATGAAAAGGAAAAAGGCATCTCAAATTCTTTTTAGAATGAGACCAGTAAAAAAAAAAGAAAAAAAGACTTACTAATGCTCAATAGAAAGAGAAGAATTGAATGAAGTCCTATGATTGGATCTATTGCCTTTAGGACATAGAATCTATGGCACAAAGCTGCATAACACCCCATCCAACCCAAGGGTCTCAGGCAGCCAATTCTGACTTTTTCATATTTGAAAGAACAGCAGCAGACAAATGAATTCTGTTGATACAGAATCTGTGGTTTGCCACCACCAAAGAAATTAGGTCTGTTCCCACCCCCGCCAAAGACAAGACATGGGGAGTTTCCTTGAGATTGGGGCCAAGTCTGGCACAGCCTCTTGGCATTTCCTGCCTTTGGTTAGGAAACGCAAACCTTCCTTAGGATTCTGGTTCAATCTTGTTTTTAAGTGGCAGTGGACAAAACACTTAGTCTCACCTGGGTTCAGTTTCCCAGCTATAAAATGAAGGAAAACACAGCCATTGGGCTGTGGGAGGAGGGCATGGGATCCCACCTCTGAGACAGGGGCTTAGCAAATATGACTTGTGCCCTCCTGCCTCTGTTTCTTGGGCATGGGAGGGAGGGTTAAAGAAGGACAATGAAGGGCAGGGAGTGGCTGCCTTGTTCCTCCTTATTAAAATGGGCAAGCTGGGTGATCATTTGGGGAGATGATGTTTGACATGTTTTAATAATCTAAATGAAAAAAAAAAAAGTCTCCAAGATGGGTTGCCAAGAACTTCAGTTTTAAAAAGTGGGATGCCAAGACATGATAAACATTAGGAGAGATTTAACTGCAAACAAAAACATGAACAAATATTCAACAGCTGGGCTGGGCATGCTTGAGCCACATGACTGGCTCCTAAGCACTGCAGCAGGATGAGTGTGGGGGAGCTGAAGGCATTCTTCCCACCTGGGAATTCAGCTCAGCCCAACATGTGAGCTCATTAATCATCCATGGAGCCTGGAATCCTTACCGTCCAGCAGACGTATCTTCTGTCTTTTGCTGTCAGGGCTGGAAGAGCATCTGCCCCCTGCCCTCTCCTCTCCTCCCCCTCGTGTCTTCCCCTCTCTTTCCCTTTCTTCAACATCTGGGTAGATTTTAGGGAAGGCAACTGAACCACACTGTATATATTTTTCATTTCTTTGTGTCCCAATGAGAAGCACTTCATTTAGAAGTCTCCTTGACTAGAGATTAAGATCTCTGAGATAAAAATCTTTACATATATTTTTCAATCAATTTAAAGCTCATTTTCCCTAGAGAATAAAGTAAGTAGTAATTAATGCCTCAGAAGATTCCCTGGTGGCTCAGCGGTAATAATCTGCCTGCCAGTACAGGAGATGCGGATTCAATCCCTGGGAAGATTCCCTGGGGAAGAAAATGGCAACCCACTCCAGTATTCTTGCTGGGATAATCCCAGGGACAGAGGAGCCTGGCAGGCTACATATAGTCCAAGGGGTCTCAGAGAGTTGCACATGACTTAGCAACTAAACAACAATAACAAATCAGACTGGACAATTATTTTAGAACTTGTCCACAGAGACCCCACCCATTGTTTAAGATATGGCAGAATACATGGGTTCCACAAAGTTGGATCTGATCCTGCTGTAAGATATAGGTCCATGGAATTCTCCAGGCCAGAATACCAGAGTGGGTGGCCTTTCCCTTCTCCAGGGGACCTTCCCAACCCATGGATCGAACCCAGGTCTCCTGTATTGCAGACAGATTCTTTACCAGCTAAGCCACAAGGGAAGCCCAAGATATAGGTAGGGATGGTAAGAACAAGAAAAACCAGCAAAAACCACTCAATGCCCAGTTCACCCATGCTCTCTGTCGAGACTGTCTGCAGAGACGCCTGAAGCTGACCGCACCCCACACCCAGCAGTGGCTGAACAGGTCTTGTCTCATATCCTATTTTTTCTTCATGGATTACACTGTCCAGTGCTTTGCAATGAGGTCCTATACTATTTTCATGCCCTCATTCCAAAACAAAAATACTACTTAAAATCCTGCATCTTGAACTGGACCTCCCAGAAGAGTTGCATCAGATCTTTTTCTTGAAGCAGTGGTGCTTAAACTTCAGGGGGCATTAGAAGAGATGTGGCTAGAATCACAGGTGAGCACGGACCGTGCCCCCCGAGACCCCCACATACACAGAGAATCACAGGTGAGCACGGACCCTGCCCCCCGAGACCCCCACAAACACAGGTATGATGTGGTGCACATTTGCGGGAGGTTCACAAATCCTTTGAAATCTATGGATCCATAATAAAAAAAAAAGATTCTTGACCTATTAGAATATTACAAGTTGTCTTCAAAAGCACAGGCTAGCACAGGCTAGAAAGAATCCAGTAAAATGTAAATAATGTAGGTGGACAATTTTCCCATAAAATAGTTTTCTAGTAGGATAACTGTTGCTGATAAATAAACCCAATGTTCAATTTTAATGGAAAGAACCAGGAATAGCAGATGTATGGGGTACTTTTACCTTGCTCTAAAGAAAGAAAGGTATGGCCGGATGGAAAGGTCTGGAAGATTCCCAGGGTAGAGGGCACTGGGGCAGTGCTGGGACAGTGGCTTGGTGGGTCATCCACAGTGAAGAAAGCAGAGCAACCAGCCATGCGTGGGTTTCTACACCGCCTGTGGGGATTGCCCTGAGCACCGAGCAGGACTTGATTACGACTTGCGGACCCTGTGAACAAAAGCTCCGGATGCTGGGGAAATCCCTTCTTATATCATACAGATTCCTGTCTAACACGTGTCAACTGTTTGAAGCCAAGAAGACTGGGCCGTATTTCTGGAATGTTACCATTATCCCCACTGGCTGTCACTTCACTGTGGAAAGAAATATGTTCTCTTGATGACTGGCCTTTTGATCATCTTCAGAACAACTTTTTCTTCTCACTCTTAATACATTTCCAAAAAACAGTTGTATTGATGGGAGGTTTTGTATTAGCCACTGGTGGTGTGTCTTCAAGCTCCTAGAATTTGAATCACAGGGTAAATGTGTCTTATCACAGGTGATACTTTTGGTCAACTTCCCTGGGACATCCAAAGCAACTGCAGGACTTGGAATCCATTCTCTTGTTTACGGTTTTGTCTTTTTCCATTCCACCAGTTTGGCAGGCTGGACTGGCCTGGGGCCCACACTCGGCTCTTGCTATTCCTCACAGCTGGCCCTGTTCCTCCCTCTGGGCCTGACCTCAGGAAAACCACGAGGCTGAGCCCACTTCATCCACAGCCTTGGGTGACAGCCTCAGCAAGGGGCTCTTTGCTCTCCTTGGCCCTCTGTGCTGTCTTGCTATGAGGCCCATCTAGACACCAGTACCCTGCCAAGGCCACGTCTCCAGCCAGACAGACTTTCCTCTGCCGTCATTAGTTCCATTGCTCTAGAATGCAAACATGAGAACCTGAGACCATCCTTAACATTGTCTTCATCAGCAGTAAGGGACAATGGGGTTCCTGAATTATGTATACAATGGACAACCACCAATGGAATCGCCCAGTCCATGGCATGGCCATGGCAAGAGGAAAGTCAGGGTAGGAAGATCAAGCAGGTGCAAACGCTTAGGCCTTAGGTGGAGTGGATTTCATAGCTCTGATGACACTATTAACACTTGGGACAGAAATAACTTGTTCCAGGTCTCAGTGTTTATATCAGATTCTTTTTCACTTTCCTGAGATTCAAGTCCTCTTCCCCCAAACTTAACGTTTTGCTGGCAAACACTTCGTTTCTTCTTCCTTTCCAATTGTTTTCTAGTGCCAAGGAAATGTTATGTTATTTAATTATAGGGGCACATATATATGCTTTAAAAAGATGTGTAGTCATACTGTTTTCTTATTTTAGAGAAAACTTAGCTCTTAAAGATTGGTGGTGGTGGTTTGGTCGCTAAGTTGTGTCTGACTCTTGTGGTCCCGTGGACTGTAGCCCGCCAGATTCCTCTGTCCATGGGATTTTCCAGGTAAGGATACTGGAATGAGTTGCCATTTCCTTCTCCAGGGGATCCTCCCAATCCAGGGATTGCACTCGCGTCTCCTGCATTGGCAGGTGCAGTCTTCATCACTGAACCACCAGGGAAGTCCATCGTAAAGACCATCACATCCCAAAAAGGAGATACCACATTTTTACCATTCCTGTTAAATTGGTGGCTACATTATAGGCGTACAATTCTGTTCAGTCGCTCAGTCCTGTCCGACTCTTTGTGACCCCATGGTCTGCAGCATGCCAGGCTTCCCTGTCCGTCACCAACTCCCGGAGCATACTCAAACTCATGTCCATTGAGTCGGTGATGCCATCCAACCATCTCATCCTCTGTCGTCCCCTTCTCCTCCCACCTTCAATCTTTTCTAGCATCAGGGTCTTTTCAAATGAGTTGGTTCTTTGCATCAGGTGGCCAAAGTATTGGAGTCAGGTTCAGCATCAGTTCTTCCAATGAATATTCAGGACTGATTTCCTTTAGGATTGACTGGTTGGATCTCCTTGCTGTCCAAGGGACTCTCAAGAGTCTTCTCCAACACCACAGCCCCAAAGCATCAATTCTTTGGCACTCAGCCTTCTTTATGGTCCAACTCTCACATCCATACATGACTACTGGAAAAACCATAGCCTTGATTAGACAGACCTTTGTTGGCAAAGTAATGTCTTTGCTTTTTAATATGTTGTCTAAGTTGGTCATAGCTTTTCTTCCAAGGAGCAAGTGTCTTTTAATTTCATGGCTGAAGGCACCATCTGCAGTGATTTTGGAGTCCCCCGAAATAAAGTCTCTCACTGCTTCCACTATTTCCCCATCTATTTGCCATGAAATGATGGGACCGAAAACCATGATCTTAGTTTTCTGAATGTTGAGTTTTAAGCCAGCTTTTTCACTCTCCTCTTTCACTTTCATCAAGAGGCTCTTTAGTTCTTATTCACTTCCTGCCATAAGGGTGGTGTCATCTGCATATCTGAGGATATTTCTCCTGCAATCTTGAGTCCAGCTCATGTTTATTCCAGACCAGCATTTCGCATGATATATTTTGCATATAAGTTAAATAAGCAGGGTAACAATATACAGGCTTGACGTACTCCTTTTCCAGTCTGTTGTTTCACGTCCAGTTCTGTTGCTTTTTGACCTGCATACAGATTTCTCAGGAGACAGGTAAGGTAGTCTGGTATTCCCACCTCTTTAAGAATTTTCCAAAGTTTGTTGTGATCCACACAGTCAAAGGCTTTGGTGTAGTCAATCAAGCAGATGTTTTTCTGGAACTCTCTTGCTTTTTCGATGATCCAACAGATGTTGGCAACTTGATCTCTGGTTCCTCTGTCTTTTCTAAATCCAGCTTGAACATCTGGAAGTTCATGGTTCACTTATTGTTGAAGCCTGTATTGGAGAATTTTGAGCGTTACTTTGCTAGCGTGTGGGATGAGTGCAATTGTGTGGCAGTTTGAGCATTCTTTGGCATTGCCTTTCTTTGGGATTGGAATGAACACTGACCTTTTCCAGTCCTGTGGCCACTGCTGAGTTTTTCTAAATTTGCTGTCATATCGAGGGCAGCACTTTCACAGCATCCTCTTTTAAGATTTGAAATAGTTCACCTGGCATTCCATCACCTCCACTAGCTTTGTTTGCAGTGATGCTTCCTAAGGCCCACTTGACTTCACATTCCAGGATGTCTGGCTCTAGGTGAGTGATCACACCATCATGATTATCTGGGTCAGGAAGATCTTTTTTGTATAGTTCTTCTGTATATTCTTGCCACTTCTTCTTAATATCTTCTGCTTCTGTTAGGTCCATACCATTTCTGTCCTTTATTGAGCCCATCTTTGCATGAAATGGTCCCTTAGTATCTCTAATTTTCTTGAAGAGATCTCTAGTCTTTCCCATTCTGTTGTTTTCCTCTGTTTCTTTGCACTGATCACTGAGGAAGGCTTTCTTATCTCTCTTTGCTATTCTTTGGAATTCAGCATTCAAATGGGTATATCTTTCCTTTTCTCTTTTGCCTTTAGCTTCTCTTCTTTTCTCAAGCTATTTGTAAGGCCTCCTCAGACAACCAACCATTTTGCCTTTTTCATTTCTTTTCTTGGGGATGGTCTTGATCACTGCCTCCTGTACAGTGTCATAAACCTCCGCCCATAGTTCTCAGGCGCTCTCTCTATCAGATCTAATCCCTTGCATCTGTTTGTCACTTCCACTGTATAATCGTAAGGGATTTGATTTAGGTCATACCTGAATGGTCTAGTGGTTTTCCCTACTTTCTTCAATTTAAGTCTGAATTTGGCATTAAGGAGTTCATGATCTGAGCCACAGTCAGCTCCCAGTCTTTTATTTAAGGCTGAATAATATTTCTTTATATATACATGCCACATTTCTCTATTCATTCATCTACTGATGGGCATGTATTTTATTCTATTTCTACCCTGTGACTAGGTGGCACAGTGGTAAAGAATCCACCTGCCAGTGCAGGAGATGCAAGAGATATAGGTTCGATTCCTGGGTTGGGAATATCCCCTGGAGGAAATGGCAACCCATTTCCAGTATTCTTGCCTGGGAAATTCCATGGACAAAGGAGCCTGGCGGGCTACAGACCAGAGGATCTCAAAGAGTCAAATATGACTGAGTACGCACACATGGCTGTTTCCATCTGCTGGCTATTGTAAATAGCGCTGTGTTAAACTTGGGTGTGAACATATCTCTTCAAAACCTTATTTTCAGTTATTTTGGATACATATTCTGAGTACAGAAGTAGGACTTATGGGTTATATGGTAACTGTACTTTTAACTTTTTGAGGAACCTCCATATAATTTTCTATAGTGGCTGCAACATTTTGCATTCACACTGACGGTGCCTAAGAGTTCCAGTATTTCTACATTCTCATCAACACTTGTTTACTATCCTTTTTATAGTGGCCACCGCAATGGGTGTGAGATAATATCTCACTGTAGTTTTGATTTTCATTTCTCTGATGCTGAGTATTTTTTCACATTCTCATTGGCCATTTGTATGTCTTCTTTGGAGAAATGTCTATTCAAGTCCTTTATTTTTAAATCAGAGTTTGTTGTTATTATTATAAAGTTGTGGGTGCTCTTTGTGTATTCTTGATGTGAACCCCTTATCAGTTATATGGTTTGCAAACATCTTCTCCCATTCTGTAGGTTGCCTATTCACTCTGTTGATTGTTTCCTTTGCTATGTAAAAGTTTTAAAGTTTGATATAGTACCATATGGTCTTCTCTCATTTGGGCTTTCCTGGTGGCTCAGTGGTTAAGAATCACCTGCAGTGTAGGAGATGTGGGTTTGATCCCTGGGTCAGGAAGATCCCCTGGAGAAGGAAATGGCAACCCACTCCAGTACTCTTGCCTGGGAAATCCCATGGACAGAGGAGCCTGGTGGGCTACAGTCCAGGGGCTGCAAAGAGCCAGTCATGATTTGGTGACTAAACAACAATACAGAACCATTTGTCCATCCTTGCTCTTGCTGTCTGTGCTTGTGGTATCATATGGAGAAAATCATTACCAAATTCAACTGTATGAAGATTTTTCTCCTATATTTTCTTCTAAAAGTTTAATAGTCTCAGGTCTTACATTTAGATTTTTAATCCACTTTGAGTTAGTTCTTTGTAAGTGGTGTGAAGTAAGGATCCAGCTTCCTTTTTTGTTGTTGTTGCATGTGGATATACAGTTTTCCCAGCATCATGTGTTGAAGACACTGTCCCAGGCTCCTCCCCTCCCCTCCAGGCTGCTGCATGGCCTTGGGCAGGGTTCCCTGTGCTGTGCAGTGGGTCCCTGTTGGTTGTTTATTTTGAGCATAGCCATGTGCACCTGTCCATCCCCAACTCCTTTATAAGAGTTTTGGTTTGGTTGGTATTTGTTTGCAGTTTGAACATATCTACTTGGAAGAATGAAAACAACAACAACAACAACAATAATTTTGATTGGCACACCCCTCCGCTCTAATGCCACTACCCAAGCCTCTGACCAGGGAACCCCTGACAAGTCTGGGTAGGGGTAAGAAGAGTCATTGACTCACATGCACAGATGCAGCAAGGACCAGCTCCAGAATCTGTGGGCTCGGTGCAAAGTGAAGGTGAAGGGTCTTTGCCCTGAAGTTATTAAGACTTTTAAGCAACACCAAACCATTACACCGAGCATGGGTTCCTGTGAGACTGCACAGGTCAGATATCCATGACCTAAGAAAGAGTCAGGGGAAACCAGAGCCTTGGATCAAGGGGAAGAGAAAAGAGGTGACGTCTTGAAAGGGGACCTAAGTGGAGAAGACCTAGGACTGTTCTTTGAAGGGCCATAAGGAAAAGCTTGGCCCCTCGAGCTGAGCTCACTGGAGACTGGAGGGTGATGAAGCTGACTTGAAGGTGTCTTGTGGGTGGGGGTGCTGTCAGGTGTGGGGTGGGAAGAAGGTGGTGTTTGCTTGAAGGGAAAAGGGAGGGTGTCACAGGCTATACTGGGCCCAGCCAGACATGAGCCTGGCTGGCTGGATGGCAAGTTTGCAGGAAGACCACGCTATGTGGCTGTCAGTCCTCAGGACCGGCTTCAGTCTTGCTAATTCAGTATCTCTGGACATGCTCCACTCTGCGACTAGAACTGGGCACACAGCAGGTTTTTATCGGAGGAAAAGTGGTAAATAGTAATGGAGAATAAAGGCAAGATTTGAAATGGTCCCAGCTACTGTGGTTGTGTTTTTGCGCACACTGGGATTCGAACAAAGCCCATTCTCTCCATGAAGTGGAGCTTCCCGGTGGGATTCCTGTAGACGTGACTGACAGGCTGGGCATCACCAACCTCCCCTTTGTGCCTCTGGGTGCCCTTCCTCCCCACCCTTTGTCATTCTGCCATATGCTTCATGAGACGCTATGGTTACCTGCCTTAACTTGAGAGAAAAAAAGGTTGAACTGCAGAGTTTTTTAGCTATGACCAAAGTCCTACAGTCACTAGATTCAGAGACTCCATGTCTCTGTTTAGCTGAAACTATTTTTCATCCAAGGGATAAATCCTTGATTCACTCGTTAGTAACTGGAGAGTCAAAACCTGATGGCTCTCATCTCCCGTTTTCTCTCGTAGGTTCTCACGTGGTGCTTAGACACGATCAAAATGAGGAGGCATCGGCATGTGCCCTTAGTGGCCGTTCTCTGCCTCTTTTTCTCAGGCTTCTCCTTCACTCGTGGTCAACAAGAGCCAGGTAAGACCCAGAATCACCTCTTAATTTTATTAAGAAGGACAGTGTTCTCTGTTTTAGATCTTAGACATCATGAGCTGGAGAGACAGCTTAGATAGGCTTGAAAAGAGAGCCAAGCCATTGATTATAGGGTGTTCATTTATTTTACAGACTTTCTCATCTCCTCTTTATCCAAGTGCGAGAGAGAGACTTTTTTTAACTGAAACTTGGGTTTGCTGTCTTGGCAGTGGGTTGCAAGTGGTTTGTTTTTACATTGGGTGTGAGCAGAAAGTTTGTATCGAAAATACTTTACCATCGGAAGAGCTTTCCCACATTTCTGGCACTGGTTAGTGTCCCAGCACATAAATCCTGGAGAAGACAATGATTAGAGTAAAAATTAAATTCTCTGAAAAAAAAAAATACAAGAATAAATACTAGTCTTTCTCTCTCACTCTGGACACAGAAAGACATTTTTTATTTAGAATCATCAAATCTTTAAAAAATTAGTTTCCTGAAACTGTGTAAAAATAGATCCTACCTAATCTTATTAAGAACTTGCAGAGTTTTGGAAAAATGAGGAATGGTGTATTTATTATAAGCTTGGAAGGTTTGACTTGGGTCCCTCTCCTTGTCTTGATGGGGTTATTCCTCCACATCTGGTAGTTCTTAGCAGGGAGGTGAGGACCACCCCCAATGCCAGGGGAACGTGGGTTGGGGCATCAGGTCAGCCCCAGGTAAGTAGAGTCCAGGAGTCTGCTGTGCCCAGCCAGCCTGGCCCAGGACAGGAGGGTACTCCCTAGCCACTCACAGCCTGGAACCTGGAACCTCCTGCTCCTACTTTTGAGAGATCTGGATTCATCTTTGAAAGGGGTGAATACTGTTCAACATCTCAGAGGGCTTAGATGGCTCTGAAACAAGACTTCTTCACTTAAGATGTATTCATGACATTTACTTTTCTTGCAAATTACCCAAAGCATGGGAGACTAGTTCAGGTAAAAAGTAGTATGTTTCAGTATTCCATGTTGCCAAGGCCCCAGACTGAAGAATGAACTTCTAAGGTGATGTTTGGTTATCTGGAGTAGGATATCCTTCCTGTCTGATCAGGTGGGTCTTGGGGTTCAAACTGCCACAAAGAATCATCTAGAGGTAAAGGACACCCCAGGGAATGTTTGTCCCCATTCTGGAACCTGCTACTGGTTCATGTGTGGCAGTCACCATATATGGAACTTGGGCCAATGACTGGGCACCAGCAGCTGCTGAGTCCATGTGTCCAGGTCCCTGTGTCTCAGGTAAGTCAGTGTCCCCACCTGCCTCACACGTGAGGCGTAAATTATTCAGTCACAGCACCGTAGAAACTGAGTGAGCTGAGGAAGGCTTTGCACTGATGGGAGGTCATTTCTTGAACAGGAGAAACATCTAAACCAATGTCTTCTTTTAAAGATGTCAAAAATGGTGCCGCTGCCGATATAATATTTCTAGTGGATTCCTCTTGGAGCATTGGCAAGGAACATTTCCAACTTGTTCGAGAGTTTCTATATGATGTTATAGAATCTTTAGCGGTGGGAGACAATGATTTCCGTTTTGCTCTGGTCCAGTTCAACGGCAACCCACATACCGAGTTCCTGTTCAATACGTATCGTTCTAAACAAGAAGTCCTCTCCCATGTTTCCAACATGTCTTATATTGGGGGCAGCAATCAGACTGGAAAAGGATTAGCATACGTAATGCAGAACCACCTCACTGAGGCTGCCGGAAGCCGGGCCAGTGACGGAGTCCCTCAGGTTATCGTAGTGTTAACCCATGGACACTCGGAGGACGGCCTTGCTCTGCCCTCAGCGGAACTTAAGTCTGCTGATGTTAACGTGTTTGCAATTGGAGTTGAGGATGCAGATGAAGGAGCCTTAAAAGAAATAGCAAGTGAACCGCTCAATATGCATGTTTTCAACCTAGAGAATTTTACCTCACTTCATGACATAGTAGGAAACTTAGTGGCCTGTGTGCATTCATCCATGACTCCAGAAAGGGCTGGAGGCACAGAGATCCCCAAAGACATCACAGGTAATGGCAACGCCACCAACCTGCTGCCTGCCTCGCTCTTCTGGAGATAAGCTTGGCAACTGCTGGCATTAAGGCAATCCTCTCGCTAAAAGGCGGTGGGGTGGATTAGGGAAGAGATGCCTGTTCACAGGCCTAAAAACAAAGGTTTGAATATTCTCTGTCGTCCCCTTCCAAAATAGAGCATTCACTCCCTCCAAGATGAGTTTTGCCTTTGAAACAGTTAATATTCCAACTCCAAAAAATACACATCCTGATATTATGATCCCACAGGCAGTGCTTCTTGGACAAAAAGCCTCAGTGTGTCTGGGCAGGACTTTGATAAAAGTCCCTCCATTTGTTCCTGGGAAAGAGTCCATTTCCTTTAAAGAAAGCTCAGGGTCTGAAAGAGCTCAAGTGAGAGGGGAAGCGGGCATCCACTTCTGGGTCCAGTGAAGCAACACACAGAGCTCCTCTCTTTGACGCTACGGAATTTATTTCAAAGACTTGATGAACTCAGAATTGTGAGAAGCCTTAGAGATTTGTTGTTTAGTTGCTCAGTTGTGTCCGACTCTTTGCGACCCCGTGGATTGCAGCATGCCAGGCTTTCCTGTCCTTCATCACCTCCTGGTGTTTGCTCAAACTCATGTCCATTGAGTCTGTGATGCCATCCAACCATCTCATCCTCTGTTGTCCCCTTTGCCTCCTGCCCTCAATCTTTCCCAGCATCAGGGTCTTTTCCAGTGAGTTGGCTCTTGGAAGCCTTAGAGATGATCCAGTCCCAATCTATTTTGTAGGAATTGAGTCCAGGAGCTGAAGTCACTTATGTGTTGGCTCTGGATGGGGTTTTCTCACTTCTCCTCCACACTGTCACCATCGTTGTTCCCACAGAGATGCTTCTGATTCCAGTGGTTCTCGTCAGTGTCCTGATGATGCAAGGACTTTGGATGTGTGTTCGTGTCCAGTGACATGCAGAGAAATAATTGTCTGGCAAGTTACTTAACCAGTCACCCCCATTAGTTTTCTTGCCAGTGACTCATAGGGAAGGAATTCCATGTAAATTTCACATGTGTTGCACCACTGCCATTTTGACCAATACCCAAGGCTAGGTTTCCTCATCAGCAACAGGCAGGGTGGAGGTAATTCTAGGAGAATGGGCAGAAAGTTAGGCTGGAACCAAAGGTCCCTTACTGAGATGAGCTCCAGAAGGAGAGATGTGCATCCCCCAGGATGAAGGCAAAGGAGAAGAAAGGGGTTGTGTAGCTGATATTGAAGTGGAAAGGGAAGAAGCTGGGAAAGTTCAGCTTGAGCTGGCATCAGTCATTTCAATAAGAGATGACAAAGCGGGAGACACAGTGGTATTTGGGAGTGTAGAGTAAGCTGAGCTAATTTCGTCCCAGAAGTTGTGCATAAGATGGTTTCCCCAGTGGTTACCTGTGATGTCAGCTTTGACAGGGGTGGAAGGACTCATGGCACTACCAGTGGGTCTACTTCTAAGAGAGGAGTGAGGGACAGTCTGGATAATTTGCATTAAACCTGAAGATCATTCCCTACTTCAAATGATGTGTCTCACCTCTGCGTCGTTGACACTTGTGTTAATTCTGCCAGATTATAGGGAAAGGAGGTGGCACTCCGCGAGCACCCCAAACCAAACACTGCAGGTTACAAGGAGATTACAAGATGGCAAGTCTAATGACCTTCTGCATTCGCTACAATGTCCTCAGCATCAGTAATTCACTAATCATTGCATTTCTGAATACAACTCATCCACATCAAAATCAATGAAGAGGATTAGGAGCGAAATGGAACATCTTCTCTTTATTGATGTTTTGGCCAATTCAGGAAAATGGATGGATGAGTTTGCCTTTATGTTTTACCATTATATAAATGGATAAACAATTAGATTACCACATTAATGCAAAATAAGCCTATCAACATAGTCTCTTTCCACACAGATGACAAAACCTTTGTTTTTATGCCAAGAAAGCATCTCTGTCTTCTAGTGCCCAAGCCACTAGCAGCTCCAGGGTGGAATATTAATCCATTTATATTGTCTTTCTAATTAACTTCACTCTGCAATTTCTCTTCTATCATGTTCCACTGCGTGTTCCACAGCAGGAAAAAAAATTCCTTTCTTAAAGTTTCTGGAAAAGGTAGTCAGGAAGCCATTATGGAGATAGCTAATAAGTTAGGGCCATTTCTTTCCATTTTCTATCCACTAGGTAACTTTCCCCCACCAACATACATATGATCATCACTGTTCTTAATGAACTCTACTCAAGCAAGCCCTGAAAGTT
Organism: Bubalus kerabau; assembly: GCF_029407905.1. Classification (NCBI taxonomy): domain Eukaryota; kingdom Metazoa; phylum Chordata; class Mammalia; order Artiodactyla; family Bovidae; genus Bubalus; species Bubalus kerabau. Next base: position 117,481,063 of record NC_073629.1, on the reverse strand, counting down.
GTGCCTTTAAAAATCCCTTTTATAAATGGACATAAGATAAAAAAGCTTATACTATAACAAAAGCTAAAAAGGTGACCTACATTCAGTGAGGACGAGTTTTCTTTTCTTTACAAAACAAAGATTTAAAAAACTAGCAAAACCTATCTGCGATTTTGTGTTTGCATAGGAAATACAAATATGATCTTTTATATTTTTTCTTGAAAAAAGGAGCATCCCACTAGCTAAAGAAGGCATTGTGTCCACACCAGTGTGCTCAGGAAAAGTGTTTCCAACAATGTTGAAAGCACCTTCAATTTTTCCATGGATGTTTTGAAACTTTTCCATAGAAAATGCCACTGAGGGTGTGATACTAATACATGAGCCATAAAAGCAGAAAACCAGACAGTTTCATATGTTAAATGTTAGAGAGATCTGACTCCTCTTAGAGTTAATACTGGTCCCTGGTGTGCCTTGCTGTACACAAGAACCCGTGAACGTGTGTCTGTCTGAGGCTTCAGCTCTCCTGGATAACAGCATGCCCTGTGTGTGTCCCACCGTGTGCCTAAGAGAACAACGTTGTTTTTTCAGTGATGACAAATTATCCAACATTTTTCTATGACCTGCTGCTGTTCAGCTTTTTAGAAGACAACGCTCAAGGGTTTCCCCTCAGTGTTTGTTTATCTTATTTATTCCATTGTGAACTGCAATCAAAAAGGAAGTAACAAATTAATAAGGAACGAGTCATCCTGCAATTTAGGGGTCATTTTTCTTTTATTGATCTTAGGCTTAGAGTTAGTCCTTCCTGAAAAGGTCTCGCTTTGGTCATTAAGGGGTAAATCTTGCTTTGCCCCTCAGGGTTATGGGCTTAGGTCTGGGCAGTGTTGAATTTTGTGGTCTGGTTTGCGGAGCCTGGAGCTCCTGGGACCAAGTGAGGGGTTGCTATAGCCTACAGTGTAATTCACACGCTGGAGCCACATCCGCCCAAAGGCCCCTCGGGAACCTTGTGGTTCCACCGAAGAGTAAAATGCTCTGGAATTCTTAGCAAAGGCTAAGTGAATATCTTATACGATCTTACAAGATATTTCCACACTAGTATCTTTCCCTATGCAAGGAATTCCTCTGCAAAATTGTTGTTAGGGGTTTCATGCCTGGAAGCAGAGAAAAAAGACCAGTTCTCATTCCAGTAATCCTAATGCCAGCCATTCCTGGTTCAGTTTACCCAAGCAGAAAGCTTGGACAAGAACGTCTCATGAGACAAGAGTTGCATTCTGTTTCCATTTGGAAATAAAAGGAATTTTGTTAGTACCAGGAAGAATTAATTTTACATATAAAATGTTCACTGTCATTACAAATATCAGAATGAACGAGTTTACATATAATACAATTATACTCCAAATATAGCTTCCTAAAATCCAAACTATAAATACTGTCTATGCTTACATAAAATCTCTGCCTATTCCTAACACACACTTAAGTTATTAAAAAAACACTTGCTACAATAATTTTGCTTTTCCTATGGTTTAAATCAGGCTGATTTAAACATTCCAGCTGAGGCTTTGAAATATTCCACCCAGGTTGGTAGTTTATTGATTGCAATTCCTTGCTCAGTGCTTCTGTGAAACCCCCATTCTGTCACAGAATGGACGTTTCATGTTTGCCATCGTGAGGAGAAAAGAGGTCTTGGTCAGCCTTTTTATGTCCATTTGTCCAAGCCCAGCGCTAATTCTGATTCTGGGTTGCCTAGATACCCATGGTCCTGTCAGGCACTTGGTCTAGGATGTCATAAAAATAAGGTTGGATAATTATGTCATGACTGGTTTCATATCACTCTGCTTAACATTGTTCTGCATTTTGTGATTGAATATAGAGGCAAAGGGAAAAATAAACGAAGAAAACATTCATCCCAACCCCAGGTCTGCATTTGAGTTTTACACAATGAAAACATCATTTGAGAAAAAAATTAACCCAAAACGTATCGAGTATTTTTGAATAAAAACTGGGGATGTAGTTCTTTTCATATTTCCAAAGTGGAAGGTTCATAGCCATTTTGGTTTCTAAAGAAAAGCAAAGCATAAACAATGGTTGCTCGAGGAATCAAGTATTTGACATACTGGGACAATGAGTCATCGAAGCCTAAATCTGAGATTCTGTTTTGTGCTGTGGATTTGGACAAAGAAAATTCTTGTGATCATTTGAGGATTATAACAGAAATGTCCTGAAATTCGAAATCATCTTTCAACCTTTGTTACTGTAGTCCTTTATTTTCTCCTGTAGGTCAGGTAAGACACAGTTCTGTGCATCTATGGTTCCCTCCAAGTTCAGTAGAAAATTTCAGAATATACCCAAGACTTCTCCCAGAAAAGTAAACATGATCTTTTGAAATTTAACTACAAAGATGGTGCAGAGGAAACTTTGCTATTAAATAAATGCCCCGACTGAACACCATCATTTCTGTTAAGAAGCTGCCTCTTATCCATTCAGAATGCAGAACTAAAAGATAATTTCACGTTCCTTAATCAACATGTGTTTGTTTGTCCATATTTCGTGTTTCTTATTGGTTTCTCAAGAAACATGTCAGAACACCGAACGATGCATGTGATCACTTGTTCTAATGCTTTCACATTTTTTGCATTTCTCTCTTTTAAAGCACAAGACTCTGCTGACATTATTTTCCTTATTGATGGATCAAACAACACCGGAAGTGTCAATTTCGCAGTCATTCTCGACTTCCTTGTAAATCTCCTTGAGAGACTGTCAATTGGAACTCAGCAGATCCGAGTGGGGGTGGTGCAGTATAGCGATGAGCCCAGAACCATGTTCTCCTTGAACAGCTATTCCACCAAGGCTCAGGTTCTGGATGCAGTGAAGGCCCTGGGGTTCATTGGTGGAGAGCTGGCCAATGTTGGCCTTGCCCTGGATTTTGTGGTGGAGAATCACTTCACCCGGGCGGGGGGCAGCCGAGCGGAGGAAGGGGTTCCCCAGGTGCTGGTCCTCATAAGTGCTGGGCCTTCTAGTGATGAGATCCGAGACGGGGTTGTAGCACTGAAGCAGGCTAGTGTTTTTTCGTTTGGCCTCGGAGCCCAGGCCGCCTCCAAGGCAGAGCTTCAGCACATAGCTACCAATGACAACCTGGTGTTTACCGTCCCGGAATTCCGTAGCCTTGGGGACGTCCAGGAACAATTACTGCCGTACATTGTTGGCGTGGCCCAAAGGCACATTGTCTTGCAACCGCCAACCATTGTCACCCAAGGTACGTATGCTTTTCTCACCATCTGTGTGGTAGTGGGTGTTCTGTGTGTGGTTCTGTAGGAGTCAGGCTGGCGCCTTGCAGAATGATTCGCCTCGGGAGAACCTGTAAGTACCTATGGTCCAGTCCTTCCTAGATGAGCTAGTTCTTGGATGTGGTGTCTGGGATGGTTGACGTGTTCCAAAAAACCCCCAAAGATCTGTGAGTGCATGGAAAGCTCTTGGTGGAACACGAGTTGTCAAGAAAGTGTGCTTTTATGGCTAATTCAACAAACCTGTTACTTTGAGGTTATTCAACACCATCATTCATTCATTCATTTCAGTTGCTCAGTTGTGTCCAACTCTTTGCGACCCCGTGGCAACATCATTATACCATCTCCTTATCAAGAGCTTCCCAGGTGGCTCAGTGGTAAAGAATCCATCTGTCCAGTGCAGGAGACAGGGGAAAGACAGGTTCAATCCCTGGGTCGGAAAGATCCCCAGGAGGAGGAAACGACAACCTTCTCCAGTAGTCTTGTTTATTTAAATGAAACAAGAATTCCATGGAGAATTCCATGGACAGAGGAGCCTGGTGGGCTATAGTCCATGAGGTTGCAAAGTGTCAAATATGACTGAGCGACTGAGCACACACATGCGGGGGTGATCTACTCTTGCACTCGTCTGAAAAATGGATCTCAGTGGATCACTGCGATTACGAGAAAGTTACTGCAGGATAACAGGGTTGAGCGCTGAAAGTCAGCCTGTTAGACTGTGCTGGCTTCTGAGAACTGTCTCCCCAGAGTCACTTAGTGACGGGTAGCAGCAGTGGCCCTTCTGGAAGTAAGAAATAACAAAGCTCTTGCTTGGGGGTCTTTATGGAACTTTTTTTCCCCTCCTCTTGTTGGACTGAAGAGGAATTCTGTTGATGGAGAGATTCTACACTGAGATGGCGGGCCTTTGGCAAAAATGTCCAATTGGAGTCATGTAAAGAAACATAAAACTTGTCAAGTCATATAACAAAATACATTTCACAAATGTGGGAGGGGGGAGGTATATTTCAAAATTTAAGTAAGAACCCAGTGGCTCTTGATGCAGCGGCAGGTAAAAGTCTGATGGACTCCGGTGCACCAACTCCCACCACTGGTAACCTCACTCCCAGAGACTGTATTGCCAGGGGTATTAGGCATATTGTTGGGTGGGGTAAATTAAGATTTGGTGCAAAATTACATCCTGAAAATTCTCTTGATATTTCCAGACACCTGTCTGACTGAAATACAATATGTTAAGGTTTTTCCCTCGGCTGGCATGCTTTTGGAAACAAATGAACAACTTCCATAGGTTTTGTAAATACTCAGGAAGTGCATTGCAGCAGACTGGACCTTTGGTACTGGGTCTTACGTTACCCAGCTGTGTGATCCTGGGCAGGCCACACAGCCTCTCTGGGTTCCAGTTTTTTGAACTGATGACAAAGGATGAAAGTTTGCCCAAAGTTGCCCAAGAGTAGCCTTGAGTCACCCTAGATGGTTGCAGAGGAAGACAGCAGCAAGGAAGGGCTGCGGGGACTGGACATTCGAGGTGACTTTGCTTAGGAGCAAGAGAGAGATGACCACTTCCAGGAGAAGTTTCAGGTTCGTTCTTGTTCATGGCAATCCAGGCCCTCATGTCAGCTTTCCTTAGCTAACTCACTGCTCACTTACAAAAACATCTTTAGTCTCTGCAATTCATTTGTAAATGTTCTACAAATATTCCTGGCGATCAGGTATGTGCCAAACACCATGCCAAGTGTTGGAGACCCCAGTGCTGGTGGACCAGACTGATGTGGCTGCTGGTTCGTTACAGTGAAATGGGGAGACAGATCACAAAAGATGAAAAAACTACCCCCAGAGTATGACAGAGGAGGACATTCAAGGGGGCTGTCTTGGAAAGAAGGAGGGAGAGAGCTGTAGGAGAGTGCCCAGGGAAGACTGATCAGAGAAACTGCAGAACAGAGCAGAAAAGAAGCAGAGGGAATAAGGTGCTAGGGGAGGTGGTCGGTCCTGCAACGAGAGGTAGCCTGGCCCCACCCAGAACTGTGGAGAGGAGGTGGGCTGGAGTTCCCTGATGCCTGGGCACCTGGAGAAACCTTTGGTTTAGGGAGTGAGCATCACCAGCTTGGCTGAGTCTTCCAGGGGCTTCTGTTTTCTCGCTGAAGCTCAGGGTACAGGAGCATCTGCTTTATTGGAGGTTGGGGTCCCTGAGTCACTGAAAAGAGTTGCCAAAGAGTAGCCTTGAGTCACCCTAGGTTGTTGCAGAGGAAGACAGCAGCAAGGAAGGGCTGTGGGGACTGGACATTTGAGGTGACTTTGCTTAGGAGCAAGAGAGAGATGACCACTTCCAGTCCTGGCTTGTGAGGGCAGAAGGGGACTCAACGTCCTGCTGGATGTCAGTCAAAAGGGAGCTGAGGGCTACAGCCAACTAGTTACAGGACCTTCAGGGTCACCTCGGCAAGGGGGTTGTGCACCAGCCCCAGCAGAACCTTGTGAAAGAGGGGAGACAGAGCTGCTGGGGCCCTGACTCTCACAGCAGGAAGAGGAAGTCCCTTCCTGGAGCAGGGGGGAGGGGAGGAGATGGGATATAGTCAGCCCGGTGACTGGCAGGTGAAGGGATCTGCCTTTCTCTGCATCTGTTCACATGTTCATACATCTCAGTGAGGACAGGAAGCTCTGCATTTATGGTTTCAGCACCTGCACCTACAGGTTAGACGGGGCGTGTGTGACAGTGCGTGTGTTCAGGTGTGCTTAATGTCTGCGTGTGTCTAGAGGCACACACGTGGTTACCTGCACAGCCGAAATGTGGCTTTTATGTACCTGTGGAGAGAGGGAGAGGAAGGAGGCAAGGGATGTGGCTTCACGTGTCTGCAGCCTCCATGGAGAGTTGGAGGACTCGGGATACACTGTTCACACCACAACTTAATGCCAAAGCAGTGGTCCTCACATGCCTATCCCTGGATGCTTTGTGAATATGGTACCTTACATGTTTCTTTTAAAGAAGAGACCCTGGACCAATAATGTCAATGTAGTCAAATGTTAAGTAAACTAAGATGTTACATACCATCCATCTGACTGCATGGAGCAATGAGGCCTCCTCACATTCAGATAATCATCCAGTAAGCTGCAGACACACCTGCCTCGGCTTGCACCATTTACCATCTTACAAGTCTCAGAGGCCTCCTCCGGTTTCTGGATCAGGTGCTGAGGTCCGATACGAGCCTTGGTTCCCGAGATTCAGGCGAGTTGACTGAGAGTTGATACAACAGGTGGATACAAGTTCATAGTCACTTTGAGGCAGTGATCTTGTTGAAGCATTTTTGCTTTGTGATTTGTCTTTGAGTTATCATAACCTTAACACGTAATGTGGGAACTTCACAACACAGGTCTCTTAAATAAAAATACTTCTGGGCCACTTGCTAGTTTTGACACTGATTTCCTTTTGACATTGATTATGATGCCGAATAATTAGTGTTTTTCTCCTTGACTGCAAACATCAAGGCATAGACCAGAGAAATGAAGGGAATAGGGTGTTGGTGCTCTTTCGAGTTTTGTACTTGGTGATAGGTGTTTGTGAAATCAAGGTTGTAAAACACAAGGCCCTCTGAGCAGACACGGATCACTTCTTTAATTACTTGAGCCATGGCTTCATTCTCGCCTCTAAAGCCCCAGCAATGGATTTCTGGCAGAAAAGAGCTTTCTTTTTTAGTGACAACATGCTAAATAAGTGGTGAATAAAACTACACTGATTTTTGAACAACTGTTTTGTAAAGCATACTAATATGCTTTACATATTAAAAGATTATTATTTACATAAAATTATTTACATATTAAAAGATTATTATTTACAAAAAATTATTATTTACATAATAAAGAGAAGGTAGGGGGGTTGGGGAGCCCCACCTGCCAGCAGTTGGGAAGGACACTAGCTGTTACTAATGTGTGAGTTAGGATAAATCCCTCAGGGGCTCCCATGTACTTGACATTGGCAAGAGCAACTGGAGCTCCCCTTGGGTGGAATTAGCTATGTAGAGGGTCATATTGAACGTGATGGGTCAGGCCATTCCACTTACCTTGTCACGTTGCTACCTACAGTCATTGAAGTCAACAAGAGGGACATAGTTTTCCTGGTGGATGGCTCTTCCAAACTGGGACTGACCAACTTCAATGCAATCCGCGACTTCATTGCCAAGGTCATCCAGAGGCTGGAGATCAGACAGGATCTTATCCAGGTGGCAGTGGCTCAGTATGCAGACACAGTGAGGCCAGAGTTTTATTTCAATACCTACCCCAGCAAGAGGGAGGTCATAAACGCCGTGCGGAAAATGAAGGCCTTGGATGGCTCAGCCTTGTACACGGGCTCCGCTCTGGATTTTGTTCGGAACAACCTGTTCACGGAGGCGGCCGGCTACCGGGCTGCCGAGGGGGTCCCTAAGCTTCTGGTGCTGGTTACAGGCGGTAAGTCCCTAGATGCGGTCAGCCAGCCCGCCCAGGAGCTGAAGAGGAGCGGCATCCTGGCCTTCGCCGTCGGGAACAAGGTGGCTGACCAGGCTGAACTGGAAGAGATCGCTTTTGATTCCTCCCTGGTGTTCACTGCCACCGAGTTCCGACCCGCCCCTTTGCAGGGCGTGCTGCCCGGCTTGCTCGGGCCTCTCAGGACCCTCACTGGAACCACTGAAGGTACGAGGATGGGGAACCCCACACGCGATCCGGGGGAGACACACACGTGATAGGGCGGTCTGCAGGGTGGGGGTGGGGAGTCAGACACGTGATAGGGTGGAGACAGGCACGTGATAGGGCGGAGACACACACGTGATAGGGCGGTCTGCAGGGTGGGGGTGGGGAGTCAGACACGTGATAGGGTGGAGACAGGCACGTGATAGGGCGGAGACACACACGTGATAGGGCGGTCTGCAGGGTGGGGGTGGGGAGTCAGACACGTGATAGGGTGGAGACAGGCACGTGATAGGGCGGAGACACACACGTGATAGGGTGGTCTGAAGGGGGTGGGGGTGGGGAGTCAGACCCGTGATAGGGCTGTCTCCAGGCAGAGCCTTTGGGGAATAAGCAAATGTATTTTGTGTTAGACTAAGATCAGACTCTTAAATGATGGAAACTGAAGCCACCAACTAGATCTACTTTGAGTTTCATCATACCCTGACTTGACAAAGACAGGACTTAAAATGCCGTGTGCTACAACTGTGTGTCGTAAACTGTCATAAAGTAAGAACGTGGCACTTAAACTGTAGGGCCAGGGGCCATCTGTCTTTGGCCAAGCTTTTGGCCGAGGCGCTCACTTCTCAGTCCTGACCCCTCACGAGGTCCCAGTGTTCTGTCTGCACTGGTGACTGGTCCAGCCCCCGCTCTCCCAACCACCAAGCTGTAGCCTGGCTCCTCCCTTCCCAAGCAGATGGTCCACTTCTAAATGGTCTGAAGCTGACCAGTGTAGAGCATTCACCCTTTCCTCTCTTGAGGGAGTTCCTTCAATGGGGAAGCACAGTAAGGGGATGAGTGTGCAGAGAAAAAGCAAGTGGTTCTCCAAACCCCTCCTTTATTATGGTGGTCAGTGAACAGTTTTTTTTAAAGACACAATAGTGATCTATGAGCTTACAAATTGAATGAGTGCAGTTCACCGTCCTTAATGAAGATGGATATCACGGAAACAAGCTTCCCCGGCTCACGACCTTTACCACTGGAAGAATGTTCGATGCATGACCCACGGTGCATGAATGCATGCTCACTCATCAAGCACTCTGGTCTTCCAAAAGCCTCCCTCCCTTACTCTCATTTCTTTAAGACTTCTAATCTACACTTTCATAGCTGAAGTTCAATTTGATGCAGCAAATAGGCTAAAAATAGTTGTTAGGTTCCAATTTTAGTGAAACATCAGGGAAGAGATGGGAAATAATTTTTTTTTTTTCCAGTGGCCTGTGTTGGGGAAAACACTCTGATTTGAGAAATATTTTTGATTCTTCAGGCTTCCCTGATAGCTCAGTTGGTAAAGAATCCGCCTGCAATGTGGAAGACCTAGGTTTCATCCCTGGGTTAGGAATATCCCCCAGAGAAGGGAAAGGCTACCCACTCCAGTGTCAGGAGAATTCCCTGGACTGTATAATCCATGGGGTCGCAAAGAGTCGGACCTGACTGAGCGACTTTCACTTTGATTCTTCACGAGGGCCGCCTCGGCCAAGCATAGCAAAGAGTTGCTTTGCATTTTAATGTGTTTCAGTCATCCCGTGATCTCACTCAGGAGGAATCCTCATGGGCACTTGCTGGATTATTGCCTGGCAAGGCCATGACTCCCCATAGAGGAGTCTCAGTGGAGAATGAAAAATGTACCTTCCTAGGAATGTTTCAAGATGAGAGCAACCTAATTTTGTTGCCTTTTTTTTTTTTTTTTTTTTTTTAGCCTTAGGGAACTCGTGTTCTCAGGTTAATGTGGGCTAACACTTCTAATCTGTCTGTAAGTGAAAATCTCTCTGTAGATGTGTAGAGGGAATCCCTGGGGGACCCAGTCTCTCCCAGGTAAACCTGTCTCTGTCTGTGGCTATAAACTGACTGATGCTGAAAGACACGCACCCTTGTAGCTTTCATTTCCACAGAAGGAATGCTCCGTTTCAAGGATTCTGATCACTATGGTTGGTTGCAAACATTCTAGCTTTGGCACTGTATCACTCTGTGACCCAGTTGGGTTTCGTAACCTCGGCTATCAGTACACCTCACAATCACCAGCCCCCACTGGAGGAAAATATGCAGCCTTCTGCCATATTTTATGAGATGGACGTGCTTGGCCTCACTGGTGTTCTCTGTATTCTGCGTGTTGGCATGTGTGCCCATGCGTGGGCACACATGAGGAAGCCCTCTGTGGTTGTGTGTGTCTCACTGTGTTTTCTGTGCCCCACTGCAGTTCGCGTAAACAAAAGGGATATCATCTTTCTTTTGGATGGATCGTCCAACGTTGGAGAGACCAATTTCCCTTATGTGCGGGACTTTGTCATGAACCTAGTTAACAGCCTTGATGTTGGAAGCGACCACATTCGGGTTGGTCTAGTGCAATTTAGTGACACTCCGGTGACGGAGTTCTCCCTAAACACCTACCCGACCAAGTCAGAGTTGCTAGCTCACCTGAGGCAGATGCAGCTCCAGGGGGGGTCGGTCCTGAACACGGGCGCGGCCCTGAGCTATGTGCATGCCAACCACTTCACCGAAGCTGGCGGCAGCAGGATCCAGGACCACGTGCCGCAGCTGCTACTCCTGCTCACGGCCGGGCAGTCTGAGGACTCCTATTTGCAAGCCGCCAACGCCCTGGCGCGCGCGGGCATCCTGACCTTTTGTGTGGGCACTAGCCAGGCCGATAGGGCGGAGCTTGAGGAGATTGCTTTTAACCCGGGCCTGGTGTATCTCATGGATGATTTCAGCTCCTTGCCAGCTTTGCCTCAACAGCTGATTCAGCCCCTAACCACTTATGTTAGCGGAGGTGTGGAGGAGGTGCCTCTTGCCCAGCCAGGTAAAGCTCTGCGATTGCTCGGGGCTCCCTCTCCCCTCCCCCCACCCCAGACACCTCTTTGGTGGGCAGGTGGCCCGGGCTGAACTCCAGAGGCTGGCGACGAGCTGTGCAGAGATGATGGGGTCCCTTTGGTTCATGGATTTTTGAAGGGAGGCTCAAGACACTGTACCAGCAAGCTTAGGTCGTCTGTCTAAAGGGTGTTTGTCCTTGAAAGTCTAGAAAATCCAGTTTATGTTCTACCCAGGTTATCCCACCCTGGATTCAGAAGCTTTTACTTATTTATTTATTTTTTTTGCCCCAATGTCTTTGAAGATTCTGGAGTGCAAATCCGGATGGAAATGGGAGAAAAACAGAGAAAGAGAAAGCTGGATCCTCTTTTATACATGAGTATACATTGGGAACATTTAAAAGTGGAATTGATTTTCTTGATAGGATGTTTTTATGTTCCAAATCTGCTGTATCTAGAAAAATATTTGTCATAAACCCAACAAAGGCTGTGTCTTTTTGTGATGGTAAAGTGTTTTCCAAAGGCAGCCTAGGTGATGATAATTATGGTGGCATATTAGTAAGATGATGAGTTATGGACCCTTACTTCCACCAGTTGCTGACATCATGCAGATGGGTAGCTAGATGGAGCGCGCTGAAGCCTAATCAAAATAGTTCTAAGAGTGGTTTGAACAGAAAATAATATTCACGTGACACATTGTAGCCCCCGACTGGCTGCTGCTGTGTTTTCTGTAGTCTGACCACAGCAGACTGGAAGTCACTGACAGAGATCCTTACCCACAGAGTCGTGATAGACACTATCTTGGGTTCTAACCCATAACCTCAAATTTAACGGAAAGAGAATCCAAATAGAGCATTGATGACACCTGATTACGTGTCAGTTACCCTTGGGTGGATAACCCATAGCAGCCTTTGTCACTAGAGACAGGTTGAGTTTTAAGCACAAGGATGATAAGTACCATGTTTTCAGAAGTTGGTAACAATTTGAAAACACTATCTGTTCTCCTAGAATGGTTGGCACTGATGCTAGAACAGACCCCCGAGGCTTTTCTCTGGCTCGCACCGTTGAGGAAGCAGGGCACTAGATTGGACAAACGGGTCCAGTGGTCCTAGCCCTGTGCACAGATGCACTGCTTTGAAAGGGGGCATTTGAATGACAGCTGGTGTGGGTTTTCTCTTCCCTTGCTGGTACAGTGATCATCAGGTGAATTGCCTGAATTCCCCTGATTGAAAGCTGGCAGTGCTGGGCTGAGGTTGGTTTGGAGCCTATTGTGTTTTTGTCCCTCACTGTGCCCCACGGCCCACTTTTGTTGCAGAGAGCAAGCGAGACATCCTGTTCCTTTTCGACGGCTCAGCCAACCTCATGGGCCAGTTCACTGCTGCCCGTGACTTTCTCTACAAGGTCATCGACGAGCTGGACGTGAAACCTGACGGGACCCGGGTTGCGGTGGCTCAGTACAGCGATGACGTCAAGGTGGAGTCCCGTTTTGACCAGCACCAGAATAAGCCTGAGATCCTGAATCTCGTGAAGAGGATGAAGCTCAAGACGGGCAAAGCCCTCAACCTGGGCTACGCCTTGGACTATGCACAGAGGTACATCTTTGTGAAGTCCGCTGGAAGCCGGATTGAGGATGGAGTGCTTCAGTTCCTGGTGCTGCTGGTGGCGGGAAAGTCATCGGACCGGGTGGATACGCCCGCACTCAACCTGAAGCAGAGCGGGGTGGTGCCCTTCATCCTCCAGGCGAAAAACGCGGACCCTGCTGAGTTGGAGCTGATCGTACCATCCCCAGCCTTTATTCTGGTTGCAGAGTCCCTTCCTAAGATTGGAGACCTGCAACCACAGATTGTGAACCTCTTAAAATCAGTGCAAAATGGGGCACCGGCACCAGGTAAGGCACAAGACATCTGGTTGCTTCTGCAGTCCAGCTCTCCCCAACATGAGCTGACTCTAGGCTGCTGGCTCCAGGTCCTCAGGTAGAAGCCCTCCTTGGTTTCCAAGAAAGTTAGATAACTTTTGCAGTTGTTCTTTGCTCAGTCCCTAAGTCATGTCCAACTCTTTGTGACCCCATGGGACTGCAGCACGCCAGGCTTCTCTGTCCTTCACTATCTCCTGGTATTTGCTCAGATTCATGTCCATTGGGTCAGTGAAGCCATCCAACCATCTCATCCTCTTTCACCCCCTTCTCCTTCTGCCTTCAGTCTTTCCCAGAACCAGGGTCTTTACCAATGAGTCATCTTTTCACATCAGGTGCCAAAGTATTGGAGCTTCAGCATCAGTCCTTCCAAAGGATATTCAGGGTTGATTTCCTTTAGCATTGACTGGTTTGATTTCCTCGCAATGGAATATGACTTTTCATTCCCAAGTTGGCTCTCTAACTTCTCTCTAGGGAAAAACAGAAGAATCAGGGTGATCACTTTTAAGGACATTAGACTGTTTCATCCTAATATGCATTATAAAGATTTAGACATATCAATGATGAAAAATAATTATTTTTCCAAAATCAATACTTTTATTATATGCATAATAAAAGGCATATAACATGGTTCCATTAGAACTAAGAGTCTTCTTCTTTACATATTTCCCAAGTATCTTATTTTAAGTGGAGATCACTGTGTTATAATTCATTCTGTAGTTTCATTAGAAGTACAAAGCATGAATTGAGGCAGGCGCATTCCCATTATAAATGCTATATTAAAGTTTCTGAGTACTAATCTTTGTTACCATGACTTCATGTTTAACCACTTTCCACTGGGTGATAAAAATGTAGTAACAAGCATAATTAATTTCACATATAATCCCTTTGATTGAAAATGCAGAACCTAGAGCTTCTCTTCAATGACGATTGGGCACATTTACTGTTGGTTTTGGGTTGTTAACTGGACATCTGGGTTACATTTCCCTCCATTGACCCACTGTGACTTGCAGCAACTCATTTGAAATCTCTCATCTATAACATGTGATGCTTATGCAGACTCTGCCAACCCATGTCTCTCCCCGCCCCTCAACATTTCTTCTTGAGTACAGCTTTGAATGTTAATGATACTGTTCAAACATACAAAAATTCTAAAATAATTTTTTATATTTTTATTATTAATAATTTCCTATGGCTGCTTTAAAAAATTATTGTGATTTTTGTTGTTGTTGTTAAGTTGCTCAGTCATGTCTGACTCTTTGTCACTCCATGAACGGCAGCATGCCAGGCTCCCCTGTCCTTCACCATCTCCTGGAGCTCACTCAAACTTACATTCATTGAGTCAGTGATGCCATCCAACCATCTCATCCTCTGTCGTCCCCTTCTCCTCCTGCCCTCAATCTTTCCCAGCATCAGGGTCTTTTCTAATGAGTTGGCTCTTCGCATCAGGTGGCCAAAGTATTGGAGCTTCAGCATCAGTCCTTTCAATGTTTATTGAGTTGATTTCCTTTAGAATTTAAAGCCACCAAATTTGACTTAAATGACAAATTCAATGGCTTGAAACAGAATGATTTTACTATCTTAAGTTTTAGAGGTCAGAAATCCAAAGCCCGCTTTATTGGGCTAAAATCAAGATGTCAACCTTCCTTTTGGAGGTCCCAGCTGATAACCCTTTTCTGGGGTCTAGACACCACCTGCATTCTGTGACCCACGGCCTCTTCCCCTCCATCTGCAGAGCCAGCAGGGTAGCATCCTTTCTTGTCTCTGACCTCTGCTTCCTTCCTTACATCTCTCTCTGACTCTAATCCTCTTCTCTGCCTTTTAGAGGACATGCGATTGATTACAGTGGATCCACCTGTATAATCCAGTACACATCCCCATGCCCCTGATCCTTACTTTAACCACCCTTGAACATTTTCTTCCATACAAATGCCAGGGATTCAGAGTTGGATATCTTTGGGGGCCGTTACTCAGCGCACCACGGTTGGTATGAAATTGTCCCTTTCCTGCCTTGAGTCACATAGACGGTCTTCCTTGTAGTTTCAGTTGAAAAGGATGTGGTGTTCCTGATTGATGGCTCCGAGGGTGTCGGGAGCGGCTTCCCACTGCTGAAGGAGTTCGTCCAGAGAGTGGTGGGGAGCCTGGACGTGGGGCCAGACCGGGTGCGCGTGGCTGTGGTGCAGTACAGCGACCGGACCAGACCCGAGTTCTACCTGAATTCCTACATGGACCAGCAGAGTGTGCTTGGAGCCATCCGCGGGCTGACCCTGCTGGGCGGGCCGGCCCCCAACACGGGGGCCGCCCTGGAGTTCGTCCTGAGGAACATCCTGGTGGGCTCCGCTGGGAGCCGCATAGCAGAAGGCGTCCCCCAGCTCCTGATTGTCCTCACGGCCGACAGGTCTGGGGATGACGTGAGGGGCCCCTCTGTGGTCCTGAGGAGGGGAGGGGCCGTGCCCATTGGCATCGGCATTGGGAACGCTGACATCACCGAGATGCAGACCATCTCCTTCATCCCGGACTTCGCCGTGGTCGTCCCCACCTTCCGGCAGCTGGGGACCATCCAACAGGTCATCTCGGATAGAGTGACCCAGCTCAGCCGCGAGGAGCTGAGCAGGCTGCAGGCGTCTGTCACCCCCTTGACGACTCCGGGTAAGGAGCCAATTCTCTGGCACTTCCTTCCTTAAAATATCTGGGGCTATTGGGACTGTGGGTTACAAAGGCTTCTCAGTTTTGTTTCCTCTTCCATGGGGTGTGAAAACTAGGCTTACGTGAAGAATTAGCTGCATGGCCTTGGTGGCCAGAAACGACTTGGGGAGAGGCTGAGAGTCATGTTTTTAGCCAAATTTAAGTCTCAAAAGAGAAGTGGGCTTGGTTTACAGTTCAGACCCCTCACTCTGCGTGAAGGCTTCTGTGTTGATAACTGGAGAGAGGGGCCATCTAGTTGATAAAACTCCCATTCGATGCCGGGTCCTCGTTACCCTTGTGGGTTCAGCTGGCAGCCTCCGATGGTCAGGGAAGGTGTTCGTCCCAGGTGCCTCTGTCAAGCTTGGGCACTGTTTCTGAAATGTTGGTATTCTCAGAGCCCAAGTGTGAAGATGGAGTTTGAATTTGCTCAGCGCAGAGAAGGGAGTGTCTGATCTGTCAGGAAGGCCACCTGGCTCT
Source organism: Bubalus kerabau (assembly GCF_029407905.1). Classification (NCBI taxonomy): domain Eukaryota; kingdom Metazoa; phylum Chordata; class Mammalia; order Artiodactyla; family Bovidae; genus Bubalus; species Bubalus kerabau. Next base: position 117,465,245 of record NC_073629.1, on the reverse strand, counting down.
CCTGACCTTGGCTTATTCTACTTCTTGTTCCGCTTCCCCAGGCTTGATGCAGAAGAAAGGGGGCTCAGATAGGCCCGCCCTTCCAAGAATGCCCACAGAGGAGCTCCTCTCCCTGGGGCCTCGGGTTGGGAGGGCACAGTGGAGAACAGGCACACACAACATCACCCCTGCGTGGTTCTCATGCTACACAACAGCATCTGCATCCAGGGATGGGGAGGCTGGGGTTGACAGGTGGGGAGGGAAGCGTGAAAGCAATAGAGAGAAAAGTAGATGCAAGAAACCATTAGGGCAGGTGAGAGAGGGGGCAGCGTCCGCTTGCTGGTGTCCATGCAGAACAGAGCACTCCCTGTGAGTCTTCCTTGGAATGTTCTACAGGGCTCACCATCCAATACATTGGGGGAAACTGTGGGATGAATGCAGTGAGGGTTTTGTTGGCTGTTCCCTAGTTGAAGTGTTTTGTGTGTCCCCCATACAATACGGGAGCACTTTCCAAAACTTGTTTGGCTGCAGGAATCTCTCTCTCTCTTTTTTTAGTTTTTATTTTATATTGGAGTACCATTGATTTACAATGTTGTCTTCGCTGCAGATGTACTGCAGAGTGATTCAGTTATACATATACATATATCTGTTCTTTCTAAAATCCTTTTCCCATTTAGGTTATCACAGCCTACTGAGTAGAGTTCTGTGTGCTCTATAGTAGGTCCTTGTTGGTTATTTTTTTAAATATAGTGGTGCGTATATGTCAACTCCAAACTCCAACTTTATCCCCCACCCCACCCACCACCTTTTTTGTGGAGCATTTGAGGCACTGGCGCTCCCAGGAAGGCACTTTGGAAATGCTGGTATCGCGTGTGGCAGCTTCTTTAAACACAAGCACGTTTCTACAGCAGTGTGGCTCCTGCTCCGTTTGCTTTCCCCCTCTTCAGGATGACTATTTTCTACCTTTTCCTCATCCTGCTTCATCTACACCTTTGCCTCGTCAGTTTACTCTGAGCTGGTGATCTTGATTTCCATTTCACGAGAAAGTATAAGTAAAATCAAAGAACATCTGCTTCCCCTAACAGTCTGCCTCCTCCCTATTCAAGAGTGCCTCCTGCAACTCTCCTGTCTCCTGCATCATTGGTTCTCCGATGCACTGCATGGATCCTTTCATGATATGTACGCAGTGCCTTTCCTTCTCTCGTAAAAACCCCCTGGATGCTCTGCTCTCCCCTTCAGGAGGGTCCCGGTCTCCTTTTTTTTTTTTTTAATTAAAAAAAATTAATTTACTTCTTTTAATTAAATTGTATAATTTATACAATACTGTGTGGTTTTTGCCATACATTGACATGAATCAGCCACGGGTGTACATGAGTCCCCCGTCCTGAACCCCCCTCCCGCCTCCCATCCCATCCCACTGGGTTGTCCCCGTGCACCATCTTTGAGTGCCCTGTTTCATGCATTGAACTTGGACTGGCGATCTAGTTCACATATGGTAATATATGTGTTTCAGTATTATTCTCTTAAATCATCCCACCCCGGGCTCCTTTATAAGCATCATCTTCACTGCCTATAGTTCTCTCTGAACTCACCCTAATCTCTTGTTAGCTCTCTCTGCTCCACAGAAAGTGTGCTGGGCAAAGTCCCTCCATCTGGCAAATCCCAGTGGTCAGTGTTGGGTGCTGTTCCGCTTGACCCATGAGTGTCATCTGTCACATCGGTGACCCCCTCCCTCCTAGAATGCCATGCTCCCTCGGTCTAGATTCGGCTCTTGTGTGTCTAGGTTCTTCCTCCTGCAGAGTCATTCTTCCTTATCCTCTGCTGGTTCTTCCTCTTCTCTCTTCCTCTTCTTCTCTTCATCACTGAATTCCCCAGGATCCTCTCCTGGGACTGGTATTTTAACTTGAATAGTCTGAATTAGGATGCCTCGCCTGCCAGGTGGCAATTCTGTGACAAACTGGGAGGCAGTTCATTCAACACAAAGGCTCTGGTGCCAGTGGAGTTGAAGCCCTATGATAACATTTGATTCACAGTGGTCAGTGGCAAGAGGGACGTGGTCTTTCTCATCGATGGGTCCCAGAGTGCTGGCCCCGAGTTCCAGTACATCCGAACGCTCATCGAGAGGCTGGTCGACTACCTGGATGTGGGCTTCGACACGACCCGGGTGGCGGTCATCCAGTTCAGCGATGACCCCAGGGTGGAGTTCCTGTTGAACGTCCACTCCAGCAAGGACGAGGTGCAGAATGCCGTGCGGCGGCTGCGGCCCAAAGGCGGGAGGCAGGTCAACGTTGGGGGTGCCCTGGAGTACGTGGCAAGGAACATCTTCAAGAGGCCCCTGGGGAGCCGGATTGAGGAGGGTGTCCCTCAGTTCCTGGTCCTCATTTCCTCCGGGAAGTCGGATGATGAGGTGGAGGACTCGGCCATAGAGCTCAAGCAGTTTGGCGTGGCGCCACTCACGATCGCCAGGAACGTGGACCAGGAAGAGCTGGTGAAGATCTCGCTGAGCCCCGAGTACGTGTTCTCAGTGAACACCTTCCGGGAGCTCCCCAGCCTGGAGCAGAAACTGCTGACACCGCTCACCACCCTGACTGCTGGGCAGATACAGCAGCTCCTGGCCAGCACGCGCTACCCGCCTCCAGGTGAGACTGGGTGTTGGCTATTGTTCTTCTGTTGTATCTTCTAAAAAAAAAAAAATATATATATATATATATATATATATATATACATACACACACACATATGCTGCTGCTGCTAAGTCACTTTAGTCGTGTCCGACTCTGTGCGACCCCATAGACGGCAGTCCACTAGGCTCCCCTGTCCCTGGGATTCTCCAGGCAAGAACACTGGAGTGGGTTGCCATTTCCTTCTCCAATGCATGAAAGTGAAAAGTGAAAGGGAAGTCGCTCAGTCGTGTCTGACTCTTAGCAACCCCATGGACTGCGGCCCACCAGGCTCCTCCGTCCATGGGATTTTCCAGGCAAGAGTACTGGAGTGGAGATATAGATATAGATATATATATATATATATATATATATATATATATATATGGGCTCAAAGGCCATGGTGCTCACAAGTAAAGCTAAGATAACAGACACCTGTGATGGAACCAGTTGGGACTGTGGCTTGCTGCAGGGAAGAAGGGCATCAGGAAGGGCTGACGGCAGGATTTGAATTTGCCAAAGATGGTTTTGTGGAAGGCTTGAGGAAATGGGACTTTGCCCTGGATTGGGTGTTGTTGAGAAGGGGGAGTAGTTCTTTGACTGGGTGTCTTACTAACTCTCATGGCTAAAGTTGTAATTGGTAAAGAAACAGTGGTCACACCTGTGATCCAAGATAGGGGCGGGTATTTGGTTATTTTGTCTTCTTTTTGTCAGTGTTCAGACACAAAAAGAGCATGGCTTTCCCTGATGTTGATGTTCTGTGAAATCTTTTGTGTTCCACTGGAGAATCCAGGGCCTGGCTGTGTGTGCTGGGGCAGCTTTTCTGTTTTCAACAAAAAATGGTTCTGTTCCACGACTTGCTCAGCTTTCGCTGTGCTGTTTTTCCACTGGAAGTGGCCAGTGTGTTATGAAGCAAAAGGTTGAATTTGTTGAGAGGCAAGATGTGAGCTATTTAATAAATGACATCCAGGAAGTACCTAGAAATCCAATTAATAGGAAGGTATGGTTTATCTTTCCTGAAAAGTGAAAATATTAGGGGCTTAGTCATGTGACCGACCGCATGGACTGTAGCCCACCAAACTCCTCTGTCCATGGAATTCTCCAGGCAAGAATACTAGAGTGGGTTGCCATTTCCTTCTTCAGGGGTTCTTCCCAACCCAGGGATCAAACCTAGATCTCCTGGGGTCTTTTTTACTATCTGAGCCACCAGGGTTCCTTATCTTTCCTAGGACTTTTGATTAATTGTATAGTGAAAAAACTGATTCATGCAAAGAAGACAGGGGAATAACAGCTAAAATAAAAACTTTGTATAAATGCTAGAGATATGTGAGGAAAAAGAAATACTGTGAATCAAACACCCTGGGAGAGAGTTGGGCTTCTCCTGGCTGTCACTAGTAAGTGGTGGCCTTTGTCCTCAGCTGTGTCTCTTTTCTTGCATAATAATAAGAGATGTTGGTCTGGGTGATCTCAGTCTCTGCTGGTAGTAACAGGTCATGATTCATAGATTATGGTCACCCAGGATTTGTTTCTAAGCGCTGTTTATTTTGAAAGAAGTTGTAACCCAGACTGCAAAGCCACCATTAAACTCAGAAAGGGGAAGTTTTGGAGAACTAACAGTATTTCAAGAAGCAGAAATTGTTTTGATGCAAAAGGCCCAATATGTAATGATTGATAGAAAACCTGGGAGACAAAGACACGCACATTGGCTGGTAGTTTTCAGGTTAACTGGCATGATGGTGTGATGGAGTGCGAAGTTCAGAGATAAAGCCAGATGCGCGCCAGTCCTGTGCTGAGTTTTCCTTTTCCTCACCCGCAGCTGTGGAGAGTGATGCTGCGGACATTGTCTTCCTCATCGACAGCTCTGATGGCGTGAAGCCAGATGGCATCGCGCACATCCGGGACTTTGTTATCAGAATCGTGCGGAGACTCAATGTCGGTCCCAACAAAGTGAGAATTGGGGTCCTGCAGTTCAGCAATGACGTCTTCCCAGAATTTCAACTAAAGACCTATAAATCCCAGGCCAGCGTGCTGGATGCCATACGTCGCCTGAGGTTCAAAGGGGGGTCTCCTCTCAACACTGGCAAGGCTCTGGAATTCGTGGCAAGGAATTACTTTGTCAAGTCTGCCGGGAGCCGGATAGAAGATGGGGTGCCCCAACACCTGGTTCTATTTCTGGGTGGAAAATCCCAGGATGATATTTCCAGGTATTCCCAGGTGATAAAATCTGCAGGAATTGCGAGCTTAGGGGTTGGAGACCGAAATATTGACAGAACAGAGCTGCAGACCATCACCAGCGATCCCAGGCTCGTCTTCACGGTGCGGGAGTTCAGAGACCTCCCCAACATAGAAGAAAGGATCGTGAATTCCTTTGGGTCCTCCGGGGTCACCCCTGCACCTCCGGGAGTGGACACACCCTCTCCTTCAAGGCCAGGTATGTATTTGGGCCCTGGGACTACAAAGTGGTTATTATATTATTTTTATTCAGTTTTAATTGAAGGATAACTGCTTTATAATATTGTGTTGGTTTTTGCCATACATCAACATGAATCAGCCATAGGTATACACACAGCCCCTCCTTGAACCTCCTTCCCACCTCCCACCCCGTTCCACCCTTCTGGGGTGTCACAGAGCACTGATTTGAGCTCCCTACGTCATACAGCAAATTCCCACTGGCTATGCATTTTACATATGGTAATGTATTTGTTTGCTACTCTCTCCATTTGTCCCATCCTCTTCTTCCCCTCCTCTGCCCCATGTCCATCTGTTCTCTATGTCTGTGTCTCCATTGCTGCCCTCCAAATAGGTTCATCAGTACCATCTTTCTAGATTCCACATATATGCATTAGCATATGATATTTATTTTTTTTACTTTCTGGCTTACTTCACTGTGTAGAATAGGCTGTAGGTTCATCCATCTCATTAGAACTGGCTCACATGTGTTCCTTTTTATGGCTGCGTAATATTCCATCGTATATACATACCACAGCTTCTTTATCCATTCATCTGTCAATGAACATCTGGGTTGCTTCCGTGTCCTAGCTATTGTAAATAGTGCTGTGATGAACATTGAGGTAACATATGTCCTTTTCAATTATGGTTTTCTCAGGGTATATGCCCAGTAGTGGGATTACTGGGTCGTATGGTAGTTTTATTCCTAGTTTTGTAAGGAATCTCCATACTCTTCTCCATAGTGGGTGCATTAATTTATATTTCTACCAACCATGCAAGAGGGTTCCTTTTCCTCCACACCCTCTCTAGCATTTATTGTTTATAGATTTTTTGATGGTGGCCATTCTGAGGGAACACCAACTATTTTTTAATTGAAAAAAAGCAATCAGCATTCATTTTAATGATTTTCTTCTCTCAGATTTGTGGCTGTGATACTGTTAGAAATTAAATGTTTTTTTAGTTGCTAAATCATACTTGAGTCTTTGTGATCCCCATGGACTGTAGCCTGCCAGGGTCCTCTGTCCATGGGATTTCCCAGGCAAGAACACTGGAGTATGGTGCCATTTTCTTCTCCTGGGGATCCCCACTCAGGGATTGAACCCAAGTCTCCTGCATTGGCAAGTTTATTCTTTATCACTGAGCCATCTGTGAAGTCCCTAGAAATTAAATACAAGAAGAATAACTCAGTTGAAATTGTAGGAGGAATAGAAGGAACCATTTCAGAAAGCAAATGTCCTTGCTTCTTCCATGAGTTTCCATGAGACTAGCTGTAGCCCTATTGAGATGTTCTGTAATAGTGCATTGAGGGTTAGCCACAGACTCATTGGCTCTCAGAATAAAGTGGCACCATTGAGGTTGTCCAGTCCATGCCCCTCCAAACATGATTGAAAGGCAGCCTCTGTCCTAGGTGGGACAGAGACAACCCTCCTTCCTTGGACTGAATGCACCTCCCTGGGGGAATTGAGAGCTGTCCACCTATAGCTTTGACCTCATGCTCCTGAATCTGACCTTGAGTGCTGCCAAGAGCAAGTTGGGTTCCTCCACCAACCCATGTCTTTCTCAGCTCCTCCACAGGTGATGGCCATGCAGACATCTGGAGCAAATGATTAGGGTTGCTTTTCCATGAGGCATCGCATTCCACTTAGCTCTTTCATATCCTCCTCCTGTGCTGGTGGTGGGACATTCCACACTGTCCTGGATCTCCCTTCTCTCAACTCCATTCTCAACTCCTTGGTTAGAATTGGGAAATTCTCTCCAACAAAGCACTGGCATGCTGTCTAGCAGTCCTCCGAAGGTGCATGCGGTCTGCTTCCTGTTTCCCAGTCTTTCTCCAGCCTTCCCTCGCCTTGCCTCTAGGGCACGTCCCCCCTCCTGCCAGACACTGTCATTTGCTTTTGACCAGGGAAAAGACTCCAGTGGCATTTCCTAAAACACTTGATACCATGGACTGGTGAATCCATGGCATAACCCCATTTTGCATGGGATAACTGGGGATCTGCTGAGTTCTCACAGCTCCTTTCCTTTCATTTAGATGATTTATCATTTATCTTCTTGTTTTGGGCATGATGGTTTGAGAGCTGTGAATCTGGTACCTATAGAGTCATGGACTAGAGCCAAGGTGTTCACTGTGAATGAATGACAGAAAGGCCTTATTTTAATCATTTTCTGCTTGGTGATTTTGTTCTGGGTATGGAAACTGAATTTCCCCTTTTCTCATTGTCATCAACTTTAGAGAAGAAGAAAGCTGACATTGTGTTCCTGCTGGATGGTTCCATCAATTTCCGGAGAGACACTTTCCAGGAAGTGCTCCGTTTTGTGTCAGAAATTGTGGACACGGTTTATGAAGGGGGCGACTCCATCCAGGTGGGGCTAGTCCAATACAACTCTGACCCCACTGACGAGTTCTTCCTGAAGGACTTCCCCACCAAGCAGCAGATTATCGATGCCATAAACAAGGTGGTCTACAAAGGGGGGAGGCACGCAAACACCAAGGTGGGCCTGGAGCACTTGCGGCGGAACCACTTTGTGCCCGAGGCGGGCAGCCGCCTGGACCAGAGGGTCCCGCAGATCGCCTTTGTGATCACGGGGGGCAAGTCGGTGGAGGACGCTCAGGAGGCGAGCATGGCACTCACGCAGAGAGGCGTCAAGGTGTTTGCGGTGGGCGTAAGGAACATCGACTCGGAGGAGGTTGGGAAGATAGCGTCCAACAGCGCCACGGCCTTCCGGGTGGGGAACGTCCAGGAGCTGTCGGAACTGAGCGAGCAGGTTTTGGAAACCCTGCACGATGCGATGCATGAGACCTTATGTCCAGGCGTGACTGACGTTTCCAAAGGTAACGCCCTTTAGATGCATATGTTCAATCCTGTCTCTTCAATGCTGGCACGTTATCTGGTTGCCCAGATGCCCAGTGCTGGCCTTGGGTCTCCTGCAGCACCTGCTGCTTCTGGGACTGACTTACATCCATGTGGTTGGGTCCTGGTTGTCGCCTGCCTCTGAGATAGGATGTGTTTCCCGGATAGGAGTGGACGTCTGTCTTTTCTTGCTCTTACCAGATTTACCCGTCCTGTCTAATCCCCTAAATAATTCAGACTGATTGATGTCTATTTCAATTTGTAGGTTCCTTAGATTATTTGAGACCAGAGTGTTTGAATTCTCAAGTGTGTTTAATCTAAAGCCGACACTTGGGATGCATCTAGACACCGGCTGTATTCCGTGCTAGGGCTGATTAAGTCCCCAAAGCCAACATACTAAAATGTCAACAATTTTGGTTCCTAAGAGTCAGTATGCATTTTCCCGGTGAGAGAGGCAGATCCAATTGCTTCTCAGAGTTCGTACACAGATGATCTCATCTTGCCCTTGAGTGAATGTGTTCCCGGTCCATGTCCCTAGCTGTGCCTGTACGTTGAAAGCGTCTCAGCAGCTTGACTTTGAGCTCATGGCCTGCTTCTCCCTTTATAGCCTGTAACTTGGATGTGATTCTGGGCTTCGATGGTTCAAGAGATCAGAATGTCTTTGTGGCTCAGAAGGGCCTCGAGCCCAAGGTGGACACCATCCTGAGGAGAATCAGTCAGATGCAGAAGATCAGCTGCAGCGGCAGCCAGCTGCCCACGGTGCGGGTGTCTGTGGTGGCCCTCACGCCCTCAGGCCCCGTCGAGGCCTTTGACTTTGCTGAGTACCAGCCGGAGCTGTTTGAGAAGTTCCAGAACATGCGTGCCCAGCACCCCTACGTCCTCACCGCGGACACACTGAAGCTCTACCAGAACAAGTTCCGGCAGGCCTCAATGGACAACGTGAAGGTCAGGGCGGCCGCCGCGTTTCTACTTCCTGTGTCACCTCTCGGTTTTACTGGGCAAGGGTCATACCCTGATGCCCTGAAAGCCCCGTCTCCAAACTGTTCTTCTGTGGACGTTCTTCATGTTTGGTGGGGTTGGTGGTGCCTGCGTATAAGAGTCCTTTATCATCAACTGAGCTGAAATGAAATATCTTTGTTTTACTAAAGCTCTTTAAAAAAAACAAAACTCGAAAATCAGTAATTAAGCTTGAATGAGTTGAATTTGTGACTAATGCATGTTTAACCATAGCCCTGCCCTTTAAATATGTTATGTTCTCTATTTGTATATAATTTTATCTCTCTTTCTATGTTTGTACACACACACACACACACACACACACGTACATCAGTTCTCCAGGGCTGCCATAACAGAGCTCCGCAGGCGGGGTGGCTTACACAACAGTAATTTGCTCTCTCGCAGCCCGGGAGGCTGGAGGTCTGGGATCGGGGGGGAGGCAGGGTAGTTTTTTGGGAGGTCTCTCAGCTGGGCTTGGAGACGGCGTTGTCTCTTCTGTCTCCATGTGGTCTCCCCTCTCTGTGTCTGTATCCCATCACCTCTTCTTAGAAGGACACCGGCCACGTTGGATGAGAGCCCACTCTGATGACCTCATTTACTTCATTGCCTCTTTAAAAGTCCTGTTGCCAAATACAGTCACACTCTGAAGCACTGAGGGTTAGGACTTCAAACTGTGAATTTCAGAGGGATGCAGTCCAGCCCATGACACACATGCACACCCCTCCCCCCACACACATGTGTGAAGCTACATCCCCTAAATAAAGAGAATGAGATAAAATTTTTATTTCTATTGTTGCTTGTGCTTTTTAATAAATCAAGCCCTGCAACATACCCATTTATTTTATACCCCATCTAATGCACAGTATCAAGGAACTACGAATAGGGGGTAATTGGTTTTCAACCTTGGCCCCCTGTTTCCTCCACCGTGAGGTGAAGGATTTGAACTGGCTAATGTTCCTTGCAAGGGTCTGTGATGTTTCTTTTTAATTTCAGCTGGGTTTTCACACATCTTTTATCTTCAGGTGGTCATTCATTTTACCGATGGAGTGGATGGGGATCTGGCTGATTTACAAAGAGCATCAGAGGAGCTCCGACAAGAAGGTGGGTTCTGGGGGTTTCTAAATGGGAGGCAGGGGCACTGCTGGGCTGGAGAGAAACGAGTTCGCTAACAGACCCTGTGGGGCAGCGGCTTGTCCTGCGGGCACCTCTGTCCAGCATCTTGGTCCTCTTTCACCTGCCTGAGGCCGTGGGATGAACCAGCTAGTACCCCTCACATAGACCAAAGTCCTGACACAGACCCCATGGTGTCCTAGGCTCATTCATGTAGTACAACATCTAGAAAGCTTGATGCTTTTGCAAAATAACATGAAGTTTTGATTCATTTGGCTGTATCGTATAACTTAGGAATTACTGTGTTTTGGGTTTGCAGTTATCACAGCCAAAAATAGTATAATGTTAGGCAAAGTTAACATAAAATAATGAAAGCATACTTCCCAAATTTATTATGACTGGTTTGCAGTGGTACCTGTTACCAGATGTACTATTTGATCATTTGCTTTGGAATTTGATAGCACTGACGATCGAAAAAGTAAGTGCTAACGTCAGAGGTTTAAGAAGGATTTATGGAAGCATGACTTAGCTCAGGAATGTTCAGCTTATTAGCTTGCTTCTCCAGAGCAATGGAGAAGAAGCTCCTGTCATCTGATTTTGGAGGCGTGGGATTTCAACCTTCCCACGGCACATCTGTGTTAGGTGGGACCGGAACTTGAGCTTTATGTGTGTCATAAAGGACAGTGTCGCTTCCTATAGTCGCGTCCATCAGTGCGCTTTTTGACACCTTGGGAACAATTGCGCAGAAGGGTCCAGAGTTCTAGTATTGTAGCTCAGCAGAACAGCCAGTCATGTGATTACATGCGTGTCAGTTAAAGGTCAACTTTTATTTATTTGTTTTATTATTTTTAACTGGAGGATAATTGTTTTACAGTGTTGTATAGGTTTCTGCTGTACACCACCACGAGACCAGTCATAGTTATATACATATTCCTTCCCTCTTGAACCTCCCTTTCCCTTCGCATCCACCCCTTCAGGTCATCACAGAGCACCAGGCGGGGCTCCCTGTGTTATACAACAGCTTCCCACTAGTTATTAATATCTGTTTTACACGTGAGAGTGTGTGTATCAGTGCTACTTTCTCAGTTCGTCACACCCTCTCCTTCCCTTGCTGTGTTTGTAAGTCCATTCTCTATGTCTGTATGTCTCCATTCCTTCTCTGCAAATAGGTTCATCAGAGCCATTTTTCTAGATTCCATATATGTGTGTTAATATATGATATCAGTTTTACTCTTCGTGACTTACTTCCCTCTGTGTAACAGGCTCCAGGTTCATCCACCTCACTACAAAGCCAAATTTTTATACTGAAGTTTTCTTTAAAAAATAGAGGTGGGAGGAAAGCGCTGTGTTTCTTAAACGCCCACGTGAGCAGTCTTAAGTGGACCTGTCCCTGCAGGTGTCCGAGCTCTGATCTTGGTGGGCCTCGAACGTGTCGCCAACTTGGAGCAGCTCATGCAGCTGGAGTTCGGGCGAGGATTCACGTACAACCGGCCCCTGAGGCTGAACTTGCTGGACCTCGACTACGAACTAGCTGAGCAGCTTGTGAGTGTTTTGTGTATCTGTATACATGTTGGTCTAGATGCCACAAGTTGGGGCATCCCAGGATAATGCAGTCCGTTATCACCAGGCAAATGGAGGAGAGACTCCTGGGTGGGCAATTAACTCGTCTGATTCACTAGGGACCTGCTTTGTTGCCACTACACGAGTCCTGGGCAGGGAGCTCTCTGAGGACTGGAAAGACGGCCACCTGGGAGACAGGTGTCCAGGCAGCGTTGCCTCAGAGGGGCCTCTACTCTGTGAACGAGGCGTTTTCCCCTTTATAAGACGGCTGAGAAGACATAACGTTGAGATCGACCCTCTCCAAGCCAAAAACAGGGAAGACAAGAGTAGGCAGGAAAGAGAGATCATCTCTGGGTGGAAAGGGGCTTCTGTCGCCTTCTCTTCTAGTTTCCTTTGCTGCAAATGAGGACAGACCATGAGGCTTCCTAATCCCCCTGAGTTCAACCTCTCAGCTGGTGGGTTTAACTCCTGGGTTAGGGGTGAGCCTGGGGGCTTTGGGATGTGGGCCTGAGTGTTCAACGCAGAGGCTCTTTGGTGGAGGCAGCAGTGAACTGCAGAATTCAGTGACTCTGCCCGTTCTTTCCCTCCTGCCTTCTTCCTAGGACTGGGGTTAGGGTTTTTTTTTTTTTTTTTTTTTTTTTTTTTGAGTGGAAGGAGGTTAGTAGACAAATTTGGGACTTGGGAGAGCGTGAAAATTCTAGGAAATTCACTGCAAGCAAACGCATTGACCCTCATGAGTTCAGCAGGTGGAAATCTATCTTGGGTGTGCTTTCCCACATGAGGCCAGGGGCTGGGCTGGGAGGTCATGTCCAGGGTGTCTTATGGATATTGGAGGCCTTGGTGACCAGAGGTGGGGTGCTCATGGCTCAGGCAGGGACCCTACCCCATGGCCACTCCTAGGCCTTCTCTCAAGGCAGGTACTCTGTTCTGTGACTCTGCCCAGGGTTCAGGGAAAGACATATGGTCTGCTCTAAAACCCCCTTCCATCCTGGACGTCCGCAAGGGTTTGTTAGGCTTTGCTTTTTGCAGCTTAAAAATATCTATGTTATACTTAGCAACTGAGGCTTGACTATCTATGCTGGGAACTTTAGAAGTAAGGCCCAGCATTAGGTGAATATTTTATGAAGAGGGTGTATTATCTTTGGTGGCTCTTCAGACTCTGTCTGTGACATCCCATAGCCTGCTGATGGCTAAGTCTTTGAGGAAATGCCACGGGGAGTGATGTCATTTCTTGCTGTGAATGCCACATTCCTCAGACTTATGCTTTTTTCCTAGGCATTTACTGAGGGGTGAACTTTGCCTTTTGTCTCGGTAGGACAACATTGCTGAGAAAGCCTGCTGTGGGATTCCCTGCAAATGCTCTGGACAAAGAGGAGACCGAGGGCCCATAGGCAGCATCGGGCCAAAGGTAGGTGGCTTTACTCTCTTTTTCACCTGAGACTAGCTTCAGAACTGGCACTGCTCCGGCTGAGAGATTTCTCCACTGTCACGGCGGGGAGATGGAGAGGAAGGAGCAGGAATAGCTGTGCTGTAGGACGGGGGGTCTGAGGGGCAGACCCTCCCCCGTGTCTGCTCCTGCTTCCCTTTCCATAGGGTTCAGTTCTGCATTGTAGCTTTATTTTATAAAACCATGTTGAGACCAGGGGCATCATTGACTGGCAGCCTCACTACGATGGTCAGCACGATTCTTTGCATTTGCTTCTAAGTTACAGGACTTCACACAGTATTTCTTTGTAGATCAAGAGCCTTAAAGATCCTGATAGAATAATTGCACTGAAATAATGTGTGGAAAGCTGTCATGTTCAAGGGACACCTAACACATGGCTGTACTGCGTGAAGGAGGATCAGGGAGATGCTTAAGTAGGAAACAAAGAAAACCACAGCTCTTAACCAAGGAACTGGTGACTTTGTTCTAGGGCATTCCTGGAGAAGATGGCTACCGAGGTTATCCTGGTGACGAAGGTGGACCTGTAAGTCAACGTTGCTTTATTCCTTAAGTCTTTATTCCTTCCTTGTTCCTTACATGTTGGGACTGAATTGTGGAGTTCATCTGTTTCATTTCCAATCTTTTCCACTGGGAAAACCATGAATTCCTATCTGTCTTAACAAGTCGACTCGGAGTTCTGTGCTACAGGAACTGGTCTGATGCATGTGGGTATGAGGTGTAGGTCTTCACTTGTTTCATCTCAGAAGAGGGACAGAGTGGCTTTGGAGACAGAGGGCCACCAGGGATACCAAACCCAGCATCTACCAAATTCAGATACCCAGGCGAGAGGCGAGGGGGGTGGATTGGGGTGCAGGAGAAACCTTGGTAGGAATTAGGGGTGACACACTTTGAGAGGAGTCTCCCCGAGGGTGGTTGGGTTATCAGGAGCCAAGGCATCCAGTCGGGGTGGGTGGAATCTGCAGCAGGGCCTTTGGGAAGCAGAACCTGACCTAGAAGTGACTTGAGAGGTTTTTGAGAACCGACAAGGCCCAGCCTTGGGATGGAGATAGAGAGCTCCTGGTGGGGATAGAGAGGTCCTGGGGTGGGGATAGAGAGGTCCTGGTGGGGATAGAGAGTCCCAGTGGAAGGACTGGAAGGTCCTCCCAGGAAGGACAAAGGTCTGGAAGGACTGGAAGCCACAAAGTTCCCATCAGCAGAGCTGGGTGTCAGCGCTGGGCCTGGACCTCATTGGAGAACTGAAACCAGGGACCACACTGAGGAGCAGCCAGCCTAAGGGCCCTCCACGGGGCCCAGTCCTCACCAGATGGAGCCCCCCAGGGCCTGCTCGTCCTCTACCCGCCAGGAGGTGCCCTGTGCTGCTGACTGCCCCAGACCGTCTCCCTCCGGGGCAGGGAGCTGCAGGTTCCAGGCCCAGTGCAGCGAGGCTGGAGGCCTGCCTGGCACGTCACCCATCAGCCCCGCCTAATGCAAGCCCTCCTCAAGGATGCCCGCTTGGTGGGCACACTCAACAAGAAGTTCCAACCTGCAGAGCCCCTTTGTATCTCCCCACAGGGTGAGCGCGGTCCTCCTGGCGTGAACGGCACTCAAGGTTTCCAGGGCTGCCCCGGGCAGAGAGGAGTCAAGGTAGAGTGTGGGTGCCCCTCAGTGTGGGGAGGGGACCCCTGCAGCCCCGCACGTGTGCAGAGGGAGACAGCTCCTCCCACGCCTCCTGGGGGAGGAAGATGCCCGCCTGGCTTCTCCACTCAGCACTGGGCAGCCAGTGGCCTCGCATGGAGGTGGCCCCGGGCCTGGCGGGTTCAGGAGCACTGGCCGCGTTGGGAGGGGAACCTGAGGCTGGAGAGATAAGTTGCCTGTGGCAATGTGAAGCGACCAGCAGGTACTGACAGGACAGAGAGAACCTGGGCTGGGCAGAGAGAGGACTGGTGCCCAGAGCCTGTAGAGCCCCGGACCTGGGGGGAGTGAGGGAAATGGGGGGCGGGGCTCGGGAGATTACTCTCGTGCTGGAAGTTTCTGCGTGTGAAATACTTGGATCAAGGGTGGATGAATCTTCTCCATCTGCTGGAGTTTGGGAGCCCATGTCAAGGGACCGGCCCCCACACTGCAGTGCTACCAAGGGACCTCCTTGGAGCTCCTGCCCTTGGTCTGCAGCGCCCCCGCTCCTGGGGGGGCCAACAACACCCACGTACTCAGGTCCAGGCAGGTTAGCCTTATGATCCCCTTGTGATGGAGAGAAAGCTATCCCAACCGGTGAATCTCTAACACTGAGTTTTTAGACCCCGCCCTTCATGTTGGGGATGGGGAGGGGTTAGCCCTTAGCCTACTCTGGCCTACCCTCTCCAGCCTCCAGGAAGCAGCTCACATTCCTTCTTCCCTTCCCTTCCAGGGCTCTCGTGGATTCCCGGGAGAGAAGGTACTTCAACCTGGTTTTCTTTGTATGTTTAAAACTTTCCCAGTATTCTGCCAGATTTTGCCCTCACTCATGTGTCTTGTCCCCTGACAGGGTGAATTAGGAGAAATTGGACTGGATGGTCTTGATGGTGAAGATGTAAGTGAGTTTCCACTCTTAAGTCCAAACCGCTTGGGCCTGAAGATGCTGGTGACTGATCCATCAGTCTACGGCAGACACTGCGCCAGGAGTGACATTTTATTGTTGTCTTTGGCAGGGCGACAAAGGGCTGCCCGGTACTTCTGGAGAGAAAGGGAGTCCAGGAAGGAGGGTAAGCATATGTCTATAGTGTGGCTGTCCTGGAAAAGCGACAAACATTTCACTCAACGATGATTTCTTTTACTTGTGTATAAGACCGCTTCCCCTGGGCAGCCTTCCCTGACCTCCTGGGGTGCGTTCTTGGCATCTCCTAGGTCCCCTGTCAGTCACGACATATTTGTGTTGTCTTTTCTTGTTTGGAGAGTATGTCCCATAGGGCAAGACCTGAGTGTGTTTTGTTGAAATAAGTCCCCAGTGCCTGATGCAGCCCAGGTCCCCATAAGTACTTGGGGGTTACCTGAAATGTTTGGGGATAGTTTTACCTTTGTGGCAGATGACTAAATGGTAAATGTTGGAACACTGTTCAGTTTAAGATCTGTGATGGGACGAACGCAATTTTGAGGGCGAGATGAAAATGTAAGACTAATTCTCAGGCTCTGCTTGTGGTTTTTATTTAGGGTGACAAAGGACCCAAAGGCGACAAAGGGGAGAGAGGTGATGTCGGGATCAGAGGTGACCCGGTAAGGGGAGCTAACTCTTCATCACTGATATGAGACTCAAGCCTGGGGAAAGCGGGTGTGGGGAGAAGTGGATTGAAAGGAAGGATTTCACTATTGAAATTGCTTTAAAGCATGCTGGCGAAATATGTGGTTTGTCCTTTTCTTAGAATTTTGGGGTGGCTAGAGATGTCTCTGCTCTCTAACTGCAAGATAATTCTTTGCAAAGCCTCTCCTATTAAGACCCAAGAAGCTTCCCTAAAGTGTGGTCTCGGGACGCTTTAAGTTTGGGTTAGAGAAAGAGAAGCGTTTACAGCTTTTCCTGTTTTATGGGGCTATAAAACCTGTCAGCAAGTGACCACCACTGAGCCAGCCTCTTGGGGTCCAGACAGGATGAGGCAAGTGTGAGCCTGGCCCCCGTCCTCCCCAGGAGAAGGAACAGGGAGGAAGAGCCATCATTCCCCACCCCATTTGGGGCTCAGAACGATGGCTGACCCCACAGCAAGCTCTGTCAGGTGGGATGGGCATTACCTGAACGGGATGCGGCTGAAGCACTGAGTTGCAGACATCACTGCAATTTTCTTGGTCCCTGGCCCCCCGCAGCAGTGGCTTTCTATATATGTGACTTATTCCCCACCTGTGCTCTTTTCAGGGCAATTCAGGACAGGACAGCCAGCAGAGAGGAGCCAAAGGAGAAACCGGAGACATCGGCCCCGTGGTACAGTGCTCTGCACACCTAGACCCTCCCTGTGCTGCGGGCCTGGGGGGCTGGCCTCGCCCTGGGTCATTGCCAGCCCTGGGGGCTGTGGACGGGGGCCTTGAGGCTGTGGGTGCATAAGGTCGAGGTCGGGAGCAGAGAGCCTGGAAGCCAGCATGCGTGCTTGAGAAGGGGTCTCCGAGGGGAACCCAAACAGCCCCTCCCAAGAGGGGCTTCTTCTGGGCGGAGTTTGTGCCCCCTAGATGTTTCCAGAAAGTGTGCGTCAAGCCAAAGCCTTGGGGTGGGCAGAGGGCACCTGTGTCTGAGGCATCCCTGGCATGGGCGACCGGCCCTCTCTGTATGCACCCCGTCCCCCGGCGTCTTGGGCAGAATTTGAGTTACACAGTCTTCTTTGCGGAGAATCTTACATCAGTTTTCTTTCCCACGCCAGGGTCTCCCTGGGAGAGATGGGGTGTCTGGAGGGCCTGGAGAACCCGGGAAGAGCGTGAGTGTCTCCTGGGGCTTGGGGCGGGGGTGGGGGGACTTTGAACTATTTGCCTAACTCTGCCAGGCTTCTTACTCAGAGCTACTGAGCAACTTTTTATTGGGGGAATTAAGGGATTTTGGAAGCCACCTGTTGCTGCTTCTACATACCCTTTGTCATTATCATTTACTCTTGACCCACCCCCAGTCCGCTTCCCTCCCCTCCCGAAACAGACCAAAGGGTTAAGTCACTCAGTCCTGTCTGTCTTTTGGGACCCCACGGACTGTAGCCTGCCAGGGCCCCCTGTCCATGGGATTCTCCAGGCAAGAGAGAATCTCCCAGTGGAGTGGGTTGCCATGCCCTTCTCCAAAACAGACCAAACAGACACTTTAAAAAGTAATAACTTTGCTGCTTTTGACTATTCGGCCAGGCTTTATCCCACTGAATAATTAAAAAATCCAAACAGAAATACAGAAAGAGTGGGGGGATTAGGGGCAGGGAGGCAGACGGGGTGTATGTTTATTTTGTTTGATAATTGTTTGTTGTTCTTCCGCTGCTGTAAGTCAAGCAGTGAATCCAGAGCCAGATTTCCAGTGAAATGCTTCTCACAGCTGCTTTTCCAAGGCATTTCAGAAATGCCTGTTGCAGACCGCTCACTGCCTCGTCTTTGTCTTGTTGAAAAATTGCTGAGGTCAGAGGGGGATGGATGATCATTGAGAAGCCATTTGAATGCTTTCAGGGCCCAGGGGGTACCCGGAGCTCGGACCCCCTAGCTGGAAGAAGATGGTCCAGAAGCCTGTGAATCCTTAGTCAGTTCAGGGTGCTGGTGGGTGCCTGAGACTGGTGTTTGCTCAGCATCTTGCTGGCGATGGTGGTAGCGGGGGTTGAGACCGGGGCCCCCTCTGCTGTGTCCCCCGGGGAAGTCACATGCTGCGGGATCCACAGCTGGATCACCCAAGGGTGTCTTCTGATGGTGGCTTTTAAAAGAAACAACTTACCTGTAAGCAGATGATACGCTATGGGCATCACCTTACTTTTAACATTCAGAAGAAAACTTAAATTTTGAAAACCGCTCTCTTAAAAGTCTCGAGTATAGTTTTTGAGTGATACTGTTGATCTATACAATGAAAAGCAGTGAGGATACACTCCACTGTTGTGCTGTCCGCTTTGTGAACAGAGCCAAAACTTGTTTCCATGATGAGCACAGAATTCAGTTGTATTTCTAAGCATGGGTAGAAACTTGGGGTTTGAGTTTGGTGTGGTCAAGTTGGGACTTCTGTTAGGAGCTCCCCAAGTGAGGCTCACGCTGAGATGAAAGATGTCCTCTCCTGGGCTGCCTCCTGTCCCATGCGGCCCGAGCACAGGTGACCTCTGGTAATACTCAGGGATGACTCTGTGAGGAGGGAGCAGATTGTGCCCTGTGGAGGCGAGGTCCGGCTGCACCTCTCCCACCTGTCCACGGTTCGTCCCTAGACGGAGGCCCAGGTCTTCACTAGAGGGGCTGCCATTGCAGCGAGTCACGGCGGAGCGGTGGCCCCAGATTATCACTGGGCTGGTCCACGGCGGGCAGTGGACGTGCTTCTTGGGTTGAGGAAGCAGACGGGCCATGCCCGTCACAGGCTGGCTGATGACAGGCTCTGGAGTTCCACCTCCTAACCTCGCAAAGATGTATCCAGGATGGGTGCCCACCCCAAACCTTTCCACCAGAGAGGAAGGAATCACAAGGTGGGACTTCCTGGAGTACGCGCAAGTGCGCCCACGTTCATTTGAACTAAGGTTCGCTTCTGGAGCGTCGGGGAAGATGATGCCAAGTCTTGAGCTCAAACCGAGACAGCCGGGCTCTTAGGTCAGCGCACATGCGCTCCGGACACGTTACTTAACCAAGTGTGTGTTATAGTGGCTGGGACAGTGTGGAGAGTCTGGGGCTTCCTCCCATTATAATTGCCGTCTTACCTCTCTCTCCAGTTAGGAAAATGCAAGAAAAATAGCCAGGTCGGCATTCCTGTTTTCTTGAAACTGGCTGGGGCCACGTAGCCCGAGGACTCCTTGTTTTACTTGGCAGGTCTGAAGTCACTCTCAAATCTTCCAGTTAGATAATTGACAAGGGCAGCGTGGGAACACAGCTTTCCCTCGGGGAGGCCAGGCGGGGCTGAGAAGGTGTCACTTTGTGAGAGTTTCCTGCAGGCTGGTAGGCACAGCGTCTGGCTCCCAGCGGGTGTGGTGAAGGTGCCCAATCTCCTCCAGCCTCCCTGCCTCCCCCTCACAGTTGTGTGGTTTCTCCCCAGGGTGGCTTTGGCCGAAGGGGACCAGCAGGAGCTAAGGTAAAGCCTCTATGCCGCCGTCTCCTTGATGTCATCTCCGTATAACTCACCGGGGGCTTCCAGGGGCTGGCCCTCCCGTCCCACCCAGAAATTAAGAGGGACTCTCTCTCTCACCATCAAGGCTTGTGGCTCCAACAGCAGCTTTCCTACCATCTCCTTGAATTTAGCCTTTTCTGCAAAGGCTTGGGAAAATCTTGATGATGCAGTGAGAATGATTATCAGAATGAAAGTGGCTGTGGGAACGGGGGATGGAGGAGAGGGAATGGAAAAGAGGCAGGAGGCCGTGTCCTGGACATCTCCTGCTGGGGATGTGCCCACTTACTGGTCTTGGTGGCTCTGCCTCTCAGCTGTCTCTGCGAGACACGTGTGGGCTGAAATAGCTTCATGTCATGAAGTCATCTTGAGGAAAAAGTGAGATGAGCGGGGCAGTCAATTCTAAGGGTGCCAAGTGACAACTGGCTCCACGTGTCCAATGCCTCTCCCTGGAGCTGCAGTGTTACTTCTGACCCCCCGCAACAGCTGGGACAGTTCCCTGCACCCTCCTCCAAATGTGACCGTAGCACAGATGGCTGACCTCTCCCTGCCTCTTCTCTCCTCTCAAAGGGCAACCAGGGCGGCCCCGGCCAGCAGGGCCCTGTGGGAGAGCAGGGGACCAGAGGCGCGCAGGTCAGTACCCCGGCATGCCCGCGTGTCCTGTGATACGTTCCCAGATGTCTTGCTGTTGTTGTTTAGTAGCTAAGTCATGTCCGACTCTCTGCGACCCCATGGACTGTGGCCCACCAGGCTCCTCTGTCCGTGGGATTCTCCAGGCAAGAATACTGGAGTGGATTGCCATTTCCTCCTCCAGGGGATCTTCCCAACCCAGAGATCAAACCTGCATCTCTTGCATTTCCTGCATTGGCAGGTGGATTCTTTACCACTGAGGCACGTCTTACCGTGTATTTTTTTTTAATTGAGGTGACAATCAGTTTTGCAAAATTGAACACAAAATTTAATCTTTTGAAGGGGCACTGAGAGCATTCCCTGCATTGCCCAAGCAGCATCTCCATCAGGTTTCAAAGCATGATTATTGTCCATCAGGGAGACACTGTGCCTATTAAGCAGTCCTGCCGCACCCCGCCCTCCCAGCTCCTGGCAACCACCAATTCCCTTTCTGCCTTGGTGGACTGGCATCTTCGGACCTTTTATACAAATGGAAGCATGTACCACGTGGCTTTTTGTATCTGGCTTCCTTCACTCAACATCGCGTTTTTGAGGTTTATCCGTGCTGTGGCCTGCGCCAGGGAACGTTCCTACCTGTGTAGAGTAACCTCCTATTGTGTGGGTCCTGTGGTGGTCGTGGCGGGTCACCTCCATGCAGCACTTACATGGGCATCTTACTTCTCCAGGGTCCGCCTGGTCCCACCGGTCCTCCAGGCCTGATTGGTGAACAGGGCATTCCCGGACCTCGGGTAAGTCTGGCTTGGACCTTGAGTAAGTCCGTCTGGACCCCTCTTTCGCTAAATGGCCAGCATGGATAGCCCGTGTTTCGTGGGTGGTAGGACCCCTCAGCCCGACACTTTCATAACACAGACCTCAGTTCTCATAGCAACTGGCTCATCCGCCCTGAGGAAGTTAGATGTCGTTTTTCTTGGGGCTCCCTGGGCTAAGTCCCAGTGGACATAAGCTGGGTGGGTATCCCTCACTGCAGAAGTCTTAGGGTGGACTCAGGAAGTCAGATGAATCTACTAAGATGCTCAGATTACAACATACTGCTGGAAATTATTTCTGTGCTTTGATATTCTGTGTAAGGAAATCCCCCTACCCTTAAGTGTGATGTGGGAGGTGGTCCTTAAACTCACCACCACTGCAGACGTCAGCATCTGTCTCAGCTGTTAGCGATGATGAGCAGAAGCAAGTCGGTGTAGCTGAGGCGGGCCCGGCTGCCCTCACACCCACACTCTGGTGTCCCTGGGGTCTGCTGTGATCCTGAGGGAGCCATCCTACTGTTTGTTACAGAAAATAGTCATGACTAACAAACCGGCGAAGAACTGACCCGAGGCTAGGTAAACGCCGAAGTGTTTTACAGGGGCAGCAGGAACTTCGTGAGAACCGCTATTTGCTTGAGAAGTCTTTGCTCAATTTGAAATCTGATAGATACCTATTTTTAAAGCTTGTGTTTTTTTCTCTAACATACGTTTAAGCTCTGATTAGTCAATTCTTTTTTTGATGGTGCAGAGGTGAGGTAAAACTCTTCAAATAGCAAGCAATACAAACAGCCATCACCATCTGGATTTGCTGGGCCCGGCAGGGTCATTTCTGGGCTCTGTGGGCTGCCCTGCATTTTGAGAGTTGTGTCCCTTTGTTGATGTATTCTCACTCGACGTTTGAGTGTGTATAGGTTTCCACACCTGTAAAGTCAGGTGCTTGTGGGGAGGTGTGGAAAGCGAGGGGAGGGAATGCCATATACAGCTGCGTGTTTGTCCCTAATGGGTAACACAGGAGGTGAACGTTAGTTCCTGGGATGTGTGCACACATGTGAAAAGAGGTCATGCTCATATTTTAGGTTGGCACAGGCCCTCTCCATGCACGTTTGCACAGGGCCTCCAGGGCTGGAAGTGGCAGAGAGCTGCAGGTTCTGACCTCCATGCAGAGGCAGAGTGGGGGCCGCAGGAGGTGGGATTCGGACCCTTTGGCTTTGGAGGGGTGGGTGTCTCACTGCCTGTCTCGCCTCCTCCTGCTCCAGGGAAGCGGGGGAACCGCAGGTGCTCCTGGAGAACGCGGCAGAACGGGGCCTCTGGGAAGAAAGGTTTGTCTGGACAAGGGCAACGCGTGTTTCTGGAGGCCAAGCCGCCCCTCCCCCAAATACCCCGTCCCGACTCCCTCGTCTGTCAGTCTGTCCAGCTGCTTGGTGTGCACATCCTTCTCCTTCCCTCTGGTTTCTTCCACCCGCCACCCCTGCTGACAGCGGCTGGGCCGGGGGATCACTGTCCCCGCTTCGAGGGTGTGCATGGGCTGTGAGCTGTGGATTGGTGTGTATTCGCATAGCTAGGACACCAGCCACTGCTGGCCTGCCACATCTTTCCAAGTCCGGGCTCGTGAGGATGGTTCAGGGAGCCCAGGGCATGTTGGCAGCCCCCAGGACTGCCTCCAGACTCTCCGAGTGTTCTCCAGATGGGCCGGCAGCCTCGCTGGCCGCATGCAGCTGATCCAAGGGCCCCAGAGCCCAGCAGCTTTGGGTAACAGCAGCTTGCTAGATGCAGGCTGACGGTCCGCAAGCCCCGGGAAGAGCTGCTGTCCTTCGTCCGAGACGTAGCATTTCTCAGGGAAAGCAGTGAGTTCGGGCAACTCAGCCTCGCCTCTCTGCCCCGGGTGTGGCCTCGGGGTTTCACTGCTGACTCCATGCAGCCCTCTTTCCTGTGCCTGCCTCTCTTTGCTCCCTGGCAGCCTGTCCCCTTGCTGTGATGATGGAAAGAACAAGCATAGAAGCCTGCCTGGATTCTCTTCCAGGAGTTCATGCATGAGCCCTGCAATGTAAAAAACTCACTAACTTCAAAATCTAAAAGGTGAAGCTTGCAGCTTGTGGCAACCTGCCAGTGACATCACCCAGAGCAAGCGCAGTCCTGAAACCACAGTTTGCGTTGTCTCAGCCCTGTTTCTCATGTCTAGGGTGAGCCCGGAGATCCAGGACCTAAGGGGAGCATCGGGAACCGGGGTCCTCGTGGGGAGACGGTAAGGTCGCCACGTGCATGGGGCCCCGGCTTCTGTCGACTCTGCTGAGATGCTCGGGGAGCAGGGAGTTGGGCCTTGGGCTGGGCTGGGCTTTGTCATTGCTGCTTGGGTTGGTTCCACGCAGAGACAAGCTGCTTCTTATGTTACTGGGGATGTGATTGAAAATAGTGAAACTTGGTGCTTATGAGTTTCAAAATACTTCTTATTTCATTGGAGGGGTAGTGAGTAAAGGCAGTTTTTCTAGATTTTTTTTTTCTGAGGAGTGAATGTGGTGGTGTCTTGACCCTCGAACCACCTTCATTTCAGGACTTGCAAATGCTTTTCAAGTCCAGCTAGATGGAGCTTTTCTGTAAAGAAATAAATGTCCTTGGTTTAAAATGGAGTGAGCTTTGATAAGGTCTCAGTTCAGACTGAAACAGTTTGTTTTGAATGAGATATGAAAGTCAAAGTGTTAGTTGCTCACTCCTGTCCGACTCTGCAACCCCATGGACTGTAGCCTGCCAGGCTCCTCTTGCCATAGAATTGTCCAGGCAAGAAGACTTGAGTGGGTTGCCATTTTCATCTCCAGGGGACCTTCCTAACCCAGGGATCGAACCCGGGTCTGCTGCATTGGCAGCCAGGTTCTTTACCGTCTGAGCCACCAGGGAAGGAATGAGATATCTCAGAATGGAAATTCTTACTTTGAGAATTCATTTTAAAAATATTTAAAAATCCTCTAACTGCTCACTTACAATAATGTTGTAACATATATTTCTATCTAGGGAAAAAAAATCTCTCCAGCGCATTGGGGAGTTTCTAGCGCATTGGGGAGTTTCCTAAGATGAGCTCTGACACCTGAATACCACATACATGGGCCAGGTTGGTCTGACCCGTGACCCCGAAGCTTGAAAATATTATTCTTGTGTTTGTAATTTCTCTATAGTGAATGGCAGTTTAAAAATCCATCGCTATTACTTCATCTCAGAAGCAGAGGGGAAAAATAAGATCAAACTTTAAAAACTACTCAAATCATTGAAAGAAAATCTCTTCTTGATTCTGTTTCTGTTAATTTGGGGCAACAACTCTTTAGTTGTTTAAAACTGTAAATTAACTGAGGAGCATGTTCTGCATGTGTTTTAGAGGTATTATTGTATATTTCAAGTACATTCTTCTGATTCTTTTGGAATAATGAACATGTCCAGTTCAGAGAGCCCCCCAGGAGAGAGTGACAGGGACAAATCTCTGAGTACAGGGAGACGGGTTTTGGGAAGAAAGGAAATCTAGAGGTGTGACCTGGAAGGAAGGGAAGGGGCTCCCAGGAGAGGGGAGCAGGGGCTGAGCAGAGAAGACTCAGGAAGGTGTAGATTGAGCCCCGTGTTCTTTCTTTGAAGTAGAATCAAAGACTCATGGGGCTTCCCTGGTGGCTCAGTGGTAAAGAATTTGCTTGTCACTGCAGGGGATTAGAGTTCAGCCCCTGGGTTGGGAAGATCCCCTGGGGAGGAAATGGCAACCCACTCCAGTATTCTTGCCTGGGAAATCCCATGGACAGAGAAGCTTGGTGGGCTACAATCCATGGGGTTGAAAAAGAGTCGGACATGACTTAGCAACTAAACCAACAACATCAAAGACTCATAGATCCATAGGTCAAGGTGACCTTCAAGAGTCCTATCGACTCTAAGATTCCCTGGCTCCATGACTGTTTCTACATCCAAACAGCATCGTTACCAATAGCTTGTAGCAGTTTTTTACATTGTAGTCCACGAAGCTCACCCACCTATAGACACGGTCTAGTTCACACTGAAGGGTGGGTGGGTGTAGGAACTTTCCCCTGAACTATACCCTGATCTGACGCACTGCTCAGGGCTTTAGACAAAGAAGGTCGTGGAGCGCCTGACATGGGCCCCTGCAGCAACGCTGTCTTTCCGTTCTTTCAGGGAGATGATGGGCGAGATGGAGTTGGCAGTGAAGGACGCAGAGGCAAGAAAGTATGTATCTGCCGAGGAGTCTTGAACTCTGACATATTGTAGTTTTAAAGATTCATCTCAAAAAATTTAATTGTAACATGGTGAACTTTTTCTCTTGGTGACACTGGATCTATTTCTTTTCTGCTTGAGAATAATTTATGTTAGATGATTTTAAGTTGTGACCCAAATATTGAGTCATTTATTTATCTTTTATAGGGAGAAAGAGGATTCCCTGGATACCCAGGTCCAAAGGTAAGCATTACCCTAGTGGGTAAACATCTCCATTGTTTTGAATGAGTCTGATGGGAACACGGCTGAAGGTCACCGTATCTTGGGTCTAGTCGTGGGTCAGACACTAACTGAGTGACCCTGGGAAAGACCCAACTTCTCTAAGACCTTCCTTCATCAGTCAGATGAAGATGACAATATGCACTTGGCGTGTCCTTGTGAGGATTAAATAATGACACTGCAGTAAAATATAAACCTTAAGATGCTATAATCTATACACATGGATGCATGTATGCTAAGTCGCTTCAGTCGTGTCTGACTGTGTGTGACCCCATGGATAGCAGCCCACCAGGCTCCTCCGTCCACAGGATTCTCTAGGCAAGAACACTGGAGTGGGTTGCCATTTCCTTCTCCAATAATCTATATAATGCTGTCATTAATATGAATTCTAAGTTCAATAATGTTAGACTAAGTCTATACTGGTAACTCAGTGGAAAAGTCCATCAAAGTCCAGCCACATCCATTTAGCTGCCCTGGGAAGTGTGATTCGGAGGTCCCCAGGGACCCTCAGTTGGACTTGCCACTCCAGAGCTTAATGTGCTGCTTCCTGGCTGTCTTCTCAGGGCAATCCTGGTGAGCCAGGGACAGACGGACCACTGGGACCCAAAGGCATTAGAGGCCGAAGGGTAAGTTTGCCTGCCCCTTCGCTGAAGGTGGAGAACCAGACCCTTTGTGGCAGCAGGCCTGAACCCTGAAGACTCCATTGCTTCTTTCAGAGTTAGCCTTCTTGGCCTGTGACCCGGCTGGAGATTGTGGGGTGGGAGTAGAGGAGCCCTAACCCTGGACTGGCGTCCTCCTGACCCCCTGCAGCTCTGTCACTGCTGTCTCTCTTTGGTTATGCTCCCCTGCAGGGAGGCCTGGAGGGCCCCCTCCTCTGATACATCTCGAGGGCCACTAGTCCGTGGTCCACTCCATGCATGGCACCAGGGGACTCAGAATGAGTGATGTTGAAAGTCTGTGTGGACACAGTCATTGGTCATGCCCATTGGATGTTGCAGACACAATTTCATGAGATGCACAAAGTGCTCACCAGGGTTCCAGGCCATGTATTCCCTCGTCTCCCCATTGTGCTAAGGCTCCTCTTTCTTAAGTTACTTTTTGTTGTGTATTTTTCTCCCTAGAGGATATTTACTCATCCTCTAAAATTGCACTGAATCTTGAATTAGCAATTTGTGACCTAGAAACAGGGAAAGGCGTCTAACAGGTATTTTTAGCTTAAAATGCAGTTAAATTCATCATCATTATCCGGTTAATTTGCTCAGTGAGGACATTCAAACTAGATCATTTACTACTCACGGTGGAGTCTGAAAACACTGGATTGGTTCTCTATGTTCGAAGAGTGAGCTCATGATCTGTCAGTTCCTGATTTCTTGCACATCCATTGTGGTCTTATTAAAGGTTCCAGCATCCTCTCCCCTTGACCTGCCAGAGAACAGAGTTTGGGGAGATGCACTCTGTTTTGTTAGGGCTACTTGTCCCTACACTTAAGGTCTCTTGAAAGATTCCTCTTGGTGATGGGGAACGTCGGACAAGATCACATCTACCATCCTGTCCGACTGTAGGAACTGAGAATTCTCCCTTTTCTGTCACAACTGAGCCATGTGTATTCTGCTTCTAGGGAAACTCGGGACCTCCAGGGATAGCTGGACAGAAGGGAGACCCCGGTTACCCAGGGCCATCTGTAAGTACCTACCCATTCCCAGTCAAGCTGCCTGAGGGCTCGGAGCCGTATACATGGTCCTTGAAGACTTTCCACTATCTCCTTTCCTTACGAAAGAGTTGTCTGCATTTTTGTTGTTTATTTGCTTTTTAACCAGTTCCCTTTTTGATATCACAATGAAGAAAAGACTTTTTGAATTTTAGAGTACCAAGACAATGGTAAAGCAAATTTCATGCGAAATTCTGTAATCCAGGGTGTATTCTAAGTTGCCTTTAAAATTTCCTAGTGTAGGTTTTGAGGTTTGTGTAGAGGGCAAAGAAAAGTAAACATCTAAATACCTCTTGATTGCATCTTGAGGAAGTTTAGTATAGATCTCAGTTTGGAGGAGACTCCCTTTGGGCTATAAAGTCCCCAAGGGATTCATAGTTGAAACCCCACTAGTGACCTGCCACCTGGAACCATGAGGGCACCCTTCTCCAGCCCTTAAACATCCTTCATTACAAATGTCTTCGTTTCCTTCCTTGAATTTCTCCCGGTACTATCTCCTGACATTGAAATTGATGAAGTTCAAAGAAGAGTGGGGATGATAACGCAGGAAGGAAAATAATCCCTGAAAGAACATGTTGAAGGGTTGGGCTGGTTGAACCCAGGAGAAGAAGGCAGAGTCAGGAGTTTAACTGAGGGGAGCCTTTAATGGGCGATGGTTAGTCTAGTGACAGTGAGAGGCGAGCAGGCACAGCTGGACGGAAAGATGCTGGCTAGCCCACGAGAGGATAGCCTGACCCTCGGCAGCCACACACTGGGATGAGATGTCGAGGGCGGCCGTGGGTGTATCCTGGGGGTGGAATCCAGCCAGGATGCTTGGACCTGGAGCCTCACAGTAGCTCTGTTGGCTCCTGGGTGTCCCTCCTGCGACAGGACGTGGGAAGCTAGGGGCAGAGTGGGGGGGAAGGCAGATCTGTTCTCCTTGGGGAAGTGGCATTTAGACTCAAGCTCAAATGTGTGGTTTACCCTGATTGGTGATGAGCATCCTGGTTTCCAGGACGCAGGGCTGATAACCTCAACTGGAGATACTTCTGTCTCTCTTTTGCTCCTGGAGCAGTTAAGTCAAATTTAGAGGGAGAACCTGTGAACGATCAAGGCCAGCCAGGGACCACCTCACTTCCTCTGGTGTGCGTCCATGGTCCCGGGTTCTTCCTCTGCGGGACGCTCCATGCCTGCACGTGTGCAAGGTCTCAGCTGCCCGTCCTTGTTTTGCAGGGTTACAAAGGCAGCAGAGGCGACTCAATGGACGTAAGTTGCATGCGTGCTGCATGAGCCCTTGCCCTGTGAGCCTCCTGTCCACCTTCTTACGTCTTCTCTCCTTCCCTTTTTCAGCAATGTGCGCTGGTCCAGAGCATCAAAGATAAATGCCGTAAGTACGCTATTTTCTGCTGTCTGCACCGCGGTTTTATTCTTGTGTGTGGAACCTTGCGTGTGGAAGCCTGGTGGACATGGCTTTCATGCTCCTCTGTTCTTTTCCAGCTTGCTGTTACGGTAAGTTATCTCGATGACTGGACTTCCTCCTGAGGGAAGCAGAAGTCCCCTTTTCCGGTAAGTAGTGTGTCTGTGAACCCCCCTCCCCCACTTCCCACAGGGCCCTTGGAGTGCCCCGTCTTCCCGACGGAGCTGGCTTTTGCCTTGGACACCTCCGAGGGGGTCACCCAGGACACTTTCAGCCGGATGAGGGAGGTGGTCCTCAAGATTCTGGACGACCTGACCATCGCCGAGAGCAACTGCCCACGGGGGGCCCGCGTGGCTGTGGTCAGCTACAACAACGAGGTCACCACGGAGATCCGCTTTGCTGACTCCAAGAAGAAGTCCGTCCTCCTGGACAAGATCAAGAACCTGCAGGTGTCGCTGACCTCTAAGCAGCAGAGCCTGGAAACCGCCATGTCCTTTGTGGCCAGAAACACGTTTAAGCGGGTGCGGAGCGGGTTCCTGATGAGGAAGGTGGCGGTGTTCTTCAGCAATAAGCCCACGAGGGCGACCCCGCAGCTCCGGGAGGCTGTGCTCAAGCTCTCAGATGCTGGGATCACACCCTTGTTC